>NC_058080.1:379904881-380246948 GCF_014858855.1 Bufo gargarizans | reverse complement strand
AATCAATCAAGTGCAGTGAACATCGTAAATATTTTTCTTTTTAAAGCCACAGTTTTTTTGTTCATTCCACCACCCTAAAAATGTGATAGAAAGTGATCAGAAAGTTGTATGTACCCACAAGGGCACCAATGAACACTACAATTTGTCGCACAAAACCCCTTCAACCCCGGGCCTGTTTTCACCTTCCTGCCCAGGCCATTTTTTTGCAAATCTGACATTTGTCACTTTATGTGGCAATAACTTTAAAATGCATTGACTTATCCAGGCCATTCTGAGAATGTTTTTTCGTCACATATTGTACTTCATGACACTGGTAAAATGGACTAAAAAAAAATTAAAATTGAAATTAGAAAATTTCCAAGTTTCAATTTCTCTACTTCTATAATACATAGTAATACCTACAAAAATAGTTATTAATTTGCATTTCCCATATGTCTACTTCATGCTTGGATCATTTTGGGAATGACATTTTCTTTTTTGGGTATGTTACAAGGCTTAGAAGTTTAGAAGCAAATCTTAAAATTTTTCGGAAATTTTCAAAAACCCACTTTTCAAGGACCAGTTCAGGTCTGAAGTCACTTTGTGAGGCTTACATAATAGAAACCACCCAAAAATGACCCCATTCTAGAGACTACACCCCTCAAGGTATTGTTAACCCTTTAGGTGTTCCACAAGAATTAATGGAAAATAGAGATACAATTTCAAAATTTCACTTTTTAACAGCAGATTTTCCATTTTAATATTTTTTTTCCAATTACAAAGCAAGGGTTAACAGCCAAACAAAACTCAATATTTATGGCTCTGATTCTGTAGTTTACAGAAACACCCCACATGTGGTCGTAAACCGCTGTACAGGCACACGGCAGGGTGCAGAAGGAAAGGAATGCCATATGGTTTTTGGAAGGCAGATTTTGCTGGACTGGTTTTTTGACACCATGTCCCATTTAACACCTTAAGGACCGAGCTCATTTTCACCTTAAGGTCCAGGCCATTTTTTGCAAATCTGACTAGTGTCACTTTATGTGGTGATAACTTTAAAATGCTTTGACTTATCCAGGCCATTCTGAGATTGTTTTTTCGGCACATATTGTACTTTATGACACTGGTAAAATGAAGTAAAAAAATAAAAAATTTTTATTAAAAAAAAACCAAATTTACCAAACATTTTAAAAAAATTGCACATTTCCAGGTTTCAATTTCTCTACTTCTATAATACATAGTAATACCTCCAAACATAGTTATTACTTTACATTCCCCATATGTCTACTTCATGTTTGCATCATTTTGGGAATTATATTTTATATTTTGGGGATGTTACAAGGCTTAGAAGTTTGGAAGCAAATCACCAAGCGGGGGCGAGAGTCTCCCTAGTGAGGAGCAAAGATTGCAGATGCAATGGGAGCTGCGAATGCCTCTACTGGGAAAGCAGCCCCTGAAGGGGTGGGTATCGGAGCGCGAGACCCTGGTATGGCAGGAGACCTGGCTGGATGATGCATACCAGGCACTATGGGAGGACCTACATTCGGCAGGTTCAGATGGGACCGAGGTCTCTCTACCAGCCCTGCAGGGTTGCTGGGCAGCCGTCCCAGATCCCCGATGGCAGTGTATTATAAAGGAAGAAGAGACAACCGGTCTCTCTCCCCAGCGGCAGACCGTGTCACAGAGAGAGGAGACTGTCGGTCCCTCATCTCAGCAGCAAGCAGATGGTCGCTACCCCTATCCAGCACCCAGCAGCGTTCCAGGGAGAGGAGACAATCAGTCGATATCCTCAGCGGCAGAGGGTGTTCCAGGGAGGAGAGGTAGCCGACCTCTCTCTCCAGCGGCAGTGTGGTTACCCAGTAGATGATATGGGTGGCATTACTCTTCTGCAGCAGAGTCAAGCGGACCAGTTGGAAGAGGTACTGGATTTATCTTGTCGACTAATACAGGTCCAGACCAGTTGGGGATCTGGTACCTGGTTAGTTTACTGTTGGGAGGGGAGAAATGTGATGGACTGAACCGTCACTGGGGCTGCTGGAAAGGCCTGAGGGCTAGCCTCCTTCCTACGGACTATGGACCCAGAACTATGGAGATCCCCCTCAGTCTCTTGGGGTTACAAGGAACTATTAACCCTGATTTATGTGTGGAGTATTATACGCCATGTTATGTTTTATTAGTTCGGTAGAGGAATATAGCGACCAGAAAATTTTACAGACGACTAACTAAATTTGGGGGAAGGCATGGAACTGCGCCACTACGGAGGCCTAGCCAGAAGTCTCAGTGATGGAATATGGCATAAACTTTGGCAAAATTTTCAATTTTACCGGATAATTACATTTTGGTGACGGCACAGAACTGCACCACATTTACCACTACTAGCAATGCTCTGCTAACTTGGTTATTTCATAATAAATGTCATTTTAAGAGGTATTTCCAGTTGGGAGATTTATGACATATCAATAGGATGATGCCCGCGAAGTGTACAGATAGCAGGTCACGCAGGTGCGGCCACCCTTCATTCACTGCTATGGAATTTCAGAAAATAGCTCAGCTCTAGTTTGGCTATTTTCAGGAGTCCTATAGTGGTGAATGGAGAGGTGGCCCGCTTGTGCGCTTGTTCTCTATTCACCGCTATAGGACGTCTGAAAAGAGGCAAGTGCGCTCTTTATTTTTGGAACTCCCATAGCAATGAAAGAGAGGATGCCACGCATGCGCAATGTGCTTTCCTTTTACTTAAGATCATTGTTCTGGATATATGAGTAGGTCCCTAAAGGTGGGACTTGCACCTATTGGACATATATGGCACATCCTATTAATATATACCATATAGGTCCCAGATGGGAACACCCCTTTAACCTCCTCTCTTAGAAAATCATGCATATAACCCTGAAACCAAAGAAGGCAAAATAAATACACAGAATAAAGACACAGAACACGTTAATTGGGGAATAAATGGCCAAATTGTTTATTCAAAATATTAAAAAAGGCAAACCCCCGACTCACAGAGAGCCACCCTCCAGCACTCAGGAAAGGAAAACCCCCTGTGGAGGAAACCTCTAAGGAACCATGGCTGAAGGGCTGCCCTTCCCTTGGGCTTAGAGGGTAATGCTACTATGTGGCTGCCACATAAATAGTAAGGGTGTGCAGCAGCCGGGCTGATCTGGTTGGTGGATGTCCCTTTCCTCCCATTGGGCGATGGGCTTCCTGCTAGAACCTCCAAATTTCGTCAAGGTGCGGTGGGTGGGGTAGTCAAGCTCAAGGTCCTCAGGCCATCAAGTACGGCACCAAATATGGCCGCTCGTTATCTTTTTACAAGGGTTTTTCCCTTATGATACACGTGCTTGTGATGTCACAGGTGTCTATGACTAATGTTGGTGGCAGTGTTCTGAAGAGTTAACCATTTAGTGTCTGTCAATGTGCCTCACAGTAGAGGCAATTAACCCCTTCCTGACTGCACTTTGTCAATATACTTCAGTTTAGATAACCACCATATATCTATGGTCCCCCAACGATCGCAGGGTTTCCTCCTTTGGGGGAGCAGGTTTGTTCTGTTACTGACAGCCACTGGTCCAGGTGCAAACACCGAGTACTCGGACTATTGGCTCTTACTTAACCCCTTCCAGACCGCACCATGTAAATGAACAGACTAACAGCAGGGTCCATTCAGTTTTATATGTGACCCTATCCTGGGACCCCACTTAGGGACAGCGCAGCCATGAAACAGACACTTGCATCTTGAGTTTACCCAAGCAGGAGGCGCAGTGCTTAGCGGTTACAGTCACCATTGGGCTGAGTTGTCTTGTCAGGGCTGCACTATGGAGGCCATTAGACACTCTCTTTTCTCCTCCCAACTGTCATCTTCCCCTCAACTGCCTCTTGCTGTTTTCTCTCCTTGACTGAGCCTAGACATGCGAATGATCGTCAGCCACATCCCTGATTGGTGCTGGGCTTCTTTACATATCAGGCACAAGAAGACAGGTAAAGAGGACATACATCATACATGACTGCTGGGCTCCTTCTGCGCACTCAGGGACACCGGCTCTTACACTGAAAACATGGATAAAATAATTTAAAGGAGCAGCATCACCCCTATATAAGCTACAGTATGATGGTAACTTCAAGGCCACTGCACAGTGGATGGAGCCTTTTGCTTTTGGCTTAATCCACTGTTTTGATTACAGGCTGCCAAAAAGAGCTAATCGACGGGGTGATGGGTCCCCACTAGGTTTGCTACCTGCTTGGTAAACCACTGGTATTACTGGTAATCTGCTGGGAAAAGTAGAAACCCTACATGTAGTGTGTACATTATATAATAGGTTTGGGTTACCGCTTTCATACCCCCAAAAGGAGGACATCATACCCGAGACAGTGGGTGATGATATAACACACAGAATGGAAAGCATAATCTATATACCAGTCAAGAGAGATTACAGGGAGGTATAAAAGGAGAGCACTACAACTCTAAGCATGCCCAGGTCATTATTATGGGATATCAGAGGACGTTTCATGGAGGAGGTCTATTATGAGAGGACTACAACACCCAGCATGCCCAGGCTGTTATATGAGAGGATATTACAGGAGGTTGAGGAGAAGAGAACTACAAATCCCATCATGTACAGGTCTTTATTATAGGATATCAAAGGGCATTTCAGCGAGCGGTATAAGAGGAGAGAATTACAACTCCCAGCATGTCCAGGCAGGTATTATGGGATATCAGAGGATATTTCAGGGAGGGGGTATGACAGTACTACGATCAGTGTCGGACTGGGGTGCCTAGGGCCCACCAGTAACATTCATTCTGGGGGTTCACTACACAGATACCTGCAAATATTACCCATTCACACAGCAGCAGACCGCTGCAGGACACTACGAGGTGATTGATTATAGGGGACCCTGCAGCAAACTCAAGAAGCTGGGTGCCTAGAAAACGAGGATACTGGCTGTCCTGCCGCTGTGTCTACAAGTCATCTCAGCCACCAGATGTATCTATAATAATAAACCGTTAAATAATCTACCCAGTTTTTTTATATGGATGTTTAGGCTGGTTGAGAGACTGTTGGCTGCCTATCTATATGTACCGCAGTCACTCCACTGTGCCACCTGCCAGGTGTGCAGGGGGTGGGAGACTAGGGGCCCATCTTGCTTGGATCCCACCGTGGGATTCACCTGTACCCCTGGTGGCCAGTCGCCAGTCCGAGCATGCTCAGTACCCCTGCTGATCAGTTATTTCAAGAAAACTAAGATGCATTCTCTGCTGCAAGCACTGCGTTTTCTACACTGTTTACCTGCTCGCCGCCAAATTTGCAGCGGCGAGCTATGGAATTACAGCTCCTCCGTCACGTGAATGAGAAGGAGCAGTTGTAGTTGCCTGTACTCTGTAATTCCACTGCTCGCTGCTGCAAAGTCGACGGTAAGCAGGTAAACATTGTAGAAAACGCAGCACTCGCAGAAGTGCTGAGTTCTCTTTAAACAGCTGGTCCCTGCACCCCCGCCAATCTGCTATTGAGCTATCCTGAGGATACCCCATAAATATGGGAAAAGTAGAAAACTGCATAAATTATTATGCTTTTAAAGGGTCATTGCCATTAAAAAGCCATTTCACATGTAAAATGTAGTTGAAGCTTTTTGAATGAGTTGGAAAAAGTGGGTGGGACTTCTACTTAGAAGTGGTGGAAAATAAAAGGTTATCTAACAAAGTAGGAAGCAGGCCTGTGCCGCACATAGATTTAGAGATCTCCCCATTCATTGCTCCAATTGCTCTGTTTTGAGATGTTTCCTTTGTCAGGGAATGTGTTCTTTCTCAACGGGCAGGTGCTTTTTGCAGCAACTCTCTCACTATCATAGCTGAGGGGGCATGTCCTTTCCTGCAATTACCTCTCACCCCTGTCACAGCTCAGGGTGTGTCCTTTCTGCTGCTGCTCTCTGCCTGTAATCTCTCTTCTTCCTCTTCCTTATTATGCTCCAAATTCTCTCTCTCTTTGTAGTTCTCCTACTTTTTCCCTCCTTCACTCCCTCGCTGCTACTGTTCTCTATTTCTGTTTTTGACATTTTTCCCTTCCTTGTTACTCCATTTTGTGCCCCTTTATTTTCAAGCTTTTCAAAGTATTGCAAACCAAGGAACAGATCCAAAGACTGAGTTTTCAGACCCTGTATTGCTGGTTTCTCAATGGTATTCTGTTTGTATGCTCTTCTTGATATATCCTGCTTCATACTTTGTTCTGTAGCATTTTTATACCACTGACTGTGCAGTGCAGGGGACTTGCTCCCTGTTTGTGATGCTGTCTCTATAAATATATTTTTTTAAATAGTCACTGTAACAAAACATAAAGATGTCTGTATCTTGCACCGCATATACCCCCCGAAGGGAATAAGAGGGATATTATTAATAAAATTGTTGCACTGCACCAGATAATGAATAAATGCAAACAAGACCAGGATGCAATACCATACAAGCCTCTGGAATATGATGTAATAAGCCCAGTGAACCAGTGGATGATCAATATTAGGGCGCAAATCACGTTGAAATGTAAAAATTGGAGAGTTCTTACTAATCTTAAAGTGCCTCAGCAGGGAAAAATGCGGTTCCACTGCATATTCAGGTGGCTAGTGAACTCCTCTATGAGATAGGCAACGGGAACCACTGACCATAATAAACCCTAAATGAGGCAAAGGGGCTAGGAATACCCTGCCTATATATACAGAGCACAAAAGGGGCGACCCCATCCGTATACCTGACCCTAAACCTGGGTGGTATCCCTAACAAACCCTATAAACATATCCCGACGTGCCACATTTCTTCTGATAACTAGTCAGGGGAAACATAAAAAATAGGGTGTCCTTTAAAATTCAATGCAGGGTATATAGAGTATATAATCCTTAGTCAGGCCTGTCAGGCAATGTCCCAGTGAAAAATACAAAAAGTATATATATATATAGGTAAGTAGAGGGGCCTCCCCTGGGGTCGGTGGACCTAAAGTCAAAGAAGAAAGTGCGCCCCGCATCCAATGCACACCCGCCAGTGGGTATGGGCTTGCAAACACCTGTCAGCAATGTTTGGCGTCTGGTACGGCAACGCGTGCGTACTCCCAAGTAGTGTTGAGCACGAATATTCTAATCACAAATTTTTATTGCGAATATCGGCACTTCGAGAATTTGTGAAGATCTAGAATATATTTTTGTAATAGCGATCATTCTAGATTTTTTTTAATCACTAGATACTGTAAACCTATAATCTTTTCTCACTTATTATATATAGTTACTCTTAATCCTTATTATGCTATCTATCATCCATACCCATTTTTTTTTTAGAGTTATTATGTTACCTATCATTATTTAACTTTTATTATAAGTATTTTTCTACCTATCATTAATTATTAATTTTTATAGATGCTATATTATTTTATTTTTAAAATAAATAATTACCTATAACTCACATCAAACAACATATAACAGACAATCACACAAAGGCTGTATGCCAAAAGCCGGGTATGTGTAAGCAAACAACCTATCCATGAGTTGTTAAAATGTTAATATTTCACAATGTAGCAGCTCTAACACCTAAACGTTTTCTGTCACGTAAACAGAAAACATAAATCTCACTTAAAGCAATTTTGATGCATTCTTTTTCATCAATCAAGTCTCTCCTGAACAATAAAATATTACTAACTTTCCATAATGCATTTTTCAGTTAGTTCACCATAGTCCATAATACCTGCTTCTTACCTGTCTGCGGCACAGTACAAAGTCCATACATTACTAGTTTGTGATTCAAGAAGCCGAGATCATAAGTATGCTTCAGAAACACACCCACCCTCCTCCATAAGTTCTGTGCATACTTACAATTCCACATTACGTGGAGAGAGGTTTCATCCATAACACAGTCACTTCTTGGACACTTTTCCATTAACACCAGTCCTCTCCTGTGCTGAAAGGCTCTCATCGGTAGACAATCCAGCATTGCCATCTAGGCTCAGTATTTTAAACAGTTCGAGAGGTAAGCGCAATTAAACAGCTTCCAACATTCCAAAGACTTGGCTTCTGTATAATTTGAGACTGGACACACTTGTTCCTTATTATTTAGATGTTATATTATTTTTTTAGCATTATCCAAACAGTCTCTTTCACAATTCTCTATGGAGTACTGTTGAATGATCTTCTCAATTAATACATATTGCCTTGGTGGGACAAGCAACACTGGTACTGTTAAAGGAATTTACATCCATTGGCGTTTCCAGAACAAATGCCCTGGTGCATACTTTAGGAAAAAAGACCAGGTATTCTCAGTTGTTTAATCATCCTGGAGCACAGGGAAAAACTGCAGGTACAGAATTTTCTCAATATTAGGTATCCCTTTGCCTCTGAACTTTTTTTGTTTTATACATTGTCTCCCTGTTGACTTTCTCCATTTTCGAGCTCCAAATAAACTGAAAGATTACTCTCTGAATATATTTCAGACACTGATCACTTGGAGGGAAGACTACATTCAAGTACAGTAGAATGGGTATTATTAGGGCTTTAATAATCAAAATTTTCCCTTCTATTGTTCTATTTTCCCCTCCAAAACTCCACTTCCTTTTGGACTTTGGCTTTGACTTCCTCCCAACTCTTTTGACCGTTGTTATTGTCATCAAAAATTGCTCCAAGTATTTTTATCTGCTCTTTTTGTATTTTTAGATCCAGGATATTTGCTTCTCTCCAGTCTTCTATGGCAAAGCAATCACACTTCGTTCTATTAAGACAAAAGGCAGAAGCTTGGCAAAAGAATTCCATAATTTGTACGGCTCTTCTTAATGCAGGTATTGTTGTACACAAGATTGTGACATCATCCATGTAGGCCCTGTTTTAACAGTAAGTCCATTACCACCAGGTATAAACACACCCTTGATTACCTTTTATTTTCATAGTAGGGAGAGTAGTGGCTCCAAAACACAAATAAACAGAATGGGTGACAAGCGGCAACCTTGCTTGATTCTGGAAAACAAAGTGACTTTTCCAAACAGAAAACCATTAATAAGAATTTGGCTGAAGGATTCTTTGTAGAGCAATGATATATGATTTATTACAACATCTGGAAAGTTCATTTGCTTCAGCACCAACCACAGAAACTCATGTGACACTCATATGCTTTGAGAAAGTCCAAGGATAGTATGGCTAGATCTTGTTTTCTCTCATTCTGATACCAGATACAGTCTCTTATTATGTTGAGATTTTCCCATACTCCTCTACCTGGACCTGCACATGGTCTTTATGTATTACTTTGCCAATTACTTTTGTAATCCGTATTTAGGAGTGTGATTGGTCTCCAATTTTCTAATTGCGATTTGTCGCCTTTTTTGTATAGTAATGTCACGATACCTTTCCTCCAAGATTCTGGCAACACTTCTGTATTTAAAGCTTCCTTGAAGATAGCCTCCAGGTCTCCTTTCAATACATTCCAGAAAGTTAAGTTAAATTCTACTGTAAGTCCATCAGACACTGGCGTTTATTTTTATTTTTTTTCTAAACCTTTAAAGACAGCATGCAATTCCAGCGAGATGTCCTTGCAGAGCATTTCTTGCTCCTCTTTCTCCAGCTTGTTTTCTAAAGAGTTTAAGGCATCTTCAACCAATGCTTTATCTATTTGTTTTTTATTAAACTGCTCTTGATAGAATTGTTTGACTTTTTTAAGCATTTCTTCTTTCTTAGTTTCATCACCGATATTTGATATTATTATTTTTTTTGTTTTTTTGAAGAAGAATCTTGTAGATTATTCATCAGCTTCAAGCTGCTTTACTTTAGTATTAAATATTATTTCTTTGCCTTTCTGGTAAATTGCCTTTTTAATTTCTCCTTTTGTTTTCTCTATCAGGTCTGAGACATCCAATGCCTCCATTTCTCATCTTCAGATAAGTCTGTAGTTTGGTATTAAGATTTTTGAACCACAGTTTTTTCTCTTTTGCTTTTTTAATTCCAATTTTGAGGAAAAATTCTTTAGTTTAGGTTTTTACATATTCCCACCATAACAATATTGACGTGAAAATTTTCTTTACGAGTAAATTTCTTGTAGTTTTGGACGAATACCTTCTTTACACCTTCATTTAGCCTCCATACGCCTTTGCCTTTTCCACCTACAGTTACTTGAATTTGCGATAAAAGCAACCTATGATCAGAGAAGATATTATCCTCCAAGGATATCGTCACAGGCTTCAGGACTTTTGAAATAAATAATCCATTCTTGATTGAACTAAAGAGTTACTCCATGTGTATCCTGAGTCATTGTCCTTTACATGACTCCTTTAAATGTCAATTAAATTAAAGTCCAAAATCATATTTTTAAGTTGCTGCACTTATTTGTCCCTTCTTCTTACTTGCTCACTAGTTCTGTCTTCCTCTTTTAGGGCACAATTAAAGTCTCCAGCCATAATCACTCATGACTCACCAGCTAAGAAAGGTTGTATGTCCTCTAGCGTCTCAGCTCTTTCATGAAGTTCAGGTAAAGCATATACATTTAGTAATTTGATTGCTCTGCCATTAAAGTGGATATTTACTAATAAAGCTCTCCCTGGAATCAATTGCATGTAAGAAATAATTTGGCAACTGTTTCCTTTGAATAGTATTCCTTTGTTATTGTTGTCTCCAGACCACAATGAAGGGCCCTGTGTCCAACTTTCCCTTAGGTCTGTGTAGTTTGGGGAGTATTCTATTCCACATTCTTGTAAAAAGATGATGTATCCACAGATAAGCCAAAAGAGCAGCTCTCTTAGATGCTCCCTTAATATTCCTTACCTTAAGGTTACATGCACACGCCCGTATGCCTTCTGTAATTTGCAGAACGGAACGGGCCCATTGTAGACATGCCTATTCTTGTCTACAATGGGCCCGGATGCGGGAAGCACACTGATTGCTGACCGCATTTTTTGCGGCCCCATTGAAGTGAATGGGTCCGCACCCGAGCAGCAAAAACTGCTGCTCGGATGCGGACCCAAAAAACGGTCGTGTACATGAGGCCTAAAGGAGATTTTTAGCAAGAAAAACATCAGATAACAGAAAGTCTCTTTGCATATAAAAGCAGCTCTCTTTGTTGAGCTCTCTCGAAATTTCTCACTTTTTGGCCTCATGCACTTTGGCTACTCCCAGTAAGAGCCATCCCGGATCGGCTTTGCAGCCATACTAAACAGCAAACAGTGTCAATCAGCAGTAGCTGCCGCTGACACTTAAAACTACCGGCTCTTACCTCACCAAGGCAAGGAACCTAGGTGACACATACCTTCCGTCAATGACGGACCCTTGCGCCTTCCTACATACCTCCCCCCTTTGTTCAACCCTGAGGGGGTGAACACCCACCAGACAGTATACCCAGGACATGGCATCTGCGTTTCCCTGTAACCTGCCTGCCCTATGTTCCACAGAAAACTTAAAGTTTTGTGAAGATAAGAACCATCTGGTGACCCGAGCATTCCTCTCTTTGGCTTGGCTCATCTACTTGAGAGGGGAGTGGTCGGTCACCAGATGGCACTTTCTCCCCAACAGATAATAGCAGAGAGACTCGAGTGCCCACTTAATGGTCAGGCACTCTCTCTCCACTATACTGTACCTAGTCTCGGCTGGGGTAAGTTTGCGTCTCAGGAAAACAACGGGATGTTCCTCCCCATTGATTTCCTGAGAGAGTACAGCTCCGACCCCTACTTCAGAGGCATCAGTCTGTACCACAAACACACTTTTGAAGTCGGGCGTCACCAAAACCGGGGACTCACACAGGGCCGACTTCAAAGCGGAGAAAACCTTTTCCGCCTGCTCATTCCAGTGGACCGTCACGGACTTACGTCCCTTCAGAAGCTCTGTCAATGGAGCCACTAAAGTGACAAAATGGGGAACGATCCTCATATAATAGACCATCATTCCCAGGAACAACTTTATTTGCCTGGTGGTGACAAGTCGGGGCCAATTCCGAATTGCCTCAATTTTGTTCACTTGAGGTTTAATAATTCCGCGCCCAATTACATACCCCAGGTACTTGGTCTCTTCTAACCCTATTGCGCACTTTTTTGGGTTAACGGTCAGTCCAGCCTTCCTAAGCGAGTCCACTACAGCCTGCACTTTCGGTAGATGATTTTACCAGTCGGTACTATGAATGACAATATCGTCCAGGTAAGCCAAAGCGTACCAACGATGTGGACGAAGTACAACATCCATAAGCCGTTGAAAAGTGGCAGGGGCGCCATACAGACCTAAGGGTAACACCTTACATTGGTATAGCCCTTCTGGTGTGATGAAGGCAGTTTTCTCTTTGGCAGGCTCCGTCAAGGGTACCTGCTAGTACCCTTTGGTGAGGTCCAAAGCAGAAAAATGCAGAGTATCGCCTAACCTCTCAATAAGCTCATCCACCCGAGGCATGGGATATGCATCAAACTTAGAGATTTTGTATAGTTTGCAAAAATCGGTACAGAACCATAATGTCCCGTCCGTCTTGGGTATTAGGACTATCGGACTGGTGCATTCACTTTTTTAATCCTCAATGATGTCTAGCTGCAGCACTAGCTGTACTTCCTCTGCGATGGCTTGTCGCTGAGCTTCGGGTACCCGGTATGGTTTTAACTGGACTTTTGCCTGAGGCTCAGTGATAATGTCATTCCCGATTATAGAGGTGCATCCAGGGAGGTCCGAGAACACATCCGTGTTCCGATTAATGAACTCCCTGGCTTCCTGAGTCTGTTTAGAGGAGAGGCTGTCAGCAATTTTCACTGTGGCAACATCTTCTCTTGCTTCAGACAGAGTGGCCGAAACCGCTTTCCCTAGAAACCCTGGTTGCAGGCTGTCTTCAGTACAGGTTTTCCTATCCTTTTATGGTTTGAGCAGATTTACATGGTACACCTGCTCTGGCTTTCGCCTCCCTGGCTGGTGTACCTTGTAATTTACCAATTTTACCTCATAAGGCCCCTGCCACCTAGCTAGGAACTTACTGTCTACGGTTGGTACCAAAACCAATACCTGATCACCCGGGTTAAAGGTCCGGACCCGAGCCTGCCAGTTATAGACCCTACTCTGGGCTCGCTGCGCTGCTTCTATATGCTCCCTAACCAGAGGTTACACTGTTTCCATCCATTCTTGCATCTGGGTGACATACTCAACAAAACTTTTGTACGGTGTGGGTTGTTGTTCCCACTCCTCTTTGGCCACGTCCAACAGACCGCAAGGGTGTTTGCCGTATAGCAGTTCGAAGGGAGAGAACCTAGTTGAGGCCTGGGGCACCTCTCGCACTGCGAACATGAGATAGGGCAGAAGAAGGTCCCAGTCCCTCCCATCCTTAGACACCACTCTTTTTAACATATTTTTTCATGTTTGATTAAACCTCTCTACCAGGCCATCCGTATGCGGATGATACATGGACGTCCGTAGCTGTTTTATGTGGAGCAACTTACAGAGTTCCCCCATGACCTTGGACATAAACAGGGTCCCTTGGTCAGTCAGAACCTCCTTAGGCAGACCCACTCGAGAAAACATCTCCATTAGCTCCTTAGCGGATGTATGATGCAGTGGCACCACCTCCAGGTACCGAGTGGCGTAGTCGAGGATGACCAAGATGTGTTGGTGCCCTCTAGCAGACTTCGATACTGGGCCTATGAGATCCATAGTGATCTGCTGGAATGGAACCTCAATAATCGGGAGAGGGACCAGGGGACCATGGAAATGTGACTGGGGGCTGGCTGGTTATGCGAGACTTGCAATACTCTTCGACCTCTCTGAACACACTGGGCCAGTAAAACCAGTGTAGAATCCGGCCCTGCGTTTTATGATGGCCCAGGTGTCCCCCAAGGACATGTTGGTGGGCTGATTCCAACACGAGCTTGCGATAAGCCTTGGGCACCTCCAGCTGTTCAATATGCTCACCCCGTAGTTGATTTACCCGGTACAGCATCTCCTGTTGAACCACAAAACGAGGGAACATAGACTTGGCCCCCGGTTGTTGCGGCTCACCCTCAACTACTACCACATTTTCACAGGCTCAAGATAGATTCGGGCACAATGACATAGTCTGGAGGTGGTGGCAGCAGCAGCATCAGGAGGAGGACACAGAGTGGCACAATGACAGAGTCTAGAGGTGGCTGCAGCATGAGGACACCACATAGTGGCACAATGACATAGTCTGGAGGTGGTGGCAGCAGCAGCATCAGGAGGAGGACACAGAGTGGCACAATGACAGAGTCTGGAGGTGGTGGCAGCATCAGGAGGCCACAAAGTGGCAAGGTGACATAGTGTGGAGATAGCAGCAGCATCAGGAGACCACAGAGTGGCAAAGTGACATAGTGTGGAGATGGTAGCACATGAATATTTTTAACTTACTAAAGCTGCTTGATTTAATTGTGAATAGATGGTATAGGCACCTGATAGAGATGTGGACTACATTCTTTGATTTCAGCTAAGAAAGCTCCCACATACTTTAGCTCTCAGACAACACCTTATCTTCTCCAGAGCACAAAGGTTCCATCCTACCCAAGAGAACACGCCTCCTTACTACGTCATATATGCTTTTTCTGCTGTTAGAGAACTTCATTACAAGATGGCGCCTGTAGTTAGATATTTACATAGTTCACATACCATAGTTAGTAAAACAATGCACAATGGGCAGATACCAAGTGTTATCTCTTGTCTTATTTTTATATTTCAGCCAATGTAACAATGCCACATGCCTCAGGGGGAATGCCTCTCTGATGTCTATATAAACTGCTGTACTTCCTGTAATAAACAAGAATTTGCTTTGACCCCAGTGTGTGTGTCATAGTTATTTTCTTCCGTGCACGTAAGACCCTTGGGTTACTATTAATTTGGAGCAGTAGAGCAAATGTAATCAGCCCCGATTGAGGGCATCTTTATCACACCCCTCAATTTTACCGAAAAAAAACTATTTTGAAATAAAAAATTTCATGACGACGTAATTTGGTCCTTATAGCAAAAGGAGCTCTTCAAGCACCCATGAATTTTCCCCAAAAAATCATGTTTGAAATAAAAAATTTCACCACAATGCAATTCGTTCCATACCATAACTGCAGCGCTGAACGCCGAATATATTTTTATTTTTCTACTAATATATATACGCCACTAAAGGCTTTACCACATATAACTGGAACAGTGAACGCCGAATATATTTTTCTTTTTCCATGTATATACGCCACTGAAAGGCTTTTCAACAGACAACTGCAGTGCTGAACGCTGAATAATTTTAAATTTTTCTACTGATATACGCCACTAAAGGCTTTACCACATATAACTGGAACAGTGAACGCCGAGGATATTTTTCTTTTTCCACGTATATATGAAACTAAAGTGTTTTCAACAGACAACTGCAGCGCTGAACGCCGAAAAAAGTTTTCTCTTTCTACTGATATACACCACAAAAGGCATTCACCTCATATAACTGGAACAGTGAATGCCAAGTATATTTTTCTTTTTCAAGGTATATAAAGGCTTTTCAACAGAGGGTTATAGGCTGTCAGTTAAAAAAAAACACCGCCTGAGGTGGAGTGATCTGAAGTGAGCGAGACATAGCGGAGGAAGTAGGTCCGCGCTGGAAGAGCGAGATGCGGTGCTCGTGCGGTTTCTGTGCTGCAGAGAAGTCCAGTAAGCAATACCGCAGATAGATACGGGCTGATGTGAATTAGTTTGCATTTTTGTGCAGGGTTAGTGCATAGTGTATTCACCTGTATTGGTTTACCTCTCTTATAGATGTGCGGCGCCGCGCCTGCAGTCCGCAGCACACACACGCTCCTCTGTTCCCAACTTCCAGACAGTTCCCGCCAGTGCAGCTGCAGCGCGCGCTGATAATGACGTCATCACGTAAGTGCACAGTGTGTGAAATGTGCTGCCGGGCCATGCCTCCTTAAAGTGACCATGTCTGAGCAGACCATAACAACCAAAAAGGAGGACTTCTGGCCGTCCATCCTGTCCTTGCGCCAGACAGAGGACCAAGAGTCTAAAAACCAGACTGTCCGGCCTAAATCCGGACGTCTGGCCACCCTACACATCCATCTGTAGAGAAGGCCCAGAGAGCTGTCAGTGTCACTTCTGACAATGCTGAATTTTTCCAAACTTTACTGTTTCCAATTAAAAAACTCCTGGAAAACAGCATCCAAATCCTCACAATCACAATATGCTCCATACACAACTTTAAGTGAATTCAGTAGCACCTGAAGCTTTCCGATCCTCGATTCGAAAGGCAACTGGCTAACCTCAATCAAAAGGGCATTGATGGATGATTTTTTTTTATTTTTTTATAAATCTCTTTTTATTTAAAGTTTTTTCAATAATAGAGCATGCCTCCAACATAATTCTAGGATCTCTCAAATTTTTATTACGAATATCACCACTTCGAGAATTTGCGAAGATTTTAAATATAGTGCTATATATTCGTATTTGGGAATATTCTAGATTTTTTTTTCCTCAGTAACCTCCCTTCTTGCTTGTGGGCTGATAAGAAGGATGCAATGTCTTTATCAGAGCTTAGCAAGATCCTTAGAAACCAATAGGGAAGTTGCCTACCCCTTACTATATAAGAACCTCCCCAGCAGCCATTTTCTGTAGTTTTTTGCAGTTCTGATAGAGAGAGCAGTGTCATTGCTGTGCTCTGTGCTTTACTGTTTAATTACATTAGATAGTTAGTTAGTTAGCTTATATACACTGAACAAAAATATAAACACAACGCTTTCGGTTTTGCTCCCATTTTGCATGAGTTGAACTCAAAGATCTGAAACATTTTCTACATATACAAAAGACCCATTACTCTCAAATAGTGTTCCCAAATCTGTCTAAATCTGGGTTATTGAGCACTTCTCCTCACAGGTGTGGCATATCAAGGTGCTGATTATACAGCATGGATATTGTACAGGTGTGCCTTAGACTGCCCCCAATAAAAGGCCACTAAGCATTTCCATCGCATACAGTTAATCAGGTTGTTGATTGTGGCCTGTGAAATGTTGGTCCACTACTCTATAATAGCTGTGCGAAGTTGCAGAATATTGGCAGGAACTGGAACACGCTGTCATATACGCCGATCCAGAGCATCCCAAACATGCTCAATGGTTGACATGTCCAGTGAATATGCTGACCATGCAAGAATTGTGTACAGATCCGTGCAATATGGGGCCGTGCATTATCATGCTGCAACAGAGGAGCGTGTGTGTGCTGCGGACTGCAGGCGCGGCGCCGCACGTCTATAAGAGAGGTAAACCAATACAGGTAAATACACTATGCACTAACCCTGCACAAAAATGCAAACTAATTCACATCAGCCCGTATCTATCTGCGGTATTGCTTACTGGACACTACGGGGACTTCTCTGCAGCACAGAAACCACACGAGCACCGCATCTCACTCTTCCAGCGCGGACCTACTTCCTCCGCTATGTCTCGCTCACTTCAGATCACTCCACCTCAGGCGTCGGTGTTTTTTTTTAACTGACAGCCTATAACCCTCTGTTGAAAAGCCTTTATATATCTTGAAAAAGAAAAATATACTTGGCGTTCACTGTTCCAGTTATATGAGGTAAAGCCTTTTGTGGTGTATATCAGTAGAAAGAGAAAACTTTTTTCGGCGTTCAGTGCTGCAGTTGTCTGTTGAAAACACTTTAGTGGCATATATACGTGGAAAAAGAAAAATATACTCGCCGTTCACTGTTCCAGTTATATGTGGTAAAGCCTTTAGTGGATGAATGGCACAACAATGGGCCTCAGAATCTCGTCATATGGGGGCAGTGTGGGGGAAATTACTATATGCGGGCAGTGTGGGGGAAATTACTATATGGGGCAGTGTGGGGGAAATTACTATATGGGGCAGTGTGGGGGAAATTACTATATGGGGCAGTGTGGGGGAAATTACTATATGGGGCAGTGTGGGGGAAATTACTATATGGGGCAGTGTGGGGGAAATTACTATATGGGGCAGTGTGGGGGGAAAACTATATGGGGGAAGTGTGGGGGAAATTACTGTGACGGTATCAT
Organism: Bufo gargarizans; assembly: GCF_014858855.1. Taxonomy (NCBI): domain Eukaryota; kingdom Metazoa; phylum Chordata; class Amphibia; order Anura; family Bufonidae; genus Bufo; species Bufo gargarizans. The sequence goes on along the minus strand of NC_058080.1, from coordinate 380,229,000 downwards.
CAGTGTCACCGTCTAGTATTCCTTTCTTTCCTTGAAATAGCACCGCCAAGTAATCCACAGAGCAATAAATCGCTAGTATCGCTAGTATCGCTGGTATCGCCAAATAAGTCCATACATGAGCCAAAGCTGAATGCTAGAAATACTTTACTGGAAGGCAACTACATTCAAAAATACAATTTCTTTCATCCTCTGCTCCCATGCAAGGGAGACACCCACAACAAACATACATTAACTAATAACACAAAGGTTACAACCCACATAACATCCTCCCGTCTGCCTGTGATATAATTATGGTACAATGGTTAACATATTTATCCCAGAATGTAACGGATCTCCTAGCACCCCGACCGGGTACCTCCGTCGAATGATGCTCCTAGTGCTTCCCGAGGACCCCAAGCACTCCACTTGACACTGTACGCACTGCAAACCCCATGAACCGCCGAAGCTTGGTTGAGGTCTCACCGTCTCCTACCCACCCTGGACCTACGACAAGGCTCCAGGCTCCAGTGGGTGAACCTCTCCTAAAACCAGAGAGCAGGAACAGCTCTTACAAGAGCTAGTAGTTATGCCAGGGGAGTATAGCAAATCTTCAGCGTATAGCAATCCCCCAGTGTCGATCAATTACCCAAACACCGGCCTCAACTTGGTAAAGGGTAAAAACAAGAACTCTTTATTGAGGGCTACCCGCCCGTATTTATGCAGGTCCCCATCTTGTGGACACTCCCCTAGGGGACCAGATGGAAGACTGTGACACAGGACAGATATGCAGCAATTCAAGATACACAGACACAATACATCCCCACAATGCATCATGGTTTCCTCCGCTCTGCCCTGGAGACACCCGAAGAGCAATTCCATTATCTCTCAGGACAAAGTGAAATCGCCAATACACATGTGGAGACAACAGGACAGAAATCACCATTTAAACATGCAATGTCACAACCCTTAGAGTAAATACAGACATTTAACATATCCCCAGATAGCTCACGTCTGAGTGCATATTATTAGGTGAATGGCACTCAGACTACACAAATACACAAAAATTAGCTATCTGGGTACCCTCACATAACATACAATAAAATTTCAAAGACAGATGGTTCTGTCACACACCTCAAAACCCCACATATCCCCATAATGTATACATCCATGGATAGCTCTGATCTGGGTGAACAACATATCCAAAATTCACCCAGATCCGAGCAGGGGTTCCCGAATTCCATGGAAGTCACATTTGGCCGGCCGCAAGCATGGCTTTCCTGCCCAAAACAGTTCCACAGATTTAAGCTGTGCGGCCGTCCTGTCTTCTCCTTCAAAGTTAGTATAGGCCATAATCCTGGGGCAAGAGGCTGGCAACCCGACCCCTCCAAAACCCAGTGGCGAGGTTGGTTTCGCCACAATTACTATATGGGGGAAGTGGGGGGGAAATTACCATATGGGGAAAGGGTGGGGGAAATTACCATATGGGGAAAGGGTGGGGGAAATTACTATATGGAGCAGTGTGGGGAAAATTACTATATTGGGGTAGTGTGGGGGAAATTACTATATAGGGGCAGTGTGGGGACAATTGCAGTATGGAGCAGTGTGAAAGAAATTACTATATGCGGGCAGTATGGAGGAAATTACTATATGGGGCAGTGTGGGGTAAATTACTATATTGGGCAGTTTGGGGGAAATTACTATATGGGGCAGTGTGGGGGAAATTACTATATGGGGCAGTGTGGGGGAAATTACTATATGGGGCAGTGTGGGGGAAATTACTATATGGGGGTAGTGTGGGGGAAATTACTATATGGGGCAGTGTGAGGGAAATTACTATATGAGTCAGTGTGGGGGAAAATGCTATATGGGGGCAGTGTGAGCGAAATTACTATATGGGGGTAGTGTGGGGGCGTTGCTATTAGGGGACATTATTTTTGGGGACACTGTACAGGCATTATTACCTAGAACACAATATTATTACTGTTGGGGACTCTAGGGAACACTATAATTGCTGTAGACACTATAGGGACCTTTGGGGTAATTTGTCAAACTGGTGTAAAATAGAACAGGGTTAGTTACCCATAGCAACAGATTCCACCTTTTATTTTTGACAGCTCCTTTGGAAAATGAAAGGTGGAATCTTATTGATTGCTATGGGCACCTAAGCACCTAAGCCAATTCTACTTTACACCAGTTTGATAAATTACCCCAATTATGAGAACTCTAGCGTGTCTGTGTAACAAACTCTGTAGAGACGAGATGCAGCTGAAAGAAGTTGTCATGGCGGTATGGGTCAAGAGGAAAGGTCTACATGACAGGAGATGTCACTGGATGCAACAGGTATGTGATGTTGTATTCCCCTATATGTAGCGCTGGCATACTACTGTGACCTGCCTCTCATCTTGTCCTCCAAGTGTTTTTTTTTTATCATAATCATATGTATTTTAAATTTGGCAACTAAAATTTTAGTTTGTCATCTGCAGTCCTATGTAACAGCCCAGATAACAGTGATAACTTTCTGTGTGCAGATAATGTAGTAGATGTTCCATGCAGTCCTATGTAACACCCCACATAACATAATAGTTCACTGTGTTATGTGGGGTGTTACATAGGACTGCAGGTAACACCTATGACATCTGTACTCAGAGAGTTATGAGATGGTGGGGGTCCGACTCCTTGCACCCCTGCCAATCTGCTTTTTGAGGAGACTGCGATGTCTCAGTGAGCGCCTCAGCCTCTTTGCTCCTTAGCAAGCACAGCGCTGTCCATTTGATAGCACTGTGCTTGGTACTGCAGCTCAGCCCCAATCACTCTGATGGGACAGAGCCGCACCAAGACCATGTGAATGATGTCATATGGCCTAGGAAGAAACTGTGGCGCTTATGAAGCACCGCAGCCTCTTCATACAGAAAAAATAAAATAAAACTAAAATGGAGGAAGGGGGGGGGCGAGTTGGGTAGACAGCCCCGGGCCTATCATGCACTTAATCCGCCCCTGCTGTGACATCCAATGTCCTTTTTCCATAGACGGTGTCCGCTGCAGACAGTAGCATTAGCTGCGCCACATTTCCAGTGTAAAGTGTTGCCATCCCCAAAATATCTGACATCCAGTGTACTTTTTCTGTAGACGGTGTCCGCTGTGGACAATGACATTAGCTGCGCCACATCTCTTGTGTAAAGTGTGCGCATCTAAAAAATATCTGACATACAGTATACTTTTTCAATAGACAGTATCCACTTCTGACAGTGACATTACCAGTGCCACATCTGCAGTGTAACGTGTGCGCTTAAAAAATGTATCTGTGACATACAGTGCACTTTCTCTGTAGACTATGTCTGCTGCGGACAGTGATATTACCAGTGCCACATCTGCAGTGTAATGTGTGCGCTGAAAACATTTATCTGTGGCATCCAGTGTACTTTTTCTATAAACGGTGTCTGCTTCTGACAATGATAATACCAGCACCACATCTGCAGTGTAACGTGTGCGCTGAAAAAATGTATCTGTGACATTCAGTGTACTTTTTCAATATACGGTGTCCACTTCTGACAGTGACATAACCAGTGTCACATCTGCAGTGTAACATGTGTGCGGAAAAGATGTATCTGTGACAGAGTACTTTTTTCGTAGACGCTGTGGACAGTGACATTACCGGTGGTACCTTTCCTGTATAACATTTCCTCATCCCAAATAACTGTGACATTCCCAGTAATTTTTTATTAGACGTTGGTGACAGCATTGACATTATCTGCGGGATATCTCAGGTGTGACGCTTCCACATCCCAAATACCTTTTGAAATTTGTTTGTGCATACACTTCCAAATCCTACGCTACTGTACGTGTGACAGACTTTCAAGCATATATAACATTTAATATGAAGAAGGCGAGCAGTAAGGGACGGGGCAGTGGCCGTGATGATGATGGTGCACGCAGAGGCCGTGGCCCTGGGCGAGGTGAAACTGTGCCTGCTGCCAGTGCACAAGAAAAACAATCATCCAGATCCACGATACCTAGCTTCATGTCCCAGTTTGCAAGGTGGCGCAGGACACCACTCTTGAAGTCAGACCAGTGCGACCAGGTGGTCAGTTGGATTGCAGCACATAATGCTTCCAGTCGGTAAAGCACCACCCTGTCTTCCACCAAGACCTTCCAGTCTAAGTAGCCAAGAGTCTGCTCAACACAATCCTCACCCTGATCCTCCCACCCTGGAGAGTCTGGGCAAACAAGTGATCCCACAATCGGATATTCCGAGGAGCTCTTTTCAGCGCCATTCCTAGATTTGGCCCTCTCGCCAAGCACACTTGAAGAGGGACAGATCTTGTACCCTGATTCCCACAGTCACAAGAAGATGACGGTGGGGAACGGCAATTACTGTTTAATGAGGTGGATGATGATGAGACACAGTTGCCAATAAATCAACGGCAATTACTGTCTCAAGAGGTTGATGAAGAGGTTGAGACACAGTTGTCAATCACTGAAGTTGTGGTTAGGTCAACAAGTCAGGAGGATGAGCAGAGTGACGAAGTGGAAGAGGAGGTGGTGGACGATGAAGTCACTGAACCAACCTGGGAAGGTGGAAAGCCGAGCGAGGACAGCAGTACAGAAGGGGAGGGATCTGGAGGATCAGGCTGGAAGAGGCAGTAGGGTGGTAAAAGGCAGAAGGCGGGCCACACCAAACAGACCCACAACTGTTCCATGGAGCACCCCCTTGCGGAAATCTCCCTTGCCAAGGGGTAGGTGCTCCGCAGTATGGCACTTTTTGAGGAAAAAGTGCGGACGACAAAAGAATAGTAGTTTGCAACCTGTGCCGTACCAAAATGAGCCGGGGCATGAACACTAGCAACCTTACCACCACCAGCATGATCCGCCACATGGCATCCAAGCACCGTAATAAGTGGGACAAACGCCTGGGTCCACAATCTGTGTCTGCGGGTCACACCACTGCCTCCTCTTCCCCTTTGTTACGTGCTGGCCAATCCCCTGTCAAAGGCGCGGGCCCGTATGCCTCCCGCCCTGCACCTGGACCTTCGGAAGCACCATCAGCAACCACTTCCGTGTCCCAGCACAGCATACAAATGTCCTTACCCCAGGCATTTGAACACAAGCCACCCACCCACAGGCCATAGCACTAAATGTACAACTTTCCAAATTACTGGCCCTGGAAATGTTGCCATTTAGGCTTGTGGACACACAGACCTTCAGCAGCCTGATGTCGGCGGCCGTCCCGCATTACGCAGTCCCCAGAATCCACTATTTTTCAAGATGTGCCGTGCCCGCCTTACACCAACATTTGTCCCGTAACATCACATGTGCCCTGACCAACGCAGTTACTGGGAAGGTCCACTTAACCACGGACACATAGACAAGTGCATTCGGCCAGGGACGCTACATTTCCTTGATGGCACACTGGGTGAACATTGTGGAGGCCGGGAGCGAGTCGTACCCTGGGGTGGCACAGGTGCTAACGACCCCAAGGTTTGCGGGCCTTACGTCGATCAGGGTTTCCGCCAGCACATACATTAGTGGCTCCAACTCCCACTTCTCCTCCTCCGCCTCCTCCTCCACTTCCACCTCCGGATTATCCGCATGCAGCACCAGTCAGCCATCAGTCGGTAGCTGGAAGCAGTGTAGCACTGCAGTGGGGAAGCGGCAACAGGCAGTGCTGAAGCTGATATGCTTAGGGGACAAACAGCACACCGACGCAGAGCTGTGGCGGAGGATAAAAGACCAGACTGAGTTGTGGCTCTCGCCACTCAATCTAGAATCTGGCATGGTTGTGTCTGATAATAACCGTTACTTGGTGGAGGCTTTGGAGCTCGTCAAGCTCACACACATCCCATGCCTAGTCCACGTCTTAAACATAGTGGTTCATCGGTTTTCTCAAAACCTACCCCAATTTGCCTGAGCTCCTGGTGAAGGTGCGCCGCGTGTGTGCACATCTCATCGACAGCTTCAGCCAATCTGTCAACGCTGCAGCAGCACTGGAAATTGCCAGCTCCCCGGCTGTTGTGCGACGTGAGCACGCACTGGAACTTGACGTTCCACATGTTGGCCAGGCTCTGGGAGCAGCAGAGGGCAGTAGTGGAATACCAGCTGTAACATGGTCTTTGACTTTCCAGTCAGCTGCCGCTATTCACAAGCGAGAAGTGGGCATGGATGTCTGACCTCTGTGAGGTTTTACGCAACTTTGAGGAATCAACACAGATGGTGATAACGCTATTATCAGCGTAACCATCCCACTTCTGTGTCTACTCAAACGCTCGCTGCTCACAATTAAGGACGACGCTTTGCATGTGGAAAAGGGGGAAATGGGGGAAGACATTACACAGGGTGATAGCCAGACCACCCTCAGTTCGTCTTCTCAGCGCAAATTGGACGATAAAGAGGAGGAGGAGGAGGAGCAGGAGACTGTTGCCCCCAGCAACAGCTACAGCAGCGGGTAGTATACATGGAAGTTTAATTCCATCTGTTCTGCGTGGGTGGGCGGAAGAGGAGGAAGAGGATGAAGAGATTGAGAGTGATCCTCCTGATTACGACAGCGAAGTCTTCCCTGTTGGTACTCTGGCAAACATGGCTGACTTCATGTTAGGCTGCCTTTTAAGCGACCCACGCCTTATATGCATTTTAGACAACACGGATTACTGGTTGTTCACCCTTCTCGACCCCCGCTACAAAGAGAACTTCTTATCTCTCATTCCTCTGGTGGAGAGGATGAGCAAAATGGTGCAATACCAGAAGGTCCTTGTTGAAAAATTGCTCCCAAAATTTCTATCTGACAACACTGGCGGAGGGGAGTCTGTAGTTCCTTGGCCAACCGAGGAGGGGAGACAAGGCGAACACACAGCAGTTCTAACAGAGGCAGAGCAACACTCTCCAAAGCCTAGGACAGTTTCATGACACCCCGCCAGCGCCCTCACCCTAATGCGCGGCCTAGTGTCAGAAGGAGGGAAAATCTTTTGATGATGGTGAAGGAGTACATAGCAGACTATGTCAGCGTCCTCAATGATCCCTCAGTGCCTAACAACTACTGGGTTTCCAAGCTGGACACATGGCACGAACTGGCGCTCTATGCCTTGGAGGTGCTGGCCTGCCCTGCCACCAGAGTTTTGTCTAAGTGGGTATTTAGTGCTGCTGGTGGCATTATAACAGATAAGCGTATCCGCTAGTGATGATCGAGCATGCTCGGCCAAACACCTGTTAGGCTCAAGCATCTCGATGCTTGGCACATGGCGGTACTTGGCCGAATACCGCATGTGCTCGAGTGCCATGCTCGAGTCTCCTCCCCGCACTTTTCTTGGCTACTACGCAGCCAATAAACGTGCAGGTAAGTACTGCCCTCACTGTAATGCCAGTAGCCATGTTGGCTACGGGCATTACAGTGATTGGCTGGCCGGAACGCGCCATCGGGTGCTATATAGCACCCGATGACGCATGTTCGGTTCATTCGTAGTCAGGGAGAGCTGAGCAGAGGAAGGGACAGAAAGTGTAAGGAGTGTAATTGAATATTTTTTTGTACAAAAATGTTTCAGAAACCAAAAAGTCCTTGTAAAGACTACTGTGTGTGACAGCAGCAATATATGTTTGTAGCGCAACCTGCGCTAAATTGCTCAGTGTTAGGGAGAGCTGCGCATAGGAAGGGACAGATAGTGTAGGGAGTGTAATAGGAAGATTTTTATACCCAAAACTTTTCAGAGACCCAAAAGTCCTGTAGGAATTACAACAGTTTGCATATGTGCCTCCCACTTGTTAAGGGACCAAACATAATGGGACAATTGCCTTCTCAGCTGTTCCATGGCCAGGTGTGTTATTCCCTCATAATACCAATTACAATGAGCAGATAAACGGTCCAGAGTTCATTTCAAGTGTGCTATTTGCATTTGGAATCTGTTGCTGCCAACTCTTAAGATGAGATCCAGAGAGCTATCACTATCAGTGAAGCAAGCCATCATTAGGCTGAAAAAAAATAAACAAACCCATCAGAGAGATAGCAAAAACATTAGGCGTGGCCAAAGCAACTGTTTGGAACATTCACACCAAAAGACCCGGAAGACCACGGAAAACAACTGTGGTGGATGAACGAAGAATTATTTCCTCGGTGAAGAAAACACCCTTCACAACAGATGGACAGATCAAGAACACTCTCCAGGAGGTATGTATATGTGTCTCAAAGTCAACAATTAAGAGAAGACTTCACCAGAGTGAACACAGAGGGTTCACCACAAGATGTAAATCATTAGTGAGCCTCAAAAACAGGAAGGCCAGATTAGAGTTTGCCAAACGACATCTAAAAAAGCCTTCACAGTTCTGGAACAACATCCTATGGACAGATGAGACCAAGATCAACTTGTACCAGAGTGATGGGAAGAGAAGAGTATGGAGAAGAAAAGGAACTGCTCATGATCCTAAGCATACCAGCTCATCAGTGAAGCATGGTGGTGGTAGTGTCATGGCGTGGGCACGAATGGCTGCCAATGGAACAGGTTCTCTTGTATTTATTGATGTGACAAAAGCAGCAGGATGAATTCTGAAGTGTTTTGGGCAATATTATCTGCTCATATTCAGCCAAATGCTTCAGAACTCATTGGACGGCGCTTCACAGTGCAGATGGACAATGACCCAAAGCATACTGCAAAAGTAACCAAAGAGTTTTTTAAGGGAAAGAAGTGGAATATTATGCAATGGCCAAGTCAATCACCTGACCTGAATCCGATTGAGCATGCGCTTCACTTGCTGAAGACAAAACTGAGGGGAAAATGCCCCAAGAACAAGCAGGAACTGAAGACAGTTGCAGTAGAGGCCTGGCAGAGCATCATCAGGGATGAAACCCAGCGTCTGGTAATGTCTATGCGTTCCAGACTTCAGGCTGTAATTGATTGCAAAGGATTTGCAACCAAGTATTAAAAAGTGAAAGTTTGATTTATGAAGGATTATTATTCTGTCCCATTACTTTTGGTCCCTTAACAAGTGGGAGGCACATATGAAAACTGTTGTAATTCCTACACCATTCACCTGATTTGGATGTAAATACCCTCAAATTAAAGCTGACAGTCTGCAGTTAAAGCACATCTTGTTAGTTTCATTTCAAATCCATTGTGGTGGTGTCACGGACGGTGTACAGGAAACAAGACAAAGCAACATGCATATATGACTCACTGGATCCAAAGCCAAGGAACCAAAAGGGAGACCCCTGCACAAGACCTTAGACTTTCCCTGGCTGCTCAGCCTATGCAAAGATCCCAGAGGTGGATGGTTGCATATCCACGTACCTCGACTATATAACCCCTGAACACCCTACAATTGTGAGGGGACACGACCACTGGCTCCCTACACCAGACACGGAGGGAGTCAGGGTCACCTGGGATCCAGCAAACAGAAAATAACAGATAAATGTTCAGGACTTAACTTTGTAGCAGACTGGAAAACAGGATCAGCATGCACACACACTCCAGGAAGTAGTATAAGCCGCCCAGTAATGCATTATGGGGGGGAATTTAAAGGGAAGCAATCAGTCCAACTACATGACAGCTGAGAGAGGCTAATGAGATGAGGAACTGAACATCAGAACAAAGAAAACTCAAGGAGGAGGTTCTGAAAGGCTTCTGTCAGAGCTTCTCAGCTGTCTGGTTGTGACAGGTGGTGTATAGAGCCAAAAATGTTAGAATTGTGTCGATGTCCCAATATTTATGGACCTGACTGTATATTTTTAGCGCATCCTGCGCTAAATTCAGTGTAATAGGCTGCTGCGGACAGTTAAATTATTCGCGCCACATCTCCTGTGTAAAGTGTGCGCATTCCTAAAATATCTGTGACATCCAGTGTACTTTTTCAATAGACGGTGTCCGCTGCAGACAGTGAGATTAGCTGCACCACATCTCCTGTGTAAAGTGTGCCCATAGGGTTGCCACCCATACGGGAATGACCCGGACAGTCCGGGTTTGCAATCCTGTGCTCGGGTACAAGCATTTCTCAGACCCGGGCACACGATCAGCTGTGAATGATGGCGGCGGCGGCTGGGCACAGGGAGATGAGCGCTTCCATTGTGGAAGTGCTCATCTCCATAGTCATCTGTATCGCCGTCCTCAGGACAGCGATACAGACGGATGTGCTGCGGCAGGGGAGGGAGAGGCGCCTCCCTCCCCTGTTCCTCTGATAGGCTGCGGGCCTTATGCCTGCAGCCTATCAGAGGCCGGTGCAGGCGGCGCGATGACGTCATCACGCCGCCTGAGCCATACAGCACGGTACACAGGCCAGGAAGAGGCCTGCATCGCATCATTGGAGGTAAGTAACATTTATTAATTTTTTTTGTAGAGAAGAGAGGCACCTGAAATTGGCACATATGGGGGAAGGGGTGGAAAGGGGCACCTTTTACTGGCACATATTGGGGAGGAGGAGAAATTAGGCACTTGAAACTGGCACATATGGGGCAAGGGGGGAGAGGCACCTTATACTGGCACATATTGGGGAGGAGGAGAAATGAGGCACTTGATACTGGCACATATAGGGGAATGGGGGAGAGGCATCTTATACTGGCACATATTTGGGGGGGGGGGAGAAAAGAGACACCTTATACTGGCACATATTGGGGGGGGGGAATGAGGCACTTGAAACTGCCACATATGGGGGAAGGGGTGGAAAGAGGCACCTTATACTGGCACATATTGGGGGGGAATTGAGGCACTTGAAACTGCCACATATGGGGGAAGGGGGAGAAAGAGGCACCTCATACTAGCACATATTAGGGGGGGAATGAGGCACTTGAAACTGCCACATATGGGGGGAAGGGAGGGAAAGAGGCACCTTATACTGGCACATATTGGGGGGGAGAGAAATGAGGCACTTGATACTGGCACATATAAGGGAAGGGGGGAAGAGGTACTTTATACTGGCACATATTAGGGGGGAGAAATGAGGCACTTGATACTGGCACATATAAGGGAAGGGGGGGAAGAGGCACCTTATACTGGCACATATTGGGGGGGAGAAAAGAGGCACGTCTTACTGACACATGGGGGGCATCTATGGGGGCACTTCTTACTGGCACATTATTTGGGGGCTTCTACTGAGGCCACAAAGAAGTTCCAGTGCAGGGTGTTAGGTAGTGTGATAGGTTCTGCTGTCCATACATACATGCTACAGACATAGTGCTGTGATGTCACAAGTTCACAACAATACTTAGTGCACAAACCAGTAATATGTAGTCAGACCTGCTAAAATGTGAAGTTGCACATCATTAATTGCCGATTTGTGCATAATTTTGCATATAAAGCTATTGTAATGTTCTGCCGTGCCAACCATATTCTCCAGTCTCAGGAAACTTCTAGCAGCCTAAAAAAAAATGTGGAAACAGTGACCCACGTCTGTATTGCACGCGCAATACACGCATATTACATTGCCGATTTTCGCATTCAAAAATATAATTGCGAATTTGCGAATATATGACGAATATTTGAAAAATATTACGAATTCGAATATTGCCCCTGCCGCTCATCACTAATCTCTACATGAAAATAATGTATGGTATTTGCTGTAAATCGAGAGAAGGGCATAGTTGGAGACATTGACTTCACAAGAGATGCAGAGCAGCAGAGTTCAGCCACAACAGAGTGCATGTTGGAGGTGGCTGGGGAGGGGGTGATTTTATTTACATGGGACTGTATGTTGAAGGTGTCTGGGGGAGGGAGTGATGTTATTTATATGGGACTGAATAGTGAGGAGGTGATGTTATTTACATGGGACTGTATGTTGAAGGCGGCTGGGGAGGGGATGATGTTATTTACATGGGACTGTATGTTGGACGGGCAGGAGAGATGGTGTGATGTTATTTAGAGATTTGCGAGGTGGAGGGCACTCAGATGGCTGGGTATATAGATAGTCAGATTACAGATATGGTGTATAACAATTTTTTTATTAGTTGCATATAAAAATTGCATATAGAAATTGCATATAAAATTACACCACTAAGTCTTGTCTTGGCCACAAGGTAAGTAGGTGGGTATACTGTATATATATCCCTATATAGATGATGGTTAAAATGGTAGGTAGGTAAGTATATTATATATATACCCCTATATAAAAGGATGGTTAACCTACTTATGCAGGTGATCAGTCTGCATAGAGGTCCTATTGAAACTCATAGATGTGCACAGTATAAATATAAAGACCAAGTGGAGTGGTCTGTATAAAATAGGTAGAAATTGCACTGATGTTAGTCCGCTTATATCCTGGAAGACAGTCACTTTGGATAAAAGAACAGTCTTACCCCATATGGTCTGGGTCTCAGGGAGCTGTTGTAGAGGAGTATCTGTGTTAGCGATGATCCGGTCCTGAATGGCGTTGGTGCGCACGTGGTCCTCGGCGTCCTCGGCGTCTCTCTCTGCTGCAGCTTCCTGGATCTCTGCTGCGTTCCACGTAGTACAGGAAGTGACGTTCTATGCGACCAGAAGGAACAGCCTGTTGCTCCGGTCAGCTGGATAGTTACGTCAGCAATTTGTAACCTGCTCAATGGATATTAGCCTGTAGTTTTTCTTTGTAAAGAAATCTTTTTCAGATTATTCGGATATCATAAATCCAGGTACTGTCATTCATAAGACCAAACGCGTTTCGGTGCACTCTTGCACCTTCATCAGTGGGGTTATTTACATGGGACTGTATTTTGGAGGGGGGCTGTAGATAGAGAGGGATGTTATTTACATGGGACTGTATATTGGAGGGGGCTGGAGAGATGGTGTGATGGTATTTATATGGCACTCTATGGCGGAGGGAGGGAAATAGTGTTATTTACATGGGACTGTATGGTGGAGGTGCTGAGGAATTATTATTTCTGAGGACACTAAACAGGAGGAATATAACTACAGGGGGCACTGCAGGCGGCATTATAAATATTGGGGGTGCTTCAGGGCGAGTATTTTAACAGTAGGGGGCGATATAACTACAGGGGGCACTGCAGACGGCATTATAAATACTTGGGGAGCTTCAGGGCGAGCATTATAACAGTAGGGGGCAGTATAAATACTGGCGGCACTGTGGGGGCATTTTATATCTAGGGGACATTAGGTGTTTTTATTACTACTGGGGCTCTAAAGGAGGGATCAGCATTATTTCTACTAAGAGCGCTATGGGAGCCTTATTACTACTGAGGGGTCTGTAGAGAGCATTATTACCACTAGGGGAATAATAGGGGGTCTTATTTCTACTGGGGGCTCTGTGAGGGTATTATTAATACTGGAGGGCTCTTCTACTAATGGAGGCACTCTTGGGGAGCATTTTCACTGTTGGGTCCAGTAGGAGGCAGTATTACTAATAAGAGCATTCTAGAAGAGAATTGCTATTGGTGGGACTATGAGGAGTACTGCTACTATGGGGGAAACTCATTTTTCTTCAGGATAGTATTTGGGGGTACAAAAAAGTAAGGAAGCTAAGATGTCTGTGTTTCACACTCTGCAGAGACGAGGTGGCTGAGAGAAGGGTCCAGACCAAATGGAGAAGATGATGACAGAGAAGATCTACATCAGAGGAGATGTCACCTGGGAAGCCCTGGATGTGAGAAGTATGTGCTGCTGTATAGCAAGTACAGTAAAATGTCTTCAGTGCTAGTGTTTGCAGGGGGGACTGCAGTTGTTCAACTTAGAGAATTGGGCCATATGCATTGGTTCTTGGGCCCCGGATCTTTTGAGACCCTAACAACACCCCTGGTGGAGGTGGCAGCAGCATGTGGAAACCACTGAGTGACCCGGTGACAGGATGGGGAGGTGGGTGGCACTACCAGTCCCTGTTGACGAAGGTGGGTGAAAGAAGGAGCAGTTGGCATCAGATATGTGGCATCAGGCGGGTGGCAGCATCAAAATAGTAGCTGAGGCAGGTAGCCAGAAGAAACCGATCTCTTTTGTCAAACTGTTGGTGTGGCACCATGAATGATCTAGCCTGATGCATCAGGCATTGGTGGGTGGAAATCCTGTCTGATCCACGTCTGATTCATCTTGACAAATGTCAGTCTCTCCGCATGCGAGTTCTTCTTGGGGTAACTATGGCCCCCGCTGCACTAAACACCCACTCTGATGCCACAGTACTGGCCGGGCAGGACAGCTTTTCCAGGGCAAACTCGTCCAGTTGCGGCCACAAATCCAGTTTGGCTGCCCAGTAGTCCAGCGGATCTTCAATGACGGCTGGCAGGGTGCACTCCAAGTAAGCCACCACAAGCTGGTTCTGCTCTATGTCTACCTGCTGGTGAGTAGTTTCTTCACTATGCGGGTGAAGAAAGCTGCTCATCAGTGACTCTAGACTCAGGCTGCTGGCGCTGCTGTCCCTTGCGAACGAAATCGAAGATCGAGTCAACCCATCAAGAACTGCTGGGTTGCTGGTCAAGACACGATCGCTAGCTGTCACCGCCAGTGCTGTGAGAAGGTCTGTTAGACGTTCTTCTCTACCTCTAGCATGACGTTCTTTGTTTTGGTTTCACTTTGTCATCTCCTTTCCTTCTCCCAGCTGTCATCTATTTACACTAATTGTCTCCCTTTATATTCCCTCCCATACTGCCTCACTTTGCGGTTTATACTACTTCTTGGATGAGTTGTTCACTGCTGGAGGCTGCTACTGCTGATTCCTCAGATAAGTCTTTTTCCTTTATTTGTGTTTCCTTGCTGGCTTGATTCTAGGTGACCCTGACTCCGTCCGTATTAAGTGCAGGGAGCCGGTGGTCGTGTCCCCTTACTATTATAGGGTTTTTAGGTGTCACACAGTATTAGGTACGTGGGCATGCAATCGTCTACCATAAAGACCTTTGCATGGGCATAGCAGTCAGGGAAAGCTCTAGGGGTTTTATAGGGCTCACCCATATGCTCCTTAGTTTGGGATCAAGCCAGTCAGATGTTCATTTATAAGTTCCAGCTTTCTGCAACACCACCCGTGACACTAGCTGACACTGGGAGCTCAGGCCTCTCGAAATGACCCCTGGTGCCACGACCCCTTACTCAGCTGTGACCTGTGCTTGCGCCAGAAACATTTAGGCCTCTGCCACTCCCCTGTGCAGGGCCTGGCACTTCTCTGTCTGACATACTGTTAGCTGAACTAAATAAATAAATAAAAATGAAATTTAAACACCCCTAAAAGAGCCGAATATATTTTTCTTTTTGTACTGAAATAGGCCACTAAATGCTTTCACCACATATAACTGCAGAAGTGAACTGAGAATATATTTTTCTTTTTGTACTGAAATAGGCCACTAAACGCTTTCACCACATATAACTGCAGATGTCATCTGAGAATACATTTTTACTTCTTGTACTGAAATAGGCCACTAAACGCTTTCACCACATAAAACTGCAGAAGTGAGCTGAGAATATATTTTTCTTTTTGTACTAAAATAGGCCACTAAACGCTTTTACTGCAAATAACTGAAACAGTGAAATGCATGTATATTTTTATTTTTGTACTAAAATAGGTCACTGAACGCTTTAACCACAAATAACTTCAAGAGTGAACTGCGTATATATTTTTCTTTTAATCTTGAAATAGACCACTAAATGCTTTTACCACAAATAACTGCAACAGTGAACTACGTATATATTTTTCTTTTTGTACTGAAATAGGCCACTAAACGCTTTCACCACATATACTGTAACTGCAGAAGTGAACTGGAAGTATATTTTTCTTTTTGTACTGAAATACACCACTAAACGCTTTTACCACATATAGCTGCAGAAGGGAACTGCACATATATTTTTCTTTTTGTAATGAAATACATCACTAAACGCTTTCAACACATAAAGCTGTAGAAGTGAACTGCGTATATATTTTTCTTTTTGTACTGAAATACGCCACTAAACGCTTCCACCACAAATAACTGCAGAAGTGAACTGCGTATATATTTTTCTTTTTCCACATATATAAGCCACTAAAGGCTTTTCAACATAGCACTTGCACCCCAAGAACAAATTGATGGAATGACAGAGCTGTATAATGGCTATTTGGATGTCCAAATAATCTTTCCCTGCACCTGTAAGTCGCTTTTTTTGCACAATGAGGTTTTTCCTATCAATGTCCCTAGCGCCTTTTGTCGTCTCTCCCTGTACTAAGATGCTGTAAAATGATTCCTCCCTATCGTTTCCCTGCACTTATAAATTGTTTTTTTCAGTTGTTTTTTTTTACAATGAGGTTTTTCCTATTGCTGTCCCTAGCGCCTTCTCACGTCTGTCTCTGCACTCAGAATGCTGGAAAATGTCTGAATCCAAGATGGCCACTGTATTTATAGTGCTGTGACATCACAGGGCTGGATGGCTGCTGATTGGCTGCATGCATGGCATTATGGGTCATACCACCTTCCCAGAGTTCCTTGCCCCATGTCCTCACACGTGTAGCCGCCATTTTAGGAAAAATTGTGATTCATTACCACGAAGCGTGAAGAAATTCGCATTCATTGCAAATCAAATTTTTCCTGAAATTCGGATCGAATTCCACTTTGTCAGCTTCGATTCGCTCATCTCTAATTAGGAGAAATAAAATGGCCGCTGTACTATTAGTTCACACAAAACCTGTCCTAATCACACAGGAGGACAAGTTACTTCACAATACCGAGCTACAGAGCTGCCTCATCCTCCTCCTCTCTACTGTATTGCATCTTGTCCCTATTCAAGTAAATTGGACTCAACTGCTATTCCTCAGGCTTTGGAAACTAGTCAACCCTTTTTGTAATGCCAGACAACCCATTAAAGAGTGAAGCACTGTGCAATAATTTTATTGTTTATCTGTCATGTTCAGTTTGAATTTTACATTTGGGATAATAAATAGCAACTTTGGTAGGTCTTACCTACAGACAACAGTTGAAATCTAACCTGTCTAATCTATGTTTCCAACATACATTTGCCTTTCTTTGGCAGCTTCAATAGACAACATTGCAAAAAGATCCCACCAACTAAAATGTACTGTCAATGCCCAACTTTAGATATTAATAGGAGGCAAATAGTTTTTGCTCCTCATAGGATTATTAGGCTACTTTCACACTAGCGGCACGGACCTCCGGCAGGCTGTTCCGTCGGGTGAACAGCCTGTCGGATCCGTCCTGCCGCTAGTAAATGTGTGCCCCCCGGACTGCTGCTCCGTCCCTACTGACTATAATGGGGGTGGAGCGGAGTTCCGGCGGAGGCATGGCAGCGCACGGCTAGAGGCTGCCGGAACAAATGTCGGACATGTTGTAATTTAATTCCGGCAGCCTCTAGCCGTGCGCTGCCGTGCCTCCGCTGGAACTCCACCCCCCATTATAGTCAATGGGGACGGAGCGGCAGTCCGGTGGCACATGTTCACTAGCGGTAGGACGGATCCGACAGGCTGTTCACCCGACGGAACGGCCTGCTGGAGGTCCGTGCCGCTAGTGTGAAAGTAGCCTTAGAAGTTAGATATAATCTGTTTACCTAATACACCTAGAACGCCAGTGAGACTTGTTGGAATTGACTGACCAGAAAAGAAAGCTGGACCTCAGTTAGGGTGCCTTTACATACGGCAGATTGCCTTTTCTGCTACTGAAAATCAATTCTGTGACAGAAGAAGCTTGCAGAAATACATGTGCTCCTGGACCAAACAACTCCAGTTGAATAAAACAGATTTTCAGTTGAAGAAAATTTCTGCAACAAACTCTGCTACGTGTGAAGGTACCCTTAGGGACATGAATAGTAAATGAGAAAAGTCCTAGTGTAGAATGAAGTTCCTTGAATAAACATGTTATGATATACCATTACAGACTATATGTACACTTTATCAGCTTACTTCTGGCCCACAGGCTGTAGAAAATAATTTGGGTCCTGCACTCTGACAGTCCTGTCCATTTTCATACTGGTGTGTTTTACTGGTCTATAATTAGGTGATCTAAATGGATAGAAAATTAGAAAGCAAGTATGTAGTATCAGCTCAAGGTTACGGTTGTTCATATTGCGGCATTCTCAATAAGTGCACTCTCCTGCAGTGCAATGTGTGACAGACATATCTGGCAGTGAAAGGGGTGAGGGTTGATCGAGGAGTGGGCTGAATAACAGCGGTTCTCTGGAGCTTAACTAGTAATTAACCTTTAAACTGCAGATAAATGGGGCATTTCAGTATCTCAGCAGCCGCTACAGAGGATTAATTAGTTTACCGCATCACACTGGCGATGCGAGGAAATGGGGAGCTGGGGAGCAGGAGTAATATATATGAGCATTGCACTGGCTCGCACAGATTTGTGCACAATTATTAACTCTCCTTGCACCAACATCTCTTATCATCCAAAGTTTCTCTTTTCCGATATCGTGTTAACGCTGAACCATTTGTACATCTTTATGCTTCTTGTTGTCGCCTGCTTTCTGCCTCGTTTAATGTCATCACTAGGTTTCCCTCTCCCTTTTGCCGTCTGCCCTTTGTTGTCTCTCATTACACTGCGTTTTTTTCAGCACCTTTCCTCCTTCGTCTTTTTTACGCTAAGGGTTAATTATTCTTGCAAAGCTTTATTGACAAAACACCTGACAGACTTTGGCATACAAGCTGATGGAGGGAAGACGGCCAATTGCCATGGCAACCGCGGAGCCTGAGCACAGGCTTTGATGTGGAAAAAAAAAAGGGATGCTGAGGGAGGGAGGTGGGGAGAGGGGATTCCCTGAGTCTGCTGGTGATGGGGGAAGAGATGGGAACTGCAATAGTTTTTAACCCTGTCTTAGTGTTCTAGCCTTTCGTTTGATTGAATGTATCTTAGCTGTGTAATGTTATATTCAGCCTGGGTAGTGCATTCAGCCAACCAACCTGTTCCTACAGGGTATGTAAAAGCTGTGCATGACTATCACCACACATTTACTGTCATTGCATCGACTTTATCTCTTCTCTGTCAGCCTTAGTTACTCACCAGCTCGCCCTACTACCTTCCTCACCATCCATCTTTTCTTTTCACTGTGAGTTTTCTTTCATTTGCTGCTTATTTTTTCTGTTCTTCTCTCTATTTCTCTTGGCCTTAAACCCCTACTCAATTTCCATCTTTTCTCTTATTTCTTCTTCTCCCTCCTAACATCTCCTTATGGCATGCTTCAGTTCCCATTGCTCTGCCCCACCCTATGTTATATATATAGTGTGTGTGTATATATATATATATATATATATATATATATATATAGTGTTGTACCGCACAACACACAACTGAATGCATTCACAGTCAACTATGCTAGAATTATAGGTTCAATCATTTTTTGCATGGTTTTGGTTACATTGCTTAGCATATGCATTTGTATTACTGTTTCATTATTATAATAGGCCTTGACATATTTAGCAGGCTTGGATGGGGTCGTCCGGCAGTTTTATAATATAAGTGCAACAAATGGAAAATAAAAAAGAAAGCTTATATACCTTTTAAATCCCCCGCTACTCCAGTGCTAATGTCCTGGTGGTCTCCTCTGGTATTTTCTGCAGTAATGACATCACATACATCCACTTTTCCAAAGCCAATCCCTGGCTTCAGTGGTCCCATGGATGTGCATTGTTGGAGTGCCAGGGGATTTAGCAGGTACGTCTATAGCCTTTATTTTTCTATTTTATGACATATACTACAGTTTAAACTACAGGACTACCATGTTAAGTCTTCAGTTTAAAAGAAGAATCATTTTAATGTAACTTAATTGGCTTTATATGAATAGGAATTTGAATAGCTTAGAGTGGTATTTTACTTTCAGCAAATAAAGGGATAACATGGAGTAATGAAATGTTATACAATTTTCCAATACATTTTCTGTATCGATTCTATGGTTTTCAAGACCTCTGCTTGCAGTCCTTAAATTGGAACGTTAATTTAGTTGTTTACTTGGTGTAGATAAAAATCTATACTGGTCATGTGATAGAAACATGTACGAAGCTTGGTAGAGCTATTACTGCTGTGTCTGTTAATAAGCCTTGCGCTTGTGTGTCCATGACATG
The DNA here is from genome assembly GCF_014858855.1 of Bufo gargarizans. Lineage (NCBI taxonomy): Eukaryota > Metazoa > Chordata > Amphibia > Anura > Bufonidae > Bufo > Bufo gargarizans. Next base: position 380,209,107 of record NC_058080.1, on the reverse strand, counting down.
ACTAAGGACCCTTTTACATGGGCCAATGGTAAACATCAGGTCGTACAAATGATCATTCACCCAATTATTGCTCCTTGAAGACATGTTGCATATTGCATCTTTTAAGCAGCATTAAAAAATCCTCAGCTCTCAATAGCATACCCCCGTGTAAATAGGGATGTGCGGTCAACAACAATGAAACCGGATGTGCCCTAGGGGACGACTGGCTATACACCCTACAGGGGAATTTCCCGGTGGGCTGTTGACCAGGAGGCTCCCACCCTCACAAATAACGGCTGGGTACATAACAATCTGATGCTCTCAGCATTAATACTCAGAATTACATGCAAGTAAAAACATCTGTGCTTAAACATACTATTTTACCAAAAGAAACATAAAAATGCCTAGAAAATGCTACAAAACACACATTTCAGATTCATCTTAAATGGTAGTTTTACAGACAAAATCACGGCCAGCAACCAACTAGAAATAATTCACCTAAAATATCTTCATACATGTACCGAAGAAAAAAATACAATGCAACAGCACTCTGCAAACACAAAAAAAATACAATAATGCCATGGTTGTAGAAAATATTCTGGTGCTAATGCTACGCTTATTTTATAAATCTGAGATTCTTGGCAAATACATTTTGTACAAAATTATTTGGGCCCGTCTGCCAAACATCAAAGCGATCTCTATAAGACAGGAACCTAATACTAAATACTACTTTTTATGAGTCATACTGGCCACCATAAAGTTCAGGGAGTGCTGGTCCCACATGCATGCTGTGGGACCAGCGCTCCCTGAACTTTATGGTGGCCAGTATGACACATAACAAGTAGTATCTAGTGTTAGGTTCCCATCTTAGAGAGATCGCCTTGACGTTTGGCAGACAGGCCCAAATAATTTGTCAAGAATCTCAAATTTATAAAATAAGCGTAGCATTAGCACCAGAATATTTTCTACAACTATGGCATTATTGTATGTTATTTGTATTTGCAGAGTGTTGTTGCATTGTGTTTTTTTTTCTTTGTGTTTCTAGCCATGGCAGTGTGCACCTGCGCATTGGGATGTGCTGACTGACCCCCTTTATACATGTACCGCTTCTCCCCAGAACTGCTTGTAGCATCTAAGGCACACTAGCGTTCATGGGTCCGTTCGTGAGCTCTGTTTGAAGGAGCTCACGAGCGGACCCAGACGCCTCCGTCCAGCCCTGATGCAGTCTGAATGGAGCGGATCCGCTCAGACTGCATCAGTCTGGCGGCGTTCAGCCTCCGCTCCGCTCGCCTCCGCACGGACAGGCGGACAGCTGAACGCTGCTTGCAGCGTTCAGCTGTCCGCCTGGCCGTGCGGAGGCGTGCGGATCCGTTCAGACTTACAATGTAAGTCAATGGGAACGGATCCGCTTGAAGATGAGCCCATATGGCTGAGCCCATGTGTTGTACGGATCCGCTCAGGCTACTTGCGCACTTGCGCACTTGCGAAATTTTTCTAAGTTATTAATGCAGACGGATCCGTACTGAACGGAGCCTCCATCTGCATTAATATGATCGGATCCGTTCAGAACGGATCCGATCAAGCGCAAGTGTGAAAGTAGCCTAAGAATGTGTAGCAATTCCAGCAAACGCGCAGTAAATTATGCTGAGTTGTACAGTTGCTACGTTTGCGTTTTCAGATTTTGACCAGAAGACGGCACTGTTGCATATAGATGTAAAAAAAATAAAAGATCGTGCTTGCTGCAATGATACAATGTGATTGTCAAAAGTGGAACTTAAAACGTTTGTTGATGTGTATAATGGTCTGTCTTTCCTTTTGAAAAGCCCAGAAATAAAAAAATAAAAAAAAAATTAACTAAAACTTGTAACACAACTGATATAATTCATTATAGTATCCAGAATCTGGAAATGTCGGATTAATAACTCTGCCATACCAAAGAAAAAAAAGACACACACATACGAAATAAGGGTTAATTTAATTAGCTTTATTAATTACATAAAAAGGACAAGGGGTATGATTAAAAACATTTTAAATGCATACAAGAATGTGGAAAAGGAATTACCTTAATCTCTGATAACTTGGGTTCCTACATGGATTTTTATAGGTGGCGCCCACACCAACTAAACCCCCCCCCCCCCCTTTCCCAACACGCCCCACCCACCCCACTAACTTATATCTAATCCATAAAAGTAATGCAATAGATAACCAAAAATTATAATAATAAGAATGAAACAATAAGTAGATAAGCCTGTAACAACTCTGGCTGGATACAAGATTGCAAAACTGGTCTTCACTCACAGCAATCCCTGTACAGGGTACTAATCGTGTCTCCTGGTACTAAGTCATCCCCAGGACATATAGCAGGGCTGAATTATGTAACAGACAGACAGTCGAATAGACAAGAAAAATAAAGCATGTATCAACAATAGCATGAAGCAAATAGACAAAGTAATAGCAACTTACCAATAAATAACTGGAATGGGATGGTGATAGCAGACAGATGATGGGACAAATGACTGATGGTGATGTTAGTCAGATGATGAAACAAATAGATGTTGGGAATGATATGGTGAACAGATGATTTGGCAGACAATAACTGACCCTGAGCTGTCATTGAATCTTTCCCTAGATCTGTCTCTAAATGCTGACCATCATTATCCCTAAAGATGTCCCTAATGGAAACCCTAATCTCCAATACTGACACTAGTACAAACAATAGGAGGACAGCAGGACCAAAAGATCAGAAGATCAAACTAAGCAGAGGTGAACACCAGCAACCAGACAAAAAACAGCCTACCACAGGGAAACTAGAAACATCACACAAGAAAATTGCACTTGAACTATAACAAACCGCAATAATTGAATACCACTACACTAGGAACTTAAACTGGAAGCAATAGAAGACTGCTGGAATAATACACATCACAGCACATGCTATCACCAGCACCAACCTGCATGGAACCAAAAAGTTTTAAAAGAGAGCTAGCCAATTAATTCTGTCTTTACAAAAGAATCACAAACTCCCATCAGCAGTCATGTGACCTCACTGATCGCTCAACCGTGAGGCAGTTGCCCAACAACTGCCCCAATAAAGTAGGAGATGAAGAAATAGCAGGAGAACTACTGTTCATAACAGATCCCTCAATAATAATGCAACATTAATACAGTCTGCAATCAGGGAAAAACAAGAGCCATAAAGTAGAGATATACCGTATATCTTACCCAAAGTCAGAATTGCTACTACATGTTGCATGGACCCCATGCATAGCACCACTAAACCTACTTTGTCAGGAGTAATCCATACAATTAATGGCTCGATCCAACCTTCATATTGTAATAATGGAATCCCATACATTGATGGAATAAAATGGAATGTTCCAGCTAATGCTGTATGTACAGCAGTGGCGTAACTAGAAATGACTGGGCCCCCAGCAAATTTTTGAATGGGCTCCCCCCCCCAGCAACTTCTTCACAACCCCCAACTCCTGTGCAACCATCACTCCTGTGTCTAGTAAACATCACACACTCAGACGAGGCCCAGCAGCCACGCCATCTGTTTCCTAAAAAGTCTCTGCATATAATTTCATTTTATAGTACTATTGAGGGGACCCTGACATTAAAATCTTTTAGACCTTCTCCTGGGTGGGCCCCTTTTGAGTTTGGGCCCCAAAACTTCCCCTGTACAGAATTGTTCTACGTTAGAAGCAATGTTACTAGGGGAGAACAGCATTATACACCATACCAAGGGTGTACAGCTCCACACTAGGATAAGTTCAATTACAAAGGTGGTGATTACATAGGTTATAACCGCCACTCACTCTGTTGTTTGCATGATAATATATGGATAAAACAGGGCAACAGTCAATGTTTAAACAGCCTCATTTATAAAAGCCAGCACAGAAAAAGATGAGATATCGCCAACAGTTACCAATCAGAATTACTATTTTATTAGTGCAGGTCAGATGCCAAGTGGCTCCCTCTGCAGTAACAGCTCGTCATGGTGGGTGGTGGCTTCTCGTATAAGGACCTGCTAAATTGAAACTGTGGACCACCTCTTTAGGTATAACCATGACTGATAATTTGTTTGATTGCGCTAAATCTTATTATAGAGCAGTATGAAAACCAGTAGGGCAAGTTTAAATTTGGGTTTTAGGGTAGATTTCCCACCCATTTAGTGATTGTGTTCCACAGAACCATTTGAAATGTTCCACCTAATATATGCCCCAGATGTATGACGTTATGTGCCTATATGATTGCATATGCTTGAATTAATACAGACTGTACAATGTATAAGTGTGTCTTACTTATACGTATATGTCCCAGTCCATAGAGACAATAATATGTACCATATTTCTCATAAATACCTCTATTCCAGCCAGTGCGGAGTGCGGCAGACAATGCTGCTGTTCACTATCGGAGCTGATCTTGTCTCTGACAATATTTCCTATGGTGTTTTTTATCTGTATTTCTCAATCTCTTTATATATGAGTAAATGATCTCTCTTCCATTGTTTGTCTCTGCCTGTTATTTACTGTTTTGCCATTTTTATCATTTTCAATATCCTTTAGTTTCATTCTCCTAATGACTTCTTCTACAGTCTATCCCCCAACGATAGATCCTTTCTGCCTGCACAGCCCATCTCTATACTTTACATTCTATATTTCATTGCTCTCCTTCACTGCCTTTTTTCTGCTATTTCTCTTGATTTGCACATTGCCGTACAAGTTATCTATTCCTGCCACACAATGTTTTCACAGTTGACTGCCTTAATTTCCAATAACAGATACGGGTATGTATTAAATGGCTTTTACCAAGGTCATGCTGAGCTGGTTGTGACCAATGGCTTGTAAATGCTTCACCAAGGCTTCGGCAATGAACTGGTTAAAATTCCAGTGCCTAATAATTACATATTATATTCATTTGTATAATTTATATTTGTTATTTTTACATTTTATGAAATACAAACTCAAATTTAAATGTGTTCTCAGATTTCTCCAATAACTGACATTACAAGCTAATCATGGCCTTGTTACAGTCAAGGAAGCCTTGTTACAGTCAAGTAATATTTTATCCTTTAAGTGGTTTAACTTGAGGATCCCGAGAAAATGCCAACATGGTTGAATTTGTTTATGAAAGAGTCATGCGAGCTTTCATTCTCACAGCATGCAGTATCACTCACACTCTTAACCATCACAATGCCATGGAAGCATTTCTCCTGATTGCTCGCCTTCATTATTACATACACTCACTTTTTAGTTCTTTTTTCCTTCTGATTATTTTTTTTTCTGCCCTTCTCTTGTGCTTTCGACTATTTTCTACTCTCTCCGCCACACCTGCTTCTTTAATTCCCTCTCTGTAGCCACCCCCATTCCCTCTCCCCCTCTTCATCTTTTCCGCTGGCTGGGTATTTCCTCTCTGTCTCTAGGTTTGATGTGGAGGAAAATTGATGCTAAAAATAGTTTGTTGTGATGTGTTTGATTGGGGAATGAGAAATCAGACCTTCCGGGGATCCCAGACGGAGAAGTACATTACTACATCTATTTTCCAAGGAGACGGTGCAGCAGAATACTAGAGCACATTTAAATAACACTGAATGTAAAGACGGACTTGAAAGAAATTAGATATGAACTATTTTCTTGAAATTTATTTCAGGTCTAATTCTAATCAGTCAGTCAAAAAATCTGATTCGGGACTGAATTGATTCTACCCTAATAAAAAGTGTCCCAATTGGCCTAAAATTGGTGTACGACACTCTGCCAATTGCCCTGCCAACTGGTATAGAACACCTCTCTACCAAATCACATAGGCCACACATGTAATACAACAAAGCATCACTTTATTGAAACACAATGTAACAATAACAATAAACACATATATAAAATCTTGTGTATGAGTACTGTGATAGAGATCCCCCTTGGCCAGTAAGGTGCATCCAATAATTATATAATGATAAAGTGACCAGTGCATGATGGCAAGGACCAGGGATTACTGTAGAAAGAACAACTCAGACTACTAACTCAGTAAAAGGTTGAACCCACATTATTTGGCCCATACGGGTTTCAAAATCTAAATAGTAATCAATACAGTCTACTGGTACAGCCACAGTCAATGCATAAATACAAAAATAGACATAAATAGATGCGCCATACTAACCCGGGAGGGAAAAGAAGCAATTTCCCTGACATGCGTTTCGCCTCGCCAAGTTTTTTCAAAGGGTTATGTTACATGTCTCTAAAAGTCAACGTCCTATATACCCCCCACCGAGCTGGAGATAATCACCCCACCTGTGTAATCAAGTCACCACCAATCAGTGTGTAGGGGGCGACGTATCCTATATTAGGTCCAATTGGATCGCACTGCAAGTAAAATATGTACCCAGGCACACAAACAGTCCACGGGACCTTCAGTGTCATTATAATCACGTTGATGCTCACATGACCGAAATTCCAGTCATTTGACCAAACCACATGAAAAAAAGGACAGACCCACATCGTACTTAGGGGTGTAAATAAACAATTGTTCAAGTAGTGGGACCAGTTGGTATCCAGGGGGCAAGATCTCCTATATTAGTGTCATGCCCTGCTCAGGTCATGTGCGGAGGTCTGCTAGGTTAGCAGCACATGTGTAGCCTTTTGTTATGGTTTTGGAGTTGAGCTGTATCCGCCTCCCTTCAGGTGCACTGCGTGGGGTCGTTGGTATGAGTTTAAATTACGCCCACTCCCAGTGTCCTGTGCCGGTTATAGCTTCTGTCTTGTTCAGAGGAAGGAAGGAGGGAAGGATTGCTGTTCCTGCTCAGTACAAGATAAGTTGGTTTTGTTTTCTTGTGATTGTCTGTCTAGGCTGTTAGAGAGACGCCTGCCCCCTCCAGGTCCTGAGGGAGCAGGCTGCCTCTTTCCCCCTTTCACCATCTTAGGGATTTTAGGGAATCTTCAGCCTAGGCATGAGGACACGTTCATTCCCACCTTCAGGGTCTGAATGTGGGCATAGAAGTCTAGGGAGAGCTGGTAGGGATTTGTCAGGAGGTGACCTTTATCCCCAGCTTCTTGCCTAGACATTTGTTTTGTTGTATTCTGTGAATCTTGTATCCTGTCCAGCGTGACAATTAGGTCCAACTGAATCGTGCTGCAAATAGAGTGTCTGCACCAACATATAAATAAACAAAAGGACCTTCAGTGTAATCATGGTCACGTGGATGCTCACATGACTGGAATTCTGACATGTGACCAACCCACATGATTTGAGGGAGAAACCCCCCACGTCATTCACAGGAATGCAGATGAGCACTTATTCAGGTACTTGGGCAACGCATGTTATCACCCATTGACCCTAGTGTATATGTCTATGTGTGGTCTATGTGATTTGGTAGAGAAGCTTTCATACATCCACACATGAGTGATAGGGTCATGCTCTTGTTGGCGATATTTTGGTTTTCTGGTATATAACACCTTCTAGTCTCCTAGGAGTTTTCAGGAAACGGTGTTACGGTATCTCATTTTGTTAATTTTTTATAAATTTTTGCTCTTTCTCTCCTTCCCCCAATCTCACTAAGCTCTTGAATGCAATGACAGCAATATCAAATTATGTCAGAGTGGAACTGACATATACAGCTATGGGTAAATGCATTAATGATAGTGTTAAAAACACACTGTGCTATCGAATTTGTTCTGCTTTTTAAAATATGCTCCAAAAATTTCCCTTATTGAGAGCAGATGCATACCCATGTTTATACACACACTTTAGTATCGGAAGAAGTGGTCTAAAAATTATGACTTAGCATTATGCCAAATGCCTGCCTGTTTTTATAAACATGGTAGTATCAAAAGGTACAGTAGCTTGTTCTGAACAAGTATCTAAAATTCTTCCTTTTTTGGGAGCAGCAGTAGTACAGGGTGGATGTAGAACCTCATGGACAAGGCAGCAGATATACGGCTGGTTGGGGCTAACAGTAGCATCACAGCCATAGTAGCCGGCCCACAGCAGCAGTGGCATGAATTGGCTAAAGATAAACAACCACAGTCAACAATGGCAGATCTATTCATTGGCCTTAGGGTTAATTCTGACAGCCGTATGCTATCTACAAAAATGCGGATCCGTTTTTTTGCAGATTAAATGCTGTCCTATTCACTTCTATGGGACCCTTTTCTTCCATTGCACGGCTCAGTAAAACAAATGAAAAATGTCCTATACTTGTCAGTGAAAATAAGGACATGGCCCCATTGAGGTCTATAGGTCAGCAAAAAAACGGAATGCAATCCGTTTTTTTGCGGACATGCTGATCTGCATTTCTGCGGACAGCATACGGCCGCCTGAATGAGCCCTTAGTCAGAAGTACCAACACAGAAATATAGTGGCAAATCTGGGGGAGCTGCTCAACCCCTAACACTGTAGCGTGTTTTTCATTGGGGGAGCAGCCCCACCGCATGTGGACCGCAGCAAATGACTATCCCCAGCAAAAAAATGCATACGGTGGAGGATGTTGGCGCGGTCCACATGCACCACAAAGGCATCCTACACAAAACGGAGCATTGTGCGGATGAAACAATAATCATATAAATCACAGAAAAAATACACCAAACGGATATGCCACTGACTATACTGGCTAGTCATAAATGCAGATATTAAAAGCTGAGACTTTTGCCAATATATTCCTGTCAGGAAAATATCGGAAGTATTTGAAAATCCTCTTGGATCCATGATTCATTCATTTTGACAAATGTGAAGTTTTGAACACTTGTGGAGGACAACGTTATCTGTGTGTGTTGATGCAGCTTGCCACGTTGAAAACTCTCTATAAGATGACACTGACACTCCTGCAACATCAAGTACTCTTCCCGCTACTCCTCCTCTTTATCCACTTCCTCCACCATGGGCATTTGTCTGTGTTGGTCCCTAGCAGCTACAGAGTTGAAAGCAATATGTGGAAGCTGTTCTTCTTCCACCATCCCTTGGATGGCATCAGTGTCATCAATAGTTCCAAAGCTGACCACAATAGAACCAGATCTGGCCTAGGCAGTTTTTATAATGTTTTGGCCATATGTTGCCTCTGCTTTTTATTGCAGCTGTTACCAGCACCCTCCTCCTCTGATGTCATCTCTTCCTCAGCACCCCGATCCGGTCCCTGTGTCCAGTCCAAAACACAATCATCATCATAGTTTTCACCCTCCCTGCCACTTTTATGAGACTGTGATATATCATCATGGGCTTATTGGCCTCCCCCAGGATTCCCTGCTCTTTATTTTCCCTGAGTGCCACTGTCCCCACGGCTACTAGCACCCATACTGCCAACATCATGACTCCATGTTCCACTTCTACTGGCACCACCGCCACCATCAATACTGCTCTGCAATTGAATAATCCTGGTTCCCCCTCCCACCTGAACCTCCTTCTCATGACAGTACAAACAGTGACTGTTCTCACACAACTCAGCAACAGGGAGACTATCTTGAGCATCCTCCATAGCACATGGGGTGTTGCATCTTCCATAGCACAAGGTGCCCCACTAAATATCACGATCGGCGTGACTATCACATACGTGACACAGAGGGAGGGAAAGAGGAAGGCCCTGCCCAAGTGAGAGAGAAGGTGGTGACCCCTGACTCACCTTGCGGCTGGCACCTGGCTGCCCTGACGTCCCTAGACGGGTTCCTCACCCGTACGCCGATCACGTGCCTAAAACCCTGGCTTTCCCTAAGATGAGCCCTAGATAGTGAACAGGGCGGTGGGAACACTAGTCCGCACCACTAGCTCTAAAGGAAAACACCAAGGGGAGGACAGACAATACAGACTCAACATATAATCCCAAGTGGGCGACAACAGGAGACAACAAAAAGCCCAACAGGGATCCGGAGGGTAGCACTCTGGAACAACAACCAGGATTCACAGCTCCAGTGGGTCAGTATAGAAGTCCAGGCAGGAAGCTCTATAACTGGCAACTAGAGAAGTGTGAGAGGAGAATATAAGGAGGTTGGGAGTGGCAGACAAGAAACAGCTGAGGAGGAGAAGCTACAGATCCCTGAGTGAGACAAAAAGGATTGCAAGGCAAACACAGAAAACAATCACTAAGAAACAACGTGATCTTTAGACATAGAGCGCGCAGCCACCCGCTGCGACTTCCTGACCCCGGGTATAACGGAGTCAGACGTGGCTCTTGACACCCTCATGACAGTACCCCCCCTTTCACGAGGGGCCTCCGGACACTCAGGACCAGGTCTCTCAGGATGAGAGGCATGGAAAGCCTGAATTAACCTGTTGGCGTTTACCTCTGACGCTGGAACCCACATTCTTTCCTCGGGACCGTAACCCCTCCAATGCACCAGATATTGAAGAGAGCGGCGGACCCGACGAGAATCAACAATTCTGGATATTTGAAACTCCAGATTACCATCCACAATAACAGGAGGAGGTGGCAGCGGTGATGGTTCTAGAGGTGGAACATACTTCTTGAGTAACGACTTAGGGTCTATTCACACGTCCGTTGTTTGTTTCCTGATCTGTTCCGTTTTTTGCTGAACAGATCTGGACCAGATCTGGACCCATTCATTTTCAATGGGTCCTGAAAAAAAATCTGACATTGTGCTGTCCGTTTTTTTTCAGGACCCATTGAAAATGAATGGGTCCAGATCTGGTCCAGATCTGTTCAGCAAAAAACGGAACAGATCAGGAAACAAACAACGGACGTGTGAATAGACCCTTATGGAAGACGTTATGGATCTTAAAAGTCTGAGGTAGCTCCAGGCGAAAAGCCACAGGGTTAATGACGGCTACTATTTTATAAGGACCAATGAACCTAGGGCCCAGTTTCCAAGAGGGAACCTTCAACTTAATATTCCTAGTAGACAACCACACATAGTCATTCACTCCTAGGTCCGGACCTGGTGACCGTTTCTTATCGGCCATGCATTTATATTTACCACTCATATTTTTCAAGTTAGCTTGCACCTTCTGCCATACCGATGAAAGAGATGAAGAAAACCGTTCCTCTTCGGGAACCCCAGAAGATCCCCCCTCTTTGAAAGTACAAAATTGGGGATGAAAACCGTATGCACCAAGAAATGGTGACTTACCAGTGGATTCCTGACAGCGATTATTTATGGCAAACTCGGCTAACGGTAAATATGATGACCACACCTCTTGGTTTTCAGACACAAAACACCTTAAATATGTTTCTAGGTTTTGGTTGGTACGCTCAGTCTGTCCATTCGACTGAGGATGGAAACCTGAGGAAAAGCACAAGTGTACCCCCAAACGGGAACAAAAAGCTTTCCAAAACTTAGAAATAAACTGGGTTCCCCGATCCGAAACCACATCGGAAGGGACCCCGTGAAGCTTCACGATTTCACTGATAAACACCTGAGCAAGAGTCTCAGCATTAGGAAGTGCGGGTAGCGCAATAAAGTGTACCATTTTGCTAAACCTGTCTACTACTACTAAGATAACTGTTTTACCCGCAGACAACGGTAAGTCAGTGATGAAATCCATTGACAGATGTGTCCATGGCCTATTGGGGATGAAAAGTGGCAATAAAGACCCTGCTGGACGTGTATGAGAGACTTTCGCGCGTGCACAAGTAGAACAAGTAGACACGAAATCCATTACATCCTGACGCAACCTTGGCCACCAAAAACGACGAGACAATAGCTCCAAGGTTGCTTTACTACCCGGGTGCCCAGCAAGTGCCGAATTATGATGTTCCTTTAATAATTCAAGACGCAGGTTTAACGGTACAAACAATTTCTCTGAGGGGCAAGAGGCCGGGGCGTCCCCCTGGGCCTCTAACACCTTTCCCTCTAGAACAGAGTGTACAGCAGAGACAACCACTCCTCTTTGTAAAATAGGTACCGGATCACTAACATTACCCCCTCCAGGGAAACTACGAGATAATGCGTCTGCCTTGGTATTTTTTGCCCCAGGACGATAGGTGATTACAAAGTTAAATCTGGTAAAGAATAGCGACCACCTAGCTTGTCTAGGGGTGAGACGCTTAGCCGATTCAAGGTACAGAAGGTTTTTGTGATCCGTAATCACCGTGACGGGGTGGATTGCTCCCTCTAAGAAGTGACGCCACTCTTCAAACGCCAGTTTAATCGCCAACAGTTCCCTATTTCCAATATCATAGTTCTTTTCTGCAGTAGATAACTTTTTGGAAAAGAAAGCGCAAGGACGCCATTTGCCAGGAGACCCTGAGACAATACAGCCCCCACTCCCACCTCTGACGCATCTACTTCAACAATAAAAGGCTGGGAGACATCAGGTTGAATTAGAACAGGTGCCGAGGTAAATCTCTCTTTTAGGCCTCATGCACACGACCGTTGTGTGCATCCGTGGCCGTTGTGCCGTTTTCCGTTTTTTTTCACGGACCCATTGACTTTCAATGGGTCCGTGGAAAAATCGGAAAATGCACCGTTTGGCAGCCGCATCCGTGAGCCGTGTTTCCTGGCCGTGAAAAAAATATGACCTTTCCTATTTTTTTCACGGCCAACGGTTCACGGGCCCATTCAAGTCAATGGGTCCGTGAAAGAACACGGATGCACACAAGATTGGCATCCGTGTCCGTGATCCGTGGCCGTAGGTTTTAGTTTCATACAGACGGATCCGAAGATCCGTCTGCATAAAAGCTTTTTCAGAGCTGAGTTTTCACTTCGTGAAAACTCAGATCCGACAGTATATTCTAACACAGAGGCGTTCCCATGGTGATGGGACGCTTCTAGTTAGAATACACTACAAACTGTGTACAAGACTGCCCCCTGCTGCCTGGCAGCACCCGATCTCTTACAGGGGGATATGATAGTACAATTAACCCCATCAGGTGCAGCACCTGAAGGGGTTAATTGTACTATCATATCCCCCTGTAAGAGATCAGGGCTGCCAGGCGGCAGACCCCCCCCCCCCCTCCCCAGTTTGAATATCATTGTGCGGCCCCCCCCCCTCCCCTGTTGTTAACTCGTTGGTGGCCAGTGTGCGCACCCCCCTCCCTCCCTCTATTGTTTTAATACATTGGGGCCAGTGTGCGCGCCCCCCCCAACCCCCCCTCCCTCCCTCCCTCTATTGTTTTAATACATTGGGGCCAGTGTGCGCACCCCCCCAACCCCCCCCTCCCTCCCTCTATTGTAATAATAGCATTGGGGCCAGTGTGCGCACCCCCCCCCCCCCCCCCGATCATCGGTGGCAGCGGAGTAGAAGATTTTCATACTTACCTGGCTGCTGCGATGTCTGCGTCCGGCCGGGAGCTCCTCCTACTGGTAAGTGACAGCAATGCGCCGCACAGACCTGTCACTTACCAGTAGGAGGAGCTCCCGACCGGACACAGAGATCGCAGCAGCCAGCAGCCAGGTAAGTATGAATCTTCTACTCCGCTGCCACCGATGATCGGGGGGGGGGGGGGGTTGGCGCACACTGGCCCCAATGCTATTATTACAATAGAGGGAGGGAGGGGGGGGTTGGGGGGGCGCGCACACTGGCCCCAATGCTATTATTACAATAGAGGGAGGGAGGGAGGGGGGGGGGTTGGGGGGGCGCGCACACTGGCCCCAATGCTATTATTACAATAGAGGGAGGGAGGGAGGGGGGTGCGCACACTGGCCACCAACGAGTTAACAACAGGGGAGGGGGGGCCCACTGGCCACCAATGAGTTAAAAACAGGGGGGGGGGGGTCTGCCCCCTGCTGCCTGGCAGCACCTGCCAGGCAGCAGGGGACAGTCATGTACACAGTTTTTTTGTATATTCTAACCTGAAGCGTCTCCATCACCATGGGAACGCCTCTGTGTTAGAATATACTGTCGGAAATGAGTTTCACGATGTAGCTCATATCCGACAGTATATTCTAACATAGAGGCGTTCCCATGGTGATGGGGACGCTACAAGTTAAAATATACCATCGGATTGGAGAAAACTCCAATCCGATGGTATAACAGAACTCCAGACTTTACATTGAAAGTCAATGGGGACGGATCCGTTTGAAATGGCACCATATTGTGTCAACATCAAACGGATCCGTCCCCATTGACTTGCATTGTAATTCAGGACGGATCCGTTTGGCTCCGCACGGCCAGGCGGACACCAAAATGACTTTTTTTTCATGTCCGTGGATCCTCCAAAAATCAAGGAAGACCCACGGACGGAAAAACGGTCACGGATCACGGACCAACGGAACCCCGTTTTGCGGACCGTGAAAAAAAACATCCGTGTGCATGAGGCCTTAGGCTAAGTTCACACGGGCGAGATTTCCGCGCGGGTGCAATGCAGTAGGTGAACGCATTGCACCTGCACTGAATCCTGACCCATTCATTTCAATGGGGCTGTGCACATGAGCGTTTTTTTTCATGCATCACTTCTGCAATGCTTTAAAATCGCAGCATGTTCTATATTCTGCGTTTTTCACGCAGCCCTGGCTCCATAGAAGTGAATGGGGCTGCGTTAATAACGCATTGCATCTGCAAGCAAGTGCGGATGCAATGCGTTTTTCACTGATGGTTGCTAGGAGATGTTGTTTGTAAACCTTCAGTTTTTTATCACGCGCGTGAAAAACGCATCAAAACGCATTGCACCCGCGCGGAAAAAACTGAACAACTAAACGCAATTGCAGCCAAAACTGACTGAACTTGCTTGCAAAATGGTGCGAGTTTAACTGAACGCACCCTGAACGCATCCGGACCAAATCTGTCACGCTCGTGTGAACTCAGCCTTAGGCTGGGTTCACACGGGCGTGTCCGGATTAGGTCTGGATGCGTCCCGGTGTATTGCGGCAAACCCGCGCGATTGGGTACGCAATTGCAGTCAGTTTTGACTGCGATTGCGTTCCGATGTTCAGTGTTTATCACGCGGGTGCAATGTGTTTTGCACTCGCGTGATAAAAAACCGACTGTGGTACCCAGACCCGAACTTCTTCACAGAAGTTCAGGTTTGGGTTAGTTGTAGTGTAGATTGTATTATTTTCCCTTATAACATGGTTATAAGGGAAAATAATAGCATTCTGAATACAGAATGCTTAGTACAAGGGCAATTGAGGGTTAAAAAAATAAAAAATAAATTAACTCACCTTGTCCTCTTCATCGCGCAGTTCCCGGTCTGGTAGATGAGCTGTCGGCTAAAGGACCTTTGGTGACGTCAGATCACATGCTCCAATCACATGGTACATCACCGTGGTGATGTACCATGTGATTGGAGCATGTGATCTGACGTCACCAAAGGTCCTTTAGCCGACAGCTCATCAGAAGAGACCGGGAACTGCGCGATGAAGAGGACAAGGTGAGTTAATTTATTTTTTATTTTTTTAACCCTCAATTGCCCTTGTACTAAGCATTCTGTATTCAGAATGCTATTATTTTCCCTTATAACCATGTTATAAGAGAAAAAAATACAGTGAATAGACTGTCACCTAGCAACCATGAGTGAAAATCGCACCGCATCCGCACTTGCTTGCGGATGCTTGCGATTTTCACTCAGCCCCATTCATTTCTATGGGGCCTGTCCTGCGTTACAAACGCAGAATATAGAGCATGCTGCGATTTTAAAGCATTGCAGAAGTGATGCGTGAAAAAAATCGCTCATGTGCACAGCCCCATAGAAATGAATGGTGCCGGATTCAGTGCGGGTGCAATACGTTCACCTACCGCATTGCACCCGCGCGGAAATCTCGCCCGTGTGAACTCAGCCTTAGAGAGGAAAATGCAATTTTAGCGGCGTCAGACCATTTAGAAAAATCAGTCCCCTTCCTAGTCATGTCAGTAAGGGGTTTAACGATCACTGAATAATTTTTAATGAACTTTCTATAGAAATTTGCGAAACCCAAAAACCGTTGTAGAGCTTTAAGGTTCTCAGGAAGATCCCAATCTAAAATTGCCTGGACCTTCCTAGGATCCATACGGAAACCTGAAGCAGATAATAGATATCCCAGGAACTGTATTTCCTGAACGGCGAAGACACATTTTTCAATTTTCGCATATAATTTATTCGTCCGTAGGACCTGCAGTACTTGCCTGACATGTACTTCATGTGTTTTCAGATCCGCCGAATAAATTAAGATATCATCTAGGTATATGACTACAAACCTGCCGATGAGATGACTAAAAATATCATTAACGAAATGTTGGAAGACAGCAGGGGCATTGGTCAGACCGAAAGGCATGACTAAATTTTCATAATGCCCCTCAGGGGTGTTAAAAGCTGTCTTCCACTCATCCCCTTCCTTGATACGAATCAGATTGTAGGCCCCCCTAAGATCAAGTTTGGAGAACCACCTAGCACCCGCAATCTGATTAAAAAGGTCAGGAATGAGAGGAAGAGGGTATGGGTCTCGGATGGTTATCCGGTTTAGCTCACGGAAATCTAGGCAAGGACGCAGGCCCCCATCTTTCTTTTTAACAAAGAAAAACCCTGCAGCCACGGGTGAAGAAGAGGGTCTGATGTGTCCCTTAGCCAGACTCTCGGAGATATAATCTTTCATGGCTTGTCTCTCGGGACCCGAAAGATTATACAACCTGGACTTGGGTAATTTTGCCCCGGGAATCAGGTTAACCGGGCAATCATAAGGACGATGAGGTGGTAGCTTCTGACAACCCTTTTCAGAAAAAACGTCCTCAAAGTCCGAAATAAATGTAGGTAGGGAAGCTATGGAGGCGATTAAGCAATTGTTATTTAAGCAATTCTCTCTGCAATGCTCACTCCACTCCAATATCTCCCTGGCCTGCCAATCCACCACTGGATTGTGCGCTACGAACCAGGGAAGACCCAATACCACAGGAGAGGGAAGGCCCTCCAGAACGTAACATGAAAGACACTCATTATGGTGGTCCCCTACCCGAAGGTGTAAGTTATGGACAATGTGAGTGAGGTTTCTCTGAGACAGAGGAGCAGAATCAATAGCGAATATGGGAATAGGTCTCTGCAGCGTACAGAGAGACAAACCCATAGTGCGGGCAAAATGGGCATCTATCAAATTTACCCCTGCTCCACTGTCTAGAAAAAAAAAAAATAGACTCCGTCTTAACACCAAAAACAATAACCGCTGGCAACACAAATTGAGATGTTCGTATGGAGGAAACGTATACCCCCCAGCTGACATCCTCCGCACAGCCTGGGGTTAGTAGTTTTCCGACGGTCTTTTGTTTTTTGAGAAAGGAGGGACAGACATTAATGAAATGACCCCTCCCCCCACAGAAAAAACAAGCCCCCCACCTACGGCGAACCTCAGGAGGACGGACCTGACGAGAAGTTCCTCCTAGCTGCATAGGCTCATCTAAGTCAGTACAGACTAACTGCTGCTTGGGAGAGGTTACCAATTGCTCAGGAATTTTCGATCTCTCCCTAAGACGTCTATCTATTCTGATAGAGAGGGACATAACAGCATCAAGGGAAAGGGGGGTCTCATACAGCGCCAGCGCATCCTTAACCCTTTCAGATAACCCAGAGCAGAACTGACTCCTGAGAGCCGGGTCGTTCCACTGAGTATCCGTAGCCCACCTACGGAACTCTGAGCAATATTCCTCTGCTGGCCGATCTCCCTGTAGGAGTCTCCGTAACTTCGACTCAGCCAGGGCGACTCGGTCAGGGTCATCATATATGAGACCCAAAACCCAAAAAAAATCCCTCCACTGACCGGAGAGCCTGGGAACCAGGGGGTAACGAGAACGCCCAGGATTGCGGGTCCCCCTGAAGCAGGGAAATAACAATCCCCACCCGCTGTTCTTCATTACCTGAGGAGTAAGGGCGCAGCTTAAAATATAATTTGCAGGCCTCACGGAACGTCACAAATTTGTCCCTTCCCCCAGAAAATCTGTCAGGAAGAACAACCTTGGGTTCTGTAACAACCTGGTTACCCATAGCAACCGCTGGGCTTGCGGTCTGCTGCATTTGCTGCTGTTGTTGGAGGACAGACGCCTTCAATCCTGCCACCTTCAAAGACAGGCCTTGAAGCTGTTTTGCCAAAGCAGCAATAGGATCCATATTGGATTCTAAGTAGAGAGAAAAAAATGTATTTTTTTTTATTTTATTTTTTTCTCCCAAAAAATAAGGGCCAGTTATAATATCACGATCGGCGTGACTATCACATACGTGACACAGAGGGAGGGAAAGAGGAAGGCCCTGCCCAAGTGAGAGGGAAGGTGGTGACCCCTGACTCACCTTGCGGCTGGCATCTGGCTGCCCTGACGTCCCTAGACGGGTTCCTCACCCGTACGCCGATCACGTGCCTAAAACCCTGGCTTTCCCTAAGATGAGCCCTAGATAGTGAACAGGGCGGTGGGAACACTAGTCCGCACCACTAGCTCTAAAGGAAAACACCAAGGGGAGGACAGACAATACAGACTCAACATATAATCCCAGGTGGGCGACAACAGGAGACAACAAAAAGCCCAACAGGGATCCGGAGGGTAGCACTCTGGAACAACAACCAGGATTCACAGCTCCAGTGGGTCAGTATAGAAGTCCAGGCAGGAAGCTCTATAACTGGCAACTAGAGAAGTGTGAGAGGAGAATATAAGGAGGTTGGGAGTGGCAGACAAGAAACAGCTGAGGAGGAGAAGCTACAGATCCCTGAGTGAGACAAAAAGGATTGCAAGGCAAACACAGAAAACAATCACTAAGAAACAACGTGATCTTTAGACATAGAGCGCGCAGCCACCCGCTGCGACTTCCTGACCCCGGGTATAACAGAGTCAGACGTGGCTCTTGACACCCTCGTCACACTAAAGGGGTAGTGAAGACAGATGTAACGTAAATGAAAAGCTTCTCTGGAATTTCAAGAAGGAGCTAGAGGAATGCTGTGGCCCATGGCTTAAAGGCAGTGTCGGACTGGGGGCCCACCATATGGATACATTTAAATACCTGCTAACACAGCGCCAGCAAGAGGCTACAAGATGATTGATTATGGGGGTCCCTGCATTGACTTTAAGAAGGCAGGTCCCTGGGATAACAGAATACTGGCTGGACTTTGTCTGTACCTATGTCATCTCAGCCACCTGATGTACAGACGTGGACAAAATTGTTGGTACCCTTTGGTCAATGAAAGAAAAAGTCACAATGGTCACAGAAATAACTTTAATCTGACAAAAGTAATAATAAATTAAAATTCTATAAATGTTAACCAATGAAAGTCAGACATTGTTTTTCAACCATGCTTCAACAGAATTATGTAAAAAAATAAACTCATGAAACAGGCATGGACAAAAATGATGGTACCCCTAGAAAACACAGAACATAATGTGACCAAAGGGACATGTTAATTCAAGGTGTGTCCACTAATTAGCATCACAGGTGTCTACAACCTTGTAATCAGCCATTGGGCCTATATATATGGCTCCAGGTAATCACTGTGTTGTTTGGTGATATGGTGTGTACCACACTCGACATGGACCAGAGGAAGCAAAGGAAAGAGCTGTCTCAAGAGATCAGAAAGAAAATTATAGACAAGCATGTTAAAGGTAAAGGCTATAAGACCATCTCCAAGCAACTAGATGTTCCTGTGAGTACAGTTGCACATATTATTCATAAGTTTAAGATCCATGGGACTGTAGCCAACCTCCCTGGACGTGGCCGCAGGAGGAAAATTGATGACAAATCTAAGAGACGGATAATCCGAATGGTAACAAAAGAGCCTAGAAAGACTTCTAAAGAGATTCAAGGTGAACTTCATGCTCAAGGAACATCAGTGTCAGATCGCACCATCCGTCGTTGTTTGAGCCAAAGTGGACTACATGGGAGACGACCAAGGAGGACACCATTGTTGAAAACGAATCATAAAAAAGCAAGACTGGAATATGCCAAACTACATGTTGACAAGCCACAAAGCTTCTGGGAGAATGTCCTGTGGACAGATGAGACAAAAATCGAAGTTTTTGCCAAGGCACATCAGCTGTATGTTCACAGACGAAAAAATGAAGCATATCAAGAAAAGAACACTGTCCCTACTGTGAAACATGGAGGAGGCTCTGTTATGTTCTGGGGCTGCTTTGCTGCGTCTGGCACAGGGTGTCTTGAATCTGTGCAGGGTACAATGAAATCTCAAGACTATCAAGGAATTCTAGAGAGAAATGTACTAGCCAGTGTCAGAAAGCTTGGTCTCAGTCGCAGGTCATGGGTCTTGCAACAGGACAATGACCCAAAACACACCGCTAAAAACACCCAAGAATGGCTAAGAGGAAAAAATTGGACTATTCTAAAGTGGCCTTCTATGAGCCCTGACCTCAATCCTATTGAGCATCTTTGGAAGGAGCTGAAACATGCAGTCTGGAAAAGGCACCCTTCAAACCGGACACAACTGGAGCAGTTTGCTCATGAGGAGTGGGCCAAAATACCTGCTGAGAGGTGCAGATGTCTCATTGACAGTTACAGGAAGCGTTTGATTGCAGTGATTGCCTCAAAAGGTTGCGCAACAAAATATTAAGTTAGGGGTACCATCATTTTTGTCCATGCCTGTTTCATGAGTTTATTTTTTTACATAATTCTGTTGAAGCATGGTTGAAAAACAATGTCTGACTTTCATTGGTTAACATTTATAGAATTTTAATTTATTATTACTTTTGTCAGATTAAAGTTATTTCTGTGACCATTGTGACTTTTTCTTTCATTGACCAAAGGGTACCAACAATTTTGTCCACGTCTGTATGTATAATAATAAACTGGGTAGTTTGCTAAATAATTTACTGAGTTTTACATGAATATAGGCTGGAGTGCTGTATGCCTCCTATCTATATATAGTGCAGTTAGTCTACTGTATCATGTGCCACTTGTGCAGGGGGTGGGAGACTAGGGGCCCACCGGGGGATTCACCTGTGGGCCAGTCTGAGCCTGCTTAAAGGCACAGTGTCAGACTCTGAGGTGACATTAACATCATCCTGCTGTGACTGAAAGGGTGAGTGAGCCATCCAGTCCAAAATGTCAGCCTTATTGTCCTCAATAATATTCTGTCACCTACCCGAAGTGAGGGAGAATTGTAGCCTGCTGCTACTACTACTGCTGGCCGGACTGCTTGTGACGACTGTGCTGCTATTGCTGTTTACATGGTCAGTGTTTCATCCTTCAAGATGTCTGTGAAGAATCTGTGTTTGGTCCATGTTTGTTTTATGCCTTCAGTGTGTCATCTGTATTCCATGTACACCGCTAGGCTAAAAATGGATTTCCAAGGCATCTTCTACCAATGGTCCATGAAAGCCATGGACCAAATATGGATGCCATTTGTGTTCTGTCTGGTTTTCAAGGACCCATAGACTGTAATGTGCGTGAGTGATCCGTAATTAAGAGAAAATATGACATGCTTCTGTGGGTTTTAATGACAAATCTTTATCTTTCTAAGGGTTCATTCCAACAATTGCGGCCCCATTGAAATGAATGATGAAAAGATGCGGACAGCACACTGTGTGATGTCTGCATTCATTGTTTCTTTCAGCGGCACCGCAAAAAATATAGAACATGTCCTATTCTTGTCCGCAGTTGCAGACAAAAATAGGCATTTCTATAATGGACGCCTGTTCCACAAATTGCCGGACCTGTTCCGCAGAATGCACACGGGTGGCATCCGTGTTTGCAGATCCGCAACTTGCGGCCACATGTTGAGGTTTTTATATGCAGTTTTTGAAGCCAAAACCAGGAGTGGATAAAAAAAATTAAAAAAAAGAGTTGTGTCTGCCCTTAATACTTTCTCTTCAATAACGACAATAAAAAACCTGAACATGTGGTCATACCCTTAGGGTGCCTGCACATGGTGCGCATTATGCATGGTTTTTCTGCATGGATTTTCGTGCGGAAAAACCACAGTGTAATAAACTACCAGCAAAGTGTATGTGATTATAAAGATCTCATGTACAGTTTTTTTCTTAGGTGCAGAGATAGACCTGCCATGCAGATTTGGGAATTTTCGGCATGTCAATTGTTGTTGCGTTTTTCTTGTGTGGATTTCACCCTTCTCAATGGAAGGATAAGATCTGCAGAAAATCTGCATCAAATCCTCACCAAAAACGCCATAAAAACCACACAGAAACACAACAAATATGCGATAAATAGTGTGGATTTATGTGTGGGTTTTTTGTGCCGTCTTATTGCGGATTTCATGCAGATTTTCTGCACAATAATCTGCACCATTTGCAGGCACCAAGAAAATCTGCAAGAAATCTGCAGCAAAACTACACAAAAAACATACATAACTCCATACTATTTATTGCACATTTTAACTATGCATAAGCCGCACCATATGCGGGCCCCCTTAGGGTCCTGCCATTTAGCCGTGGCCGTATTGTGGCCCGCAAACAGCGGGTCCGCAACATGCGGGCACCGGCCGTGTGCTCCCAGCATCACGTATGTGGACCCATTCACTTGACTGGGTCCGCAATATGGAGCTGCGGTGCTGAATGGAGGCACAGAACCCCACGGAAGCACTACGGAGTGCTTCCGTGGTGTTTATGTCTGTGCCTCTGCACCGCAAAAAAAATATTTTTTTGTGGTGCGAATGGATCATGGACCCATTTAAGTTGAATGGGTCTCGATCCATCCTGGCCGCCGCACGGACGTTGCCCGTGCATTGGGAACCGCAAATTGCTGTCCCCAATGCACGGAACAGCCGTGTGCATGAGGCCCTAGGCTAGGTTTCCATGTTCGAGGTGCAAAAAAAAAAAAGAAGAAGTATTGGCTAAAAAAAAAATGCATCAGGAAACCTAAACATGGTGGCTCGGCCGTTACGAACATTTACAAGGGGGGATTGAATCATGCGGTTATCAATGGCCATCTTGTGTAAACAAGGAATGTGATACTGACAAAAATAGAAACTGTATGGTGGATGAGGCAAATGAATGCTATGAAAAAAGACTAATAACTGAAACATGTTAATGCAATCAAAAGACAACTGATAGCTTGCTATATTATCCATGTTACTGCACTTTATCTGCCTGTACGGCATACATATTAGGACATCGTCAGACATCATCCACAACTCCATCCTCCGTCAGGCAAAACTCCATCAGCCCTCAGACATCAGACAAAACTCCGTCCTCCGTCAGGCAAAACTCCATCAGACCTCAGACATCAGACAAAACTCCGTCCTCCGTCAGGCAAAACTCCATCAGACCTCAGACATCAGACAAAACTCCGTCCTCCATCAGGCAAAACTCCATCAGACCTCAGACATCAGACAAAACTCCGTCCTCCGTCAGGCAAAACTCCATCAGACCTCAGACATCAGACACAACTCCGTCCTCCGT
The DNA here is from genome assembly GCF_014858855.1 of Bufo gargarizans. Lineage (NCBI taxonomy): Eukaryota > Metazoa > Chordata > Amphibia > Anura > Bufonidae > Bufo > Bufo gargarizans. The sequence continues at coordinate 380,185,944 of NC_058080.1, read as the reverse complement.
CAGACAAAACTCCATCAGCCCTCAGACATCAGACAAAACTCCGTCCTCCATCAGGCAAAACTCCATCAGACCTCAGACATCAGACAAAACTCCGTCCTCCGTCAGACAAAACTCCATCAGACCTCAGACATCAGACAAAACTCCGTCCTCCGTCAGGCAAAACTCCATCAGACCTCAGACATCAGACACAACTCCGTCCTCCGTCAGGCAAAACTCCATCAGACCTCAGACATCAGACACAACTCCGTCCTCCGTCAGACAAAACTCCATCAGCCCTCAGACATCAGACAAAACTCCGTCCTCCATCAGGCAAAACTCCATCAGACCTCAGACATCAGACACAACTCCGTCCTCCGTCAGACAAAACTCCATCAGCCCTCAGACATCAGACAAAACTCCGTCCTCCATCAGGCAAAACTCCATCAGACCTCAGACATCAGACACAACTCCGTCCTCCGTCAGACAAAACTCCATCAGCCCTCAGACATCAGACAAAACTCCGTCCTCCGTCAGGCAAAACTCCATCAGACCTCAGACATCAGACAAAACTCCGTCCTCCGTCAGGCAAAACTCCATCAGACCTCAGACAAAACTCCGTCCTCCGTCAGGCAAAACTCCATCAGACCTCAGACATCAGCTAAAACTCTGTCCTCCCTCAGACATCAGACAAAACTCCGTCCTCCCTAACTCAAAATACGCCCTACTACACACACTCTTCACCTGACGGAGCTGCTAGCTGCTGGAGAGGCAAAGGACCTGTGATGACGTCATGACCATGTGACGAGTCACGTGTGTGGGAGGGGTCAGATGTGCACAGCAGCTGGTAGAGTGTACAGAACAGTAGCCATCAAATAGAGCTCTGTACTAGAGATGTGTGTGTAACCTGCATGTAGCAGAGCTGTGTACTGTGTTACAGAGATGTGTGTGTAACCTGCATGTAGCAGAGCTGTGTACTGTGTTATAGAGATGTATGTGTAACCTGCATGTAGCAGAGCTGTGTACTGTGTTACAGAGATGTATGTGTAACCTGAATGTAGCAGAGCAGTGTACTGTGTTATAGAGATGTATGTGTAACCTGCATGTAGCAGAGCTGTGTACTGTGTTACAGAGATGTATGTGTAACCTGAATGTAGCAGAGCTGTGTACTGTGTTACAGAGATGTATGTGTAACCTGCAGGTAGCAGATCTGTGTACTGTGTTACAGAGATGTATGTGTAACCTGCATGTAGCAGAGCTGTGTACTGTGTTACAGAGATGTATGTGTAACCTGCATGTAGCAGAGCTGTGTACTGTGTTACAGAGATGTACGTGTAACCTGCAGGTAGCAGAGCTGTGTACTGTGTAGCAGATCTGTATGTGTAACCTGCATGTAGCAGAGCTGTGTACTGTGTAGCAGAGCTGTATGTGTAACCTGCATGTAGCAGAGCTGTGAACTGTGTAGCAGAGCTGTATGTGTAACCTGCATGTAGCAGTGCTGTGTACTGTGTATCAGAGCTGTATGTGTAACCTGCATGTAGCAGAGCTGTGTACTGTGTTACAGAGATGTATCTGCAACCTGCAGGTAGCAGAGCTGTGTACTGTGTAGCAGATCTGTATGTGTAACCTGCATGTAGCAGAGCTGTGTACTGTGTTACAGGGATGTATGTGCAACCTGCAGGTAGCAGTGTTGTGTACTGTGTAGCAGAGATGTGTACTGTGTTACAGAGATGTGTGTGTAGCCTGCATGTAGCAGAGCTGTGTACTGTGTATATAGAGCAGTGTGTGTAACAGCATGTAGCAGAGCTGTGTACTGTGTTACAGAGATGTGTGTGTAACCTGCATGTAGAAGTGCTGTGTACTGTGTAGCAGAGCTGTATGTGTAACCTGCATGTAGCAGAGCTGTGTACTGTGTTACAGAGATGTATGTGTAACCTGCACGTAGCAGAGCTGTGTACTGTGTTAAAGAGCTGTATGTGTAACCTGCATGTAGCAGGCTGCGTACTGTGTTACAGAGCTGTATGTGTAACCTGCATGTAGCAGAGCTGTGTACTGTGTATATAGAGCAGTGTGTGTAACAGCATGTAGCAGAGCTGTGTACTGTGTTACAGAGATGTGTGTGTAACCTGCATGTAGAAGTGCTGTGTACTGTGTAGCAGAGCTGTATGTGTAACCTGCATGTAGCAGAGCTGTGTACTGTGTTACAGGGATGTATGTGCAACCTGCAGGTAGCAGAGCTGTGTACTGTGTATATAGAGCAGTTTGTCTAACCGCATGTAGCAGAGCTGTGTACTGTGTTACAGAGATGTGTGTGTAACCTGGGAACTATAAAAAAGTGTAAAAAAAAAACATAAATATTCAGATCACCCCCCTTTTCCCAAAATTAAAATAAAAGACACATCATGGGTTTCGCAATGTGTAAAAACGCCCATTGTATAAAAATATATTCCCCATACGGCAACCAGCAAAACAGAAAAAAAAAGAGTCCAAATGTCCGATTCGCCGTTTTTCGTCACTTCATTTGCTACAAAAATGTAAATAAAAAGTGATCAAAAAGTCTTAAACACCCCAGAATGGTATCAGTAAAAAGTTTAGATTGCCCCTCAAAAAATGAGCCCCCATCCAGCTCTGTACACATAATTACAAAAAAGTTATGGGGCTCAAAATATGGCGACAAAAAAAATCGGATATTTTTATTTTTTTAACACTATTAAAACGCAAGAAAAACTATACATATAAGGTATTGCCGGATTCGATCTGACCTGTAGAATAAAAGTAACCAGTCAGTTTTATCGCACATCGAATGTCGTAAATAGAAATCACGTAAAACTGTGGTGGAATTGCTTTTTTTTTTCAACAGGAAGAATGGGCAGTTTTACCATCTGAGAAAATAAAGAGCCTCATCCATAACTACCACAAAAGACTTCAAGCTGTCATTGATGCTAAAGGGGGCAATACATGGTATTAATAACTGGGGTGTGTAAGCTTCTGATCAGGGTCATTTGGGGAGTTTGTGTTGTGATTATGATTTATAAAGAGTAAACACCGTTGTTTGACATAAATGGCTTCAGCCGACCACTAACCACGAGCGAGAGAGAAGTGTCTGTGGTATCAATCATATTCTTTGAACAATGGTTAAAGGGGTATTCTCATCTTAATGATCACTGTTAAATCTGTTAATGATTTGACAGTGATAATTTTTCTAAATACATTTTATTACCCAATTCCATCCTTTTTTAGAAAATAAGTCCCCTCTTACCTGATCGTTGTCTTTGGTCTCCCCTGGTTACGGCCACCTCTCCTGTCGAATCCAGCCGGGCCACGCTTGCGCAGAAGACGGAAAATTCTCTCCCGGCTGGGCCGCGCAATGTCCTGAACACGCATGCCGCTGCGCATGCGCCATGATGACTTCTTCCTGGCCAGTATAGTACAGAGCCGCGAATGCGCACGCCGACTCTGTACTATACAGGCCAGGAATAAGTCACCATGGCACATGCGCGGCGCTGTGCGCGTTCAGGACATTGCGCGGCCCGGCCGGGAGAGAATCTTCAGTCTTCTGCGCAAGCGCGGCCCGGCCGGGAGAAGAATACAGGAAGTGAACGTCACGCTCAAGGAAGGTAAGTATGAAAAAGGGAAGATGAGAATACCCCTTTAAGAAATCATAAATTCTGCAAGTGTATGTAAACTTATCAGCACAACTGTAAGTAGCTGTGTGATATAAATCTGTGGAATATGGGAAGCACAAGAGGATGTGCACCTTAAATCCCATCTTTGTAAGGCCTCTTGCACATGGTCGCTGTGTGCCTGTAGTTGTATTGTGGACCACATACGGCGGTTCCGCAATACACAGGGCACCAGCCGTGTGCATCCCGCATCCGTGATGTCGACCCATTCACTTGAACGGAACAGAAACACGGATCGGATCCCCACAGAAGCACTACAGAGTGCTGGTTCCGTGGTGTTTCTGGCCGTGCCTCCGCACAGCAAAAAAGTAGAACATATTCACGGACCTATTCAAGTTGAATGGGTCTGGATCTGTCCCGGCTGCTGCACGCACGTTGCCCGTGCATTGGGGACTGCAAATTGCTGTCCCCAATGCACGGAATGGACCAACAACGTTCATGTGCAAGAGACCTAACACTTGTGATCTGTGTGAAGCGGCATATATGCATTCATGTTGCATGTATTTATTAATTAGGGTTACCAATTCTGAGTAACTTGGAGTGACAGGAGATTTACAGAATCTGATTTTTTTTTTTGTCGTCATATTTTGAGCTCTATAACTTTTTTGTAATTATGTGTACGGCGCTGGGTGGGGGCTCATTTTTTGCGGGGCAATCTGAACTTTTCACTGATACCATTCTGGGGTGTTTAAGACTTTTTGATCGCTTTTTATTTACATTTTTGTAGCAAATGAAGCGACCAAAAACGGCGAATCGGACATTTGGACTCTTTTTTTTCTTCTGTTTTGCCGTTTGCCATATGGGGAATATATTTTTATACAATGGGTGTTTTTACACATTGCGACACCCATGATGTGTATTTTTTTATTTTTTTTTATTTTCATTTTGGGAAAAGGGGGGTGATCTTAATTTTTTTGTTTTATTTTACACTTTTTTATAGTTCCCAGGTTACACACACATCTCTGTTACACAGTAAAAATCTCTGCTACATGCGGTTACACACACATCTCTGTAACACAGTACACAGCACTGCTACATGCAGGTTGCACATACATCCCTGTAACACAGTACACAGCCTGCTACATGCAGGTTACACATACAGCTCCGCTACACAGGACACAGCTCTGATACATGCAGATTACACATACAGCTCTGCTACACAGTACACAGCTCTGCTACATTCAGGTTACAAATACAGCTCTGCTACACAGTACACAGCACTGCTACATGCAGGTTACACATACAGCTCTGCTACACAGTACACAGCTCTGCTACATGCAGGTTACACATACAGCTCTGCTACACAGTACACAGCTCTGCTACATGCAGATTACACATACAGCACTGCTACACAGTACACAGCTCTGCTACATGCAGGTTACACATACAGCTCTGCTTCACAGTACACAGCTCTGCTACATGCAGGTTACACATACAGATCTGCTACACAGTACACAGCTCTGCTACCTGCAGATTACACATACATCTCTGTAACACAGTACACAGCTCTGCTACATGCAGGTTACACATACAGCTCTGCTACACAGTACACAGCACTGCTACATGCAGGTTACACATACAGCTCTGCTACACAGTACACAGCACTGCTACATGCAGGTTACACATACAGCACTGCTACACAGTACACAGCTCTGCTACATGCAGGTTACACATACAGCTCTGCTACACAGTACACAGCTCTGCTACATGCAGGTTACACATACAGATCTGCTACACAGTACACAGCTCTGCTACCTGCAGGTTACACATACAGATCTGCTACACAGTACACAGCTCTGCTACCTGCAGGTTACACATACATCTCTGTAACACAGTACACAGCTCTGCTACATGCAGGTTACACATACAGATCTACTACACAGTACACAGCTCTGCTACCTGCAGGTTACACATACAGATCTGCTACACAGTACACAGCTCTGCTACCTGCAGGTTATACATACAGATCTGCTACCTGCAGGTTACACATACATCTCTATAACACAGTACACCACTCTGCTACATGCAGGTTACACATACATCTCTGTAACACAGTACACAGCTCTGCTACCTGCAGGTTACACATACATCTCTGTAACACAGTACACAGCTCTGCTACATGCAGGTTACACATACAGATCTACTACACAGTACACAGCTCTGCTACCTGCAGGTTACACATACAGATCTGCTACACAGTACACAGCTCTGCTACCTGCAGGTTACACATACAGATCTGCTACCTGCAGGTTACACATACATCTCTGTAACACAGTACACAGCTCTGCTACATGCAGGTTACACACACATCTCTAGTACAGAGCTCTATTTGATGGCTACTGTTCTGTACACTCTACCAGCTGCTGTGTACGTCTGACCCCTCCCACACACGTGACTCGTCACATGGTCATGACGTCATCACAGGTCCTTTGCCTCTCCAGCAGCTAGCAGCTCCGTCAGGTGAAGAGTGTGTGTAGTAGGGCGTATTTTGAGTTAGGGAGGACGGAGTTTTGGCTGATGCCTGATGGAGGACGGAGTTTTGTCTGATGTCTGAGGTCTGATGGAGTTTTGCCTGACGGAGGACGAAGTTTTATCTGATGTCTGAGGTCTGATGGAGTTTTGCCTGACGGAGGACGGAGTTTTGTCTGATGTCTGAGGTCTGATGGAGTTTTGGGTGACGGAGGACAGAGTTTTGTCTGATGTCTGAGGTCTGATGGAGTTTTGCCTGACGGAGGACGGAGTTTTGTCTGATGTCTGAGGTCTGATGGAGTTTTGGGTGACGGAGGACGGAGTTTTGTCTGATGTCTGAGGTCTGATGGAGTTTTGGGTGACGGAGGACGGAGTTGTGTCTGATGTCTGAGGTCTGATGGAGTTTTGCCTGATGGAGGACGGAGTTTTGTCTGATGTCTGAGGTCTGATGGAGTTTTGTCTGACGGAAGACGGAGTTTTGTCTGATGTCTGATGGAGTTTTGCCTGACGGAGGACGGAGTTTTGTCTGATGTCTGAGGGCTGATGGAGTTTTGCCTGACGGAGGATGGAGTTGTGGATGATGTCTGACGATGTCCTAATATGTATGCCGTATGCCTGTATAAAAGGTCAATAACCCTTAATATCTCTGACTTACCTTCTTCCTGCAGATCTTAGATGTTCCACTATGGTCTCCTGCTTACTAGTCAGTTTGAGGGGTGAGCTATTGTTGTTAAAGCCCCTCCTTTAGTTCTTCCATTTTGATTTCAGTTGCTGTGGTGCCAAGAGCTACATTTCTGAATTAAGCAAGCCCAATTTTCTTTGGGTACATAAATTATATATGATTTATTATAAGATTCAGCTTCTCAGTTTCTTCACAGCCCACTTACCAGTAGCAGCAGCCATCTGCCTTCATTTTGGCTTGTTTTGTTAAGCTTCTGGCAGGTCTTTCCTCTGTTGATTCAGTAGCTTTTGGTTTGTGCCTTAACAGTAACCCATCATCCTAAACATATGGAAGAACCTAAGAATTTCCTCACATTTCTTAGAATACATCATATACAGATTTGCTGAAAGAAGTAGTCCTTATAACACCAGCGTCTTCATAAAGCCAGTTTCTTTAACTGCTGGCTGCCTGGCATACATGTTTTCACTTGCCACCATACTGCATACTCTGATGCAATGTGAATTAAAGTCCTGGAGCCATAGGACTACAGTGTGAATTTCTTTCAAAATGACCTGGGTGTCTCAGTGATAGTTGTTGTCCAACTATGTCATGTGAAACTGAGATAAGCAGCTCCCTGCCACATGACCAGAATATCATAATGCTCCATCAGGCGTTCCGCACGGACAGGTTGGCATGGAAACCTGTTATGTCATTGCGATTTTAGAAAATTCCCTGAGTCACTCTGGCTGCAGAGGAGACCCAGGCTATGTCTTCCCTGTGTTTTCTTGCGTAAAGATTCTCTCTTCAATTCCCATGTCTATTCCACCATGGAATGAAATTAAAGAGATATTCCAATTATGTAAAATTATCCTCTGTTCACAGGATAGAGGATAACTATTAGATCTGTTGGGGTCCTTCCACTCCATGAAGGCCCCCTGAAATAAATGGAGCGGTCACGTGCATGTCCAACTGGCTGCTCCATACATTTTCATTTCTATGAGAGTTCCGGAGATAGCTGAGTATGGCTCTCTGTAAGACAATGGTAAGACCTCCATTGAGCTAACAGTTGTCCTCCACCCTGTGAAAAGGGGATAACTTTACATAACCGTGATACCCCTTTAAGTATCTCAACAATGGTATTGTTAGCTACAATAAGAACATGTCCACAAATATGTTTTCTTATAGAAGAAAGGGAATTTCCGAGCATTTTGCAGCTTCCTACTGTCTCGTATCTAAGGGTTACGGGCCTTCAGCTCAGAGAGAACTAGAAAGGGGTAAATCCCTGCAAAATATGGTGAAAATGTTTATCATCTGCCATTGACAGGCTAAGTGACCACTCAACTCCAAAAAGAGTAGACTACAGTAGGGGCTCTCTAGAAGAGTGGTATTTGAAGTAATGTGCTGTGTGTACTGCCCATTTAAGTGCAGATAATCATAATGAGAGGAAATGTCTTTCATACAGTTCTCTGCAACAATTGCAACTATAACAGTCTCAACAGAAAAGCATATCTTTCTAATGGGTAGACTAACATATAGCCAATCATACAGTCGCACCTGAACTTTTGTGAGCCCTTTAGAATTTTCTATATTTCTGTATAAATTTGACTTAAAACTACATCAGATTTTCACACGTCTTAAAAGTAAATTAAGATAACCAAATCAAACAAATGAGTCAAAAATATTACAGTTGGTCGTTTATTTATTGAAGAAAATTATCCAATATCACAAGAAGCAAAAGGATGTTAACGTTTGGTTTCAGTATCTATGTGGTTTTCTACTCCTTCCTTCACATCCTTCCACAACATTTCTATTAGGTTAAGATCAGAAGTTTGACTTGGTCATTCCAAAACTCTGCCTTTATTTTTCTTCAACCATTCTTTAGTAGAACGACTTGTGTGCTTAGGGTCATTGTCTTTCTGCATGACCCATGTTCTCTTGAGATTTAGCTCATGGACAGATGTCCTGACATTTTCCTTTAGCATCTTCTGGAACATTTCAGAATTCATAGTTTTATCAATGATGGCAAGCCATCCTGGCCCAGATGCAGCAAAACAGACCCAAACTGTGATACTACCACCACTGGGTTTCACTGGGTTTATATGCTAGAATGCAGTGTCTTCCTTTCTTCAAACATAACACTTTTGGTCTCATCCATCCGCAAAACATTGCTACAAAGCCTTCTGGCTTGTCCAGGCGATCTTTAGCAAACTGCAGATGGGCGGCAATGTTCTTTTTGGATAGCAACTTTCTCTTTGCAATACTGCCATGCACACCATTGTTGTTCAGTGTTCTTCTGATGGTTAACTCATGAACATTAACATTAGCTAATGTGAGAAAGACCTTTAGTTGCTTAGAGGTTAAGTTGGGCTCCTTTGTGACCTGGTAGACTATTATACTCCCTTGCTGTTGGCATGATCTTTGTTGGTCAATCACTCCAGGGGAGGGTAATAGTGGTCTTGGATTTTCTCTATTTGTATGCAATAGGTCTGACTATTGGTGGAGTCCAAACTCTTTAAATATGGTTTTGCAGCCTTTTCCAGCCTTATGAGCATCAACAACTCTTCTTCTGAATTCTTCAGAAATCTCCTTTGTTCGTGCCATGACAGACTTCCATAAACATGTGTTGTGAAGATCATGCTATGATAAATCCCTGTTCTTCAAAGAGAACCTGTCACCACAAAATGCAATGCAATCTACAGGCAGCATTTTATAGAGCAGGGGAGATGAGCAGATTGATATATAGTTTTGTGGAAAAAGATTCAGCAAAATACTTGCAATTTATCCAAGTATTACCTCAGTTTTTTTTTCTGAACTTAAAGAGATTCCCTTGAAATGATTTAAAATAAATGCAAGCAACCAGTCCTTGAATGTGAGCAGGACTGTTTGCCTCTACTTGGAGAACTGCCTAGGTGGTGTGAGTTGGCAGGGCCTCACTAAACACTATAATCTGGCACTTACATATACTACACATTTGTGAGCATTCCATTTAGGCTGCTCAGTCATGATGATATATTGTAGGCAGGATCAACTCATTACAATTTATTTAAAGTAGTGCAGTGGGTAGTGAGGCCACACCCACTCACCCCCCTAGGCAGTTCTGCAAGTGGAGACAATCAGTCCTGTCATTTTCCCATAATTAAGTCATATAAAATTGTAAAAATAGATATATTAGGCATCACCGCGTTCATATCGATCGGTTCTATAAAATATCACATGATCCACCCTGTGAGGTGAACACTGTAAAAATAAATAAATTAAAACGTGTAATACCAAGCGATCAAAAAGTCATATGTACCCCAAAATGTTATCAATCAAACATCATCTCAGCCCACAAAAAATTAGCCCCTACCTAAGGCAATCAAGCAAAAAATAAAAACATATGGCTCTCAGAAAATGGCAACACAAAAACAAGATTTTTTTTCTTTTCAAAAATAAAAAGATTAATAAAAAATAGACATATTAGGTATCACTGCCTCTAACAACCTGCTATATGAAAATATCACATGATCTACCCTGTCAGGTAAGCACTGTAAAAATAAAATAAATAAAAACAGTGCCAGAACAGTCATTTTTTGTCACCTCACCATACAAAATGCGTAATATCGAGTGATCAAAAAGTCATATGTACTCTAAAATGGTACCAATTAAAACATCACCTCATCCATCAAAAAAAAATGAGCCCCTACATAAGACAATTGCCCCAAAAAATAAAAAAAGTATTGCTTTCAGAAAATGGTGATTTTTCTTTATAATAATACTTTGAAAAAGTGGTAAAAGGTAAAAAAAAAAAGCAAAATAAAAAGTGATCAAAAAGTTGTATGTGACCCGAAATAGAACCAATGATGATGTCTACCCATCCGGCAAAAAAATAAGTCCTCACACAGAGAAAAACGTATGGTTGTCAGAAAATAGTTATACTGGTACCCCAGAGACTGCAATACCAACATGGTAGCCATAAAACAATCCATCAAAATCTGCACTGAAAAAGCCATATGGTGCTCCTTCCCTTCATTCGCTGAAACCTGGCACTGGTCGGATCCCCACTGGATTCTATTATAGTCAGTGGGGTCTGGAGGTGAACAGCAGTATCCTGCTATGCCAGATACAGTGAAATCTGGTAGTGTTCCTCTGCCGGAAAAGACTACCAGATCAGGTAGCGCAGATGTGAACGTAGCATAAATCTACTTTTAGGACTTGTGTGAAAATGTAACATAGTTTTAACTCAAATTTATGAAGAAATATAGATTTTAAATAGTTCACAAACTTTGTAATCCATGCAATATATGCTACAGGGCCCTCGTGGTATACAATATATTTTAGAAAAAGATTTGTGCTTGTGATGCATCTGAAACTGCAGGGACATATAGACTAATGCATTTTTCCCAGTGCAGATAAAATGAATGCAAAACTGTGTGACATTCATAAACTGCATTAGCTGCATTAATTTTGTACGGATATAGTACGGATAATGAAAACATAATAATTATTTAGATTTGAATGGAGCCACACCTGATATCAGGGGCAGGTAGGGGCATCATAGTAAGAAGCAAGCACTGGACGGCAGTTTTGTTTGTCTTACCCTCGTTGTGTGTGTCTATTTTGTGTACTTCCTATCAGTGTTGTCTCGTCCGTTCCTCTTCACCTTGTCTAGCGTTCTTGCTGCGGTTCTGGACTCACCAACAGACAGATCCAACCGAGCCCACAGGGGCATCCCCTGGTTGTCAGCGATGCAGAGTCTCTGGATAGCCTAGTAGAGAGATTGGCATCAGCATTGAGGGCATCCAAAGTACATGATACTTAATGTTGACTTTTTTTGGCAGGGGGTGCTAAAAAGCCACTTTGCCTGCAGAGACAATTATAGATTTTCTGCTGCCTGAGGAAAACAATGAACTGGCTCCTCCTACGCTACCCCTGCCTACAGGTAGAACACCCACCCTGACAAGGGTGACCCCACCCTCACCTGATCCTAATATCCCTCTTTGACGCTGGCTCTGGGTATCCTGATGCGTTTCCCCTACTCAAAAAAGACATGTTCATCAGGGGGCCAGATAAAAAACGTTGCAAATTATGGAGAAAATATGGATTGTGCCATAATTAGCAATCATTTTACCATGCAATACTGTTTGAGACTTCTGTTTAATTGAATTGGTCCCTAAATCCTATGACCAAATACTATGATCATAATTATAATAGAGATGCCATATTGTGAAGATAATATAGTAGTTGACGTTCATCTATTTGCAACTACTGTTGACACAATAGCTTGCTTAAAGGGGTTCTGCAGTTTTTTTTTAAACTGATGATTTATCCTCTGGATAGATCATCAGCATCTGACCGGCGGGCATCCAGGACCCCTGCCGATCAGCTGTTTGAGAAGGCAGCGGCGCTCGTAGTAGTTCTACATTGATATTGTCTGCTATTTTGTCTGCCACCATACCTTATCATCTAAGGAAAGAGGCATTGCACCTTGTGCAGATGATAACTGGATGTACTGTACCTTTGTAGTGATAGATGAACATCGGTCGGGACATTTCGTGAACTCGTGTTCGCAATTAAATGTTCGCGAACCACACGTTTGTGGCGGGCCTCATTCACTTTAATAGCAGGCTAACCTGAAAAACCTTCAGGTCATATTTGCAGTCACCAAATACTTAATAGAAGTGCAAAAATAGTCCCACAACATGACAGTGACATACCAGAGGGGGATCAATGGCAAACATTCCCACAAAAAATATGTGTGTTAACTAGGTGCCTTTTTTATGCATCTTAGGCCTCATGCACACGACAGTTTTTTTTCACGGTCCGCAAAAACGGGGTCCGTGGGTCCGTGATCCGTGACCGTTTTTTCATCCGTGTGTCTTCCTTGATTTTTGGAGGATCCACGGACATGAAAAAAAAGTCGTTTTGGTGTCCGCCTGGCCGTGCGGAGCCAAACGGATCCGTCCTGAATTACAATGCAAGTCAATGGGGACGGATCCGTTTGATGTTGACACAATATGGTGCCATTTCAAACGGATCCGTCCCCATTGACTTTCAATGTAAAGTCTGGAGTTCTTTTATACCATCGGATTGGAGTTTTCTCCAATCCGATGGTATATTTTAACTTGAAGCGTCCCCATCACCATGGGAACGCCTCTATGTTAGAATATACTGTCGGATATGAGCTACTTCGTGAACCTCAGATCCGACAGTATATTCTAACACAGAGGCGTTCCCATGGTGATGGGGACGCTTCAGGTTAGAATACACTACAAACTTTGTACAAGACTGCCCCCTGCTGCCAGGCAGCACCCGATCTCTTACAGGGGGATATGATAGCACAATTAACCCCTTCAGGTGCGGCACCTAAAGGGGTTAATTGTACTATCATATTCCCCTGTAAGAGATCAGGGCTGCCAGGCAGCAGGGGGCAGCCCCCCCCTCCCCAGTTTGAATATCGTTGGTGGCACAGTGTGCGCCCACCATCGCCCCCCCTCCCTCCCTCTATTGTAATAAATCGTTGGTGGCACAGTGTGCCCCCACCATCGCCCCCCCTCCCTCCCTCTATTGTATTAAATCGTTGGTGGCACAGTGTGCCAACCACCATCGGCCCCCCTCCCTCCCTCTATTGTATTAAATCGTTGGTGGCACAGTGTGCCAACCACCATCGCCCCCCCTCCCTCTATAGCAGTAACATTGGTGGCAGTGTGCGGTCTCCCATTCCCCCCCCCCCCCATCATTGGTGGCAGCGGAGTTCCGATCGGAGTCCCAGTTTAATCGCTGGGGCTCCGATCGGTAACCATGGCAACCAGGACGCTACTGCAGCCCTGGTTGCCATGGTTACTTAGCAATAGTACAACAGTAGAAGATTCATACTTACCTGCTTGCTGCTGCGATGTCTGTGTCCGGCCGGGAGCTCCTCCTACTGGTAAGTGAAAGGTCTGTGCGGCGCATTGCTAAAGAACTGTCACTTACCAGTAGGAGGAGCTCCCGGCCGTTCACAGACATCGCAGCAGCAAGCAGGTAAGTATGAATCTTCTACTGTTGTACTATTGCTAAGTAACCATGGCAACCAGGGCTGCAGTAGCTTCCTGGTTGCCATGGTTACCGCTCGGAGCCCCCGCCTATAAACTGGTACTCCGATCGGAACTCCGCTGCCACCAATGATGGGGGGGGGGAATGGGAGACCGCACACTGCCACCAATGTTACTGCTATAGAGGGAGGGAGGGGGGCCGATGGTGGTTGGCACACTGTGCCACCAACGATTTAATACAATAGAGGGAGGGAGGGGGGGGCGATGGTGGGGGCACACTGTGCCACTAACGATTTATTACAATAGAGGGAGGGAGGGGGGGCGATGGTGGGCGCACACTGTGCCACCAACGATATTCAAACTGGGGAGGGAGGGGGGGGTCTGCCCCCTGCTGCCTGGCAGCCCTGATCTCTTACAGGGGAATATGATAGTACAATTAACCCCTTTAGGTGCCGCACCTGAAGGGGTTAATTGTGCTATCATATCCCCCTGTAAGAGATCGGGTGCTGCCAGGCAGCAGGGGGCAGTCTTGTACAAAGTTTGCAGAGTATTCTAACTAGAAGCGTCCCCATCACCATGGGAACGCTTCTGTGTTAGAATATACTGTCGGAAATGAGTTTTCACGAAGTGAAAACTTAGATCAGAAAAAGCTTTTATGCAGACGGATCTTCGGATCCGTCTGTATGAAAGCAACCTACGGCCACGGATCACGGACACGGATGCCAATCTTGTGTGCATCCGTGTTCTTTCACGGACCCATTGACTTCACGGACGTCAAAAAAATAGGACAGGATACACGGATCACGGCCTCGGCTGCAAAACGGTGCATTTTCCGATTTTTCCACGGACCCATTGAAAGTCAATGGGTCCGCGAAAAAAAACGGAAAACGGCACAACGGCCACGGATGCACACAACGGTCGTGTGCATGAGGCCTTAAAGGCAAACTCTCAAAAATGTGCCCTTCTGGAGCCTAGACATTTTTTATTTTAGGCCACGGGAGTACGGCCCCAAAAATTAGGCATTCACCTTACAGAAAAAAACAAGTTATTATGTTGCTGGAGGTATATTAGACGGTCAGTGGATAACAATTTTACTGTAGGCCAATACAGGCCCAAAAAATTAGGCATTCACCTGACAGAAAATAACTTGTGATGATGTGGCTGGAGGTACATTAGGCGGTCACTGGCTAAAAAGTTTACTGTAGGCCAGTACAGGCCCCAACAATTAGGCATTCACCTGACAGAAAAGAACAAGTGATTATGTGTCTGGAGGTACATTAGGCGGTCACTGGATAAAATTTTTACTGCAGACCACTGGAGTAGAGGCCACAAAAATTAGTCATTCACCTGACAGAAAAAGCCTTTTATGCCACTGTATATACATAAGACAAGGACCATTCTTTGTTCTAGGTGATGGCGGATATGTGTGGGCTGGCATAAGGAAATTAAATTACACGTGGTCGTCACAGGTGTTGAATTCCTCCGAGATCCATGCCTCATTCATTTTTAGAAATGTGAGGTAGTCCACACTATCGTGAGCTAGGCAAGTGCGCTTATCGGTCACGATCCTCCCCTACTGCGCTGAACTTCCTTTTGGACAGGACACTCAGGGCCGGACTGGGGATAAAAACCAGCCCTGGAAAAAGTTGCATACCAGCCCCACAGCATTGCGTCATTATTTACTTGTTTATAAAAGGGGAAAGCAGTCATTTTAAAACACGTGTGTAAACACGAATATGAACTTTGCCCCACAATAGCTCTTTTGTAGAACCCCATTGTTCATATTACCGTTTTACTGGCTAGGGCAGCGCTAAATCCTTGCCATCAGCAACGGTGACGTCACTGGGCTTCCTGGCAGCCCCATGGAGAGCCCCGGTACCTCACCAGATCTTCAAAAAATGCTTTTGCCCTGCGTGATTTAACGCAGAGCAAAGTAGAGCATCGGAGCATGAACTGCTCCAATGCTCAAGTCAGGGGGGCTGCCTGGGTGAAAATGGAGGTATGTCCGGGTTCAGCTCTGAACCCGAACAACCCCTTTAATTTATACTCAGATATAGTCCTCCTGTAAGTACCTGGCCTTTCCCCCTCTGTCCTCCTCTTCCTCACCCCCTTTCCCCTTCTGTCCCCCTTGAATGTATGTCAGCAGCAGCACCAGGAGAAGGACTGGAGCTGCAGGCTGCACAGGGACAAGTGAGTGACTGGCAACCCCTTTCTGCTGTCAAAGAGTTGCTGGATTCTCCTGGAAAAGTTGTTGAAGTGCAGCTGCCTGGAGGTGGTGGGCTCCAAGCTTCTCACAACCACTTTGACCATCATGCATGGTTTTTTAGCTGCCTGGAAGTGCAGTGTCCCAGGGGGTCAGTAGTGTGTGCTGGGCTTTGTAGTGCAGATTGACCACTAACCTGGGATCCACTGTCGTCTTCAATTGGGGCAAATACTGGAACAGGCAGGTATTTAACAGTTCGTGACGCCAGTGTCAATTAAACGGTGACACGCCGTGTAAAGTATGGTGGAAAAATGAAGCAAGCACAGGATAGCCAACAAAAACTGGAACTTTTACTGAATATCAGTCAGGATAATACACGGACACTGGTACAGCACAGTTCCATAAAAGACGGTTGGTTTTAGAAGAATACAGGTGGTTCTTGACATCACAGAATGGCCGGTCTTAGCAATGTATAATACAGAGTGTTGATTGCAGGAGATGCAGTACAGGCGGATTGCTCACTATTCCTGACTGGGTCCTGACTCATATGTGACTTTCTCTCCAAGGTCTAATGCCCTTTATCTGGAGTACCCTTGAAGCTGTCCTTATCTAGTACCTCCTCTGTTATCTTGAGTACCTCTTGCTTTATCTGATCGGCTTCTGTGGTATTCTGTGTCTTGGGTGGTGGCTTGTTTATGCTGCTTCAGCTAAACGGATGATGACTCAGGAGGGGAACCTTTTCCTTGGATCCGGAACCCGGTTACAGGGCCTTTACTACCCTCTCCTAGCCGGCAGGCTTCAGGCCTGCTCTGCTCTCACAGGCCCATAGCCTGGCCTTCTCTCAGACACAGGATCATTTCTGACCTCTGCTCCCACTGTCTGTCTCTCCTCACCCTGCTACTACTTCCTGACTGGGCCTTATATAACCTAGGGTTCCCTAGCTCCCTCTAGTGACTCAGAGCTGGAATGACACCCTAGCCGGCCTGCATAAGCACGTTTCACAGTAACAGGAAAATACATAGCATGACATTACAAGATGTTTTTACCAACCTCCCCTTAAAGGGGGAACGACAATACCCAAGTGACCCTTCTGTAGTGACGGGGTATTACTCTCCCGTACACTACATACCCCGTTGCTTTAAGCTGAGTACGACCTCGTACTCCATCAGGGCCCGCCCAACTGGAATCATGACCTGAAATAGAGGAAGACACATGCATACATACATATATGTCAATTACACTCTTATCAGACCCAATTGGAAATGGCGAAGTCTGGTGACAAGGGGCGTCGTTCTCTTTTTCACAGGATAGTGAGTGGAACGGGGGCGCTGACCTGGCACAGCGGATGTTGAAAGAACCAGGATAGTCCATGACAATAAATAAGTCCATAATAAATTAACCTTTTAGAGGCTTGCACCTAGGAAGTCCATCTCTGGGCACATATACTTGAATAGAAAAACCGGTTATTAAATACTGTCAGCAGCACATATATAAAATGACAATACAGGACTCTGACAATACCAGGGCCTTGTTATCCTGGCAAGTCCTGCTTACCCTTTAAAATAGTGCTGACATAAAAATGTCTTTTCAACCTGAAATGGGGGTAAAAGGGGTAAAATTTGTGCAACAACTTCAAGGCACAACCGGGAATTCAGCAGCAAACCGGATGTCCCAAACAAAACAAAGGCAGCTGGAAGCCTTGGTACACAGTGGCACGTTATAGAATTAGAATGCCACCGGCCGTGGGTAACTGGCAGCGAGCTTCACCAGCTCTGCCAAACTGGAGGGACAA
The DNA here is from genome assembly GCF_014858855.1 of Bufo gargarizans. Classification (NCBI taxonomy): domain Eukaryota; kingdom Metazoa; phylum Chordata; class Amphibia; order Anura; family Bufonidae; genus Bufo; species Bufo gargarizans. The sequence goes on along the minus strand of NC_058080.1, from coordinate 380,168,147 downwards.
ACGGCCATAACGGAAATGAACAGGAGGGCAAAAGTACTTACAGCCGAGTATCGTGTTCTTCTTCAGACGACGAGTCGACATATGGCACCTGCAGCAGTTGCTCCGGCAAGGACGGCCACATTTGAAATCCATCTCCCCTAACAATTTTTAGAGGGGGAGGTTTGTCTTTCACGGCCTCCATCTCGGCCTCCGTCCTCGGGAATGGAAACCACCGCTCGCCTCCTGCGCAGCCGAGGTCCGCCACCCAGTACACCCTCTTTCGTAGGGCCTCCAGTTCTGCTTTGGTACAGGTGGTCGGATCTACCGGAGGTCCAGGGGGTCCGGCCGCTGGGGGAACAATGGCAGCGGCTGCTTGGCGCCGGGCCTCAGCACTTTCCTCGGCTCTCCGATAGCTGTCCTGCCGCTCCTGCTCTTCCTCTCGTTTCACTGCAGCCGGAGGGGGGTACCGCTCCTCCAGGCCCTGCAGCACGATCGGCTCCCAGAAGACATCTGGACTGAGGTAGACCTGGTTTTGAAGATGGGTGGTCCGGCCCTTGTCCATGCACGCGCTGGCTATCTCAACCGGGTCGGCCTTGTCTTTTGCAGGGTCCCAGTTTTCAGCCGGCGCCTTCGGCCGAGTCACTGCGGTGGCGTAGGGGCCTCTTAAGCTCTCGGCGGGAGTGTATTCCACGATTTCCCCTATGGTTAGATTGTGGAGATGTTCTGGGAGGTAATGCCGTTTTACCGATCGCCGGTTGACATAAAAGTCCCGGCCAGTCCCCAGCTCCTGGATAAATCCATAGCCTTTGTCCTTATCGAATGACACTACTATCCCTCGGCGCCTTTCGAGCTGGGGCTTACCCGGGAAAGAGTCTCCCTGGATCGACTTAGCCATCTCCTCGAAGCGCTTCTTCCGGCTAGTATTCTTTGCTGCCACCGCGGCTTTCAGCTCTTCCATGATAGCCGGCCATTCTGCATGCCGGCGGCGGATCGGTGGGGACTCGGGTCGGGTGATGCTCAGATCCATGGCCTGGGCTCCGGGATTGACCGTCCAGGCTAAAGGATCCCACGGCCCCAACTCCGGAAAGTCCGGTGGAGTGGCGCCCCACTCGCACGTGGTCTCATCCTCGCTCTCCGCAGCGCACGCCATCTCCTCTCTTCCTGATTGCTGCATCGCTTCTGACTCCTCCCACGCACTGGGCCAGTCTATCTCCATCGGAGCCCCGCCTCCCAGGCGTAACTCTTCAAAGTAATCAGCCGCCTCGCCACTCCTCAAGGTGGGCGGCGCTCCAGGGCAGTCGTCTCCTCCTTCTTCTTGGAAGGTTTCGGCGCCAAATATTCGCGCCACTGCACATCCTGATGGCGCAGTAAAAAGCCTCATGGCGCCGGCGGCCATTTTAACTGTCGGGAAGCCGCAATTCACTGCCAGCAAGCAGGATAATGAGAAATCCAGCAAAACACAGTCCACAAATACGATTTTTTTTCTCTGGGGGTAGCGCAACACAGTACAGCGTCTCTGATTCCTCCCAGGCACAATTGTAATCCACAAGTTAGGAATAAAGGTTACAGTCTTTGTAAAACGGTAGTGGAATGGTTAAAGCACACAGTTCACACTTCTCTGCACTTCAGAAGTATGCGGATCCTGTTCGTGACGCCAAAAAGAGCGATGCAGTGTCCCAGGGGGTCAGTAGTGTGTGCTGGGCTTTGTAGTGCAGATTGACCACTAACCTGGGATCCACTGTCGTCTTCAATTGGGGCAAATACTGGAACAGGCAGGTATTTAACAGTTCGTGACGCCAGTGTCAATTAAACGGTGACACGCCGTGTAAAGTATGGTGGAAAAATGAAGCAAGCACAGGATAGCCAACAAAAACTGGAACTTTTACTGAATATCAGTCAGGATAATACACGGACACTGGTACAGCACAGTTCCATAAAAGACGGTTGGTTTTAGAAGAATACAGGTGGTTCTTGACATCACAGAATGGCCGGTCTTAGCAATGTATAATACAGAGTGTTGATTGCAGGAGATGCAGTACAGGCGGATTGCTCACTATTCCTGACTGGGTCCTGACTCATATGTGACTTTCTCTCCAAGGTCTAATGCCCTTTATCTGGCGTACCCTTGAAGCTGTCCTTATCTAGTACCTCCTCTGTTATCTTGAGTACCTCTTGCTTTATCTGATCGGCTTCTGTGGTATTCTGTGTCTTGGGTGGTGGCTTGTTTATGCTGCTTCAGCTAAACGGATGATGACTCAGGAGGGGAACCTTTTCCTTGGATCCGGAACCCGGTTACAGGGCCTTTACTACCCTCTCCTAGCCGGCAGGCTTCAGGCCTGCTCTGCTCTCACAGGCCCATAGCCTGGCCTTCTCTCAGACACAGGATCATTTCTGACCTCTGCTCCCACTGTCTGTCTCTCCTCACCCTGCTACTACTTCCTGACTGGGCCTTATATAACCTAGGGTTCCCTAGCTCCCTCTAGTGACTCAGAGCTGGAATGACACCCTAGCCGGCCTGCATAAGCACGTTTCACAGTAACAGGAAAATACATAGCATGACATTACAAGATGTTTTTACCAACCTCCCCTTAAAGGGGGAACGACAATACCCAAGTGACCCTTCTGTAGTGACGGGGTATTACTCTCCCGTACACTACAGAAGTGACCTCCAGGCTTCTATGTATGAAGGCACACTAGACTGCTGGGAGCTGCCTGTGTGGAGGCTGAGCAGCCTGCTGGATGCAGAGAGCTGTGTGATCACTGTCCCCTCCTGTACAGAGAGCAGCAAGGGAATCTCCAGGAGTGACATCGGCTGGGCAGATCCGCTTCTAGGATCTGGGCTCCATGGGCACTCTGTACCCTCACATGCTTCTTCATGCATCACAGCAAGGAGATTGGGGCAGTTGACAGCGGGGATCTGGCTGGAGGTAGCACTTTGTGAAAGGTTGTCACACAGGTTGTCAGGGGCTGGGAGTGGAGAACATCTTGGTGTGTAACCTGGTGTCACTGTGCTGTACAAAGGATCTGCTGGGCATGGTGCCTCCACAGAGGGCTTGTACTTTGGAGAAGAATATGTGGCTTCATGTGACAGAGCAGAGGAATCCCACAAAAGAGTGTGTGGATGAGGATACGTTGTGTCTCCAGGAGCTCTGCCGCTGACATCTCCAAGTGACAGACACTGCTGGACCCCCCTGGCACCCTGCACGCAGAGCCTGTATGTATGGCTGGTGCCAACTTGTGATCAGATCTGACAGTCTGAAGCCAGGAAGCGCTGCCACCCTGTCCCCAGGTCTGCTCTGTGCATGCACCCGGAGCCCTCTGTGCCCACGCCGGTGATGCCACGCCCGCAACCATAGTGGAGGTAATGTGGGAGGCTCTGGACTCTGGATAAAAAGCAGCTCTGGAGGTAAAGGCAGGGGCAGGGACCGTTACTACGGCACGAAAGATGTGGAGTTGGGTCGGGGCAACAGGGTGCTGTTGAACTCCAGTAGAGGGGACGGGCTGCTTCTCCTGGGCACCAGTGACACTGGCAGCGGTGTGGGACCGGGAGGGGGCTTGCAGGAGAGCCGCCGGGGGAAGCAGGGAGCTTGCATGAGCTTATTGGGGAAGCCGCTGTCGTACAACAACAGCCAGAGCTGCCGGAGGAACGTGAAGTACCGGAGGCTGCATAACTACCTGTACAACATGCTGGAGAGACCCCGGGGCTGGGCATTTGTCTACCACGTCTTTGTGTGAGTACCGGACACCGTGCTGCTGTGTATAATGGACCGCCACTCGCCACGTGTGGGCATGGCCCTGGCATCCTATACATATCAGGGAAAGCTATACTGTGCATTTATAATGTCTGCAGGGTGCCAGGGGGGTCCAGCAGTGTCTGTCACTTGGAGATGTCAGGGGCAGAGCTCCTGGAGACACGACGTATCCTCATCCACACAATCTTCTGTGCGATTCCTCTGCTCTGTCACATGAAGCCACATATTCTTCTCCAAAGTACAAGCCCTCCTCAGTCAATCTGATTCCCTGCCCTCTGTGGAGGCACCATGCCCAGCAGATCCTTTGTACAGCACAGTGACACCAGGTTACACACCAAAAAGTTCTCCACTCCCAGCCCTTGACAACCTGTGTGACAACCTTTCACAAAGTGCTACCTCCAGCCAGAGCCCTGCTGTCAACTGCCCCAATCTCCTTGCTGTAATGCATAAAGAAGCATGTGAGGGTTACAGAGTGCCCATGGAGCCCAGATCCTAGAAGCGGATCTGCCCAGCTGATGTCACTCCTGGAGATTCCTGTAAACTGGAGACTGTATGTAAACTAATAGTATACACTACATAATCCTGACAGCCTGCACAGTCACATGTGGGCACAGCCCTGGCATCCAATACATATCACAGAGAGCTATACTGTGCAGTATAGCTTATAATGCACAGTATAGCTCTCTGTGATATGTATTGGATGCCAGGGCTGTGCCCACATGTGACTGTGCAGGCTGTAAGGGTTATATAGTGTATATTAGTGTACAAACAGTCTTATTATTTATAAGACTGTATGTAAATAATATATACTACATAACCCTGACAGCCTGCACAGTCATATGTGGGCACAGCCTGGCCCCTTCTTACCCCCAGTATTTGCGGCTCCTCAAGTCCTCTCAGGGCTGTTTACATCAGGTCGGGCTCTGCTTCCGGTCTGCGGCCTGGGCCCGGCATATTGAATGATGAATCTGGAGGTTAGACGGCAGCCCCGGCCGCAGCCCCGGGCTAGGGGGGGCGGTGGGAGCCTGAGGCCAATTGCAGGAAGAGAGGGGCGGCCACACACAGGACAGCCAGCCAGGCCGGGCCAGGAGGATCACGGGCTGCCGCTTCCGGGATTGAAAGGGACGAGCGAGCCTGCAAATCACAGCAACACCAGGTGGTCGGAGGGAGCAGTGCCGCTCCCACGGAGGCTGGCCGGCCGGCCTGCTCAGCTCCACCCACCACTACATCAGAGCTTTCGGATTCGGCCCGCCGGCCGCCGAAAAAGTGCAGGCACATCTTAAAGCGGCCCCAGGGTCGGCGGCCTACCGGGAACTTTCCCAGTATCCCGGTAGGCCAGTCCGGCCCTGAGGACACTCGACAAGGGGCAAGCCAAGAGTTCCATGGCAAATTGTGCCAGCTCTGGCCACAGGTCAAGCCTGCACACCCAGTAGTCAAGGGGTTCCTCGCTTCTCAGAGCGTCCACATCACCGTTAACCTGATGTAGTCAGACACCTGTCTGTCTAGGCGTTCCCTCAGGCTGGATCCGGAGGACGGCTCTCGATAGGTTGGCTGCAAGAATGATCTCATATCCGAAGTGACCAACACATCTTCAAACCGCCCTCTTCTTGCAGGCGTGTAAGGATTGATACCCGCACCTGTTTCGCTGTGGGTGGAAATTCCTCTGCCAGCGCCCGCAAAAGCAGAATGCAGCATATCTCGCAGCAAGGCCTGGAAATTCTGCATTCTGACAGCCCTCTGTGATGCAGGTAACATGTCCGCCATTTTGTGTTTGTACCGGAGGGTCTAAGTACGTTGCCACCCAGTACTGGTCTTTGCCCTTTATGCTTTTTATACTGGGCTCCCTTTTCAAACACTGGAGCATGAAGGCCCCCATTTTCACTAAACTGGGAGCGGTGGAGTGCCCTGGCTCCTCTTCGGTCTCCTCCCACCAGCCACTGACAACACCAGGGATCCACGAAAAGCTTAAGGTCCCCCTCAAAGCCTGCTCTTCTTGCTCCTCCTACTCCTCCCCCCAGCCACCATCCTCCTCTGACTCCTCTTCAGACTCCTGTTGACTTGTGTCAGATGGAGTAGCCCCTCTGGGAATTCATTCAGCATTGCGACCTCCTCATCTTCCTGCTCCTCGACGACTTGATTAATGACACGACGCAATGCACGCTCCAGAAAGAAGGAGTAAGGTACAATGTCACTGATGGTGCCCTGGCTGCAACTGACCAGTTTGGTGATCTCATCAAATGGCCGCAGAAGTCTGCATGCGTCGCGCATGAGCAGCCACTGGCACAGTGAAAAGAAACCAAGCTCCCCAGAACCTGTCCTGCTGCAGAGTTCATACAGGTAATCGTTAACGGCACAATGCTTCTGGAGCAGCATATCAAGCATATACAAGGTGGAGTTCTAGCGCGTCGGGCTGTCACAAATCACACATCTGACGGACAGGTAGTGTCGCCGCTGAACGTCAGCAAGGTGATTCATTGCCGTATAAGATCTTCTAAAATGGCCAGAGATTTTCCTGGCCTGCCGCAAGAAGTCCTAGACCCCGGAGTATTTGGCAACGAATCGCTGCACGACTAAGTTCAGGACGTGTGCCATGCATGGCACGTGTGTCATTTTGCCCTATTTCAGCGTGGTCAGCAGATTGCCACCGTTGTCGCACACCACTTTACTAACTGTCAAATTGAGCGAGGTTAGCCACTGATCGGCCTGTGACTGCAGAGCTGAAAGCAGTGCAGGACCGGTGTGGCTCTTGGGTTCCAGGCACAACAGCCGCAGCACAGCATGGCAACGTCTCACCTGGCACGTTGAATCAGTTCTGCGGAGCTTGGGGAGTGCAGCAGAAGAGGCAGTAGCAGTGGAAAAGGAGGAGTCAGGCTAGGAGGAAACGGAGAATGGAGTAGGAGGAGGAGAAGAAGAGGCAGGTCTGCATGCAATCCGTGGCAGTAAAACCAAATCCACACGGGTGCAACGGGTTACATGTTTGACAGCCATCAGAATGTTCATCCAGTGGGCAGTAAAAGTTATGTACCTTCCCTTTGCAAGACGAGTGGTCTGTGGTCAGATGTATCTTGGCACTGACACTGTGTGCCAGAGATATATTCAATTGCTGCTGAACATGGCCATATAGCTCTGGGATGCCCCTCTGGGAGAAATATTTACTTCTGGGGACCTTCCATTGCGGTGTGCCAATGGCTTCAAATTTTCTAAAGGCCTCCGGGTCCAGTAGTTGGCGGGCTAGCAGTTCCAACAAGCCAATGGTCAGCCGTTTTGCAAGAGGGTTATCCGGCATCATCGACTTTTTACACTAAAACATTTGGGCCACGGAAGCCTGTCTTCTGCCAGATGAACACAACGACGACACTGTGGAAGGTAGAGTGGAGGACAAATGGGAGAAGAGAGGAGAAGGAGAAGAGGCAGGACGTGAAGTGCCGGGAGTGTGGCTTTGTGGGTTCTGACAGCATTGCTCCCACTGGGCTCGGTGATGGGAGGCCAGGTGCCTTCTTAACCACTTCAGCCCCGCTAGCTGAAACCCCCTTCATGACCAGGCCACTTTTTACACTTCTGCACTACACTACTTTCACCGTTTATCGCTCGGTCATGCAACTTACCACCCAAATGAATTTTACCTCCTTTTCTTCTCACTAATAGAGCTTTCATTTGGTGGTATTTCATTGCTGCTGACATTTTTACTTTTTTTGTTATTAATCTAAATGTAACGATTTTTTTGCAAAAAAATGACATTTTTCACTTTCAGCTGTAAAATTTTGCAAAAAAAACGACATCCATATATAAATTTTTCGCTAAATTTATAGTTCTACATGTCTTTGATAAAAAAAAAATGTTTGGGCAAAAAAAAAATGGTTTGGGTAAAAGTTATAGCGTTTACAAACTATGGTACAAAAATGTGAATTTCCGCTTTTTGAAGCAGCTCTGACTTTCTGAGCACCTGTCATGTTTCCTGAGGTTCTACAATGCCCAAACAGTAGAAAACCCCCACAAATGACCCCATTTCGGAAAGTAGACACCCAAAGGTATTCGCTGATGGGCATAGTGAGTTCATAGAACTTTTTATTTTTTGTCACAAGTTAGCGGAAAATGATGATGATTTTTTATTTTTATTTTTTTCTTACAAAGTCTCATATTCCACTAACTTGCGACAAAAAATAAAAAATTCTAGGAACTCGCCATGCCCCTCACGGAATACCTTGGGGTGTCTTCTTTCCAAAATGGGGTCACTTGTGGGGTAGTTATACTGCCCTGGCAATTTAGGGGCCCAAATGTGTGAGAAGAACTTTGCAATCAAAATGTGTAAAAAATGGCCTGCGAAATCCGAAAGGTGCACTTTGGAATATGCGCCCCTTTGCCCACCTTGGCTGCAAAAAAGTGTCACACATCTGGTATCGCCGTACTCAGGAGAAGTTGGGGAATGTGTTTTGGGGTGTCATTTTACATATACCCATGCTGGGTGAGAGAAATATCTTGGCAAAAGACAACTTTTCCCATTTTTTTATACAAAGTTGGCATTTGACCAAGATATTTCTCTCACCCAGCATGGGTATATGTAAAATGACACCCAAAAACACATTCCCCAACTTCTCCTGAGTACGGCGATACCAGATGTGTGACACTTTTTTGCAGCCAAGGTGGGCAAAGGGGCACATATTCCAAAGTGCACCTTTCGGATTTCGCAGGCCATTTTTTACACATTTTGATTGCAAAGTTCTTCTCACACATTTGGGCCCCTAAATTGCCAGGGCAGTATAACTACGCCAGAAGTGACACCATTTTGGAAAGAAGACACCCCAAGGTATTCCGTGAGGGGCATAGTGAGTTCCTAGAATTTTTTATTTTTTGTCACAAGTTAGCGGAAAATGATGATTTTTTTTATGATTTTTTTTTCCTTACAAAGTCTCATATTCCACTAACTTGCGACAAAAAATAAAAAATTCTAGGAACTCGCCATGCTCCTCACGGAATACCTTGGGGTGTCTTCTTTCCAAAATGGGGTCACTTGTGGCGTAGTTATACTGCCCTGGCAATTTAGGGGCCCAAATGTGTGAGAAGTACTTTGCAATCAAAATGTGTAAAAAATGGCCTGCGAAATCCTAAGGGTGCTCTTTGGAATGTGTGCCCCTTTGCCCACCTTGGCTGCAAAAAAGTGTCACACATCTGGTATCACCGTACTCAGGAGAAGTTGGGGAATGTGTTTTGGGGTGTCATTTTACATATACCCATGCTGGGTGAGAGAAATATCTCTGCAAAAGACAACTTTTCCCATTTTTTTATACAAAGTTGGCATTTGACCAAGATATTTCTCTCACCCAGCATGGGTATATGTAAAATGACACCCCAAAACACATTCCCCAACTTCTCCTGAGTACGGCGATACCAGATGTGTGACACTTTTTTGCAGCCTAGATGCGCAAAGCGGACCAAATTCCTTTTAGGAGGGCATTTTTAGACATTTGGATCCCAGACTTCTTCTCACGCTTTCGGGCCCCTAACATGCCAGGGCAGTATAAATACCCCACATGTGACCCCACTTTGGAAAGAAGACACCCCAAGGTATTCCGTGAGGGGCATGGCGAGTTCCTAGAATTTTTTTTTTTTTGGCACAAGTTAGCGGAAATTGTTTTTTTTTGTATTTTCTCACAAAGTCTCCCTTTCCGCTAACTTGGGACAAAAATTTCAATCTTTCATGGACTCAATATGCCCCTCACGGAATACCTTGGGGTGTCTTCTTTCCGAAATGGGGTCACATGTGGGGTATTTACACTGCCCTGGCATTTTAGGGCCCTAAAGCGTGAGAAGAAGTCTGGAATATAAATGTCTAAAAAATGTTTACGCATTTGGATTCCGTGAGGGGTATGGTGAGTCCATGTGAGATTTTATTTTTTGACACAAGTTAGTGGAATATGAGACTTAGTAAGAAAAAACAAAAACAAACAAAAAATTTCCGCTAACTTGGGCCAAAAAAAATTCTGAATGAAGCCTTACAGGGGGTGATCAATGATAGGGGGTGATCAATGACAGGGGGGTGATCAGGGAGTCTATATGGGGTGATAACCCCCCTGTCATTGATCACCCCCCTGTAATGCTCCATTCAGACGTCCGTATGATTTTTTACGGATCCACTGATACATGGATCGGATCCGCAAAACACATGCGGACCTCTGAATGGAGCCTTACAGGGGGGGGGGGGTGATCAATGACAGAGGGGTGATCACCCATATAGACTCCCTGATCACCCCCCTGTAAGGCTCCATTCAGACGTCCGTATGATTTTTTCGGATCCACTGATACATGGATCGGATCCGCATAACACATGCGGACGTCTGAATAGAGCCTTACAGGGGGGGGGGATCAATGACAGAGGGGTGATCACCCATATAGACTCTCTGATCACCCCCCTGTAAGGCTCCATTCAGACGTCCGTATGATTTTTACGGATCCACTGATACATGGATCGGATCCGCAAAACACATGCGGACCTCTGAATGGAGCCTTACAGGGGGGTGATCAATGACAAGGGGGTGATCAATGACAGGGAAGTGATCAGGAAGTCTATATGCGTGATCACCCCCTTGTCATTGATCACCCCCCTGTAAGGCTCTATTCAGACGTCCGCATGTGTTTTGCGGATCCGATCCATGCATCAGTGGATCCGTAAAAATCATACGGACGTCTGAATGGAGCCTTACAGGGGGGTGATCAATGACAGGGGGGTGATCAATGACAGGGAAGTAATCAGGAAGTCTATATGCGTGATCACCCCCTTGTCATTGATCACCCCCTTGTAAGGCTCCATTCAGACGTCCGCATGTGTTTTGCGGATCCGATCCATGTATCAGTGGATCCGTAAAAATCATACAGACATCTGAATAGAGCCTTACAGGGGGGTGATCAATGACAGGGGGGTGATCAATGACAGGGAAGTGATCAGGAAGTTTATGTGCGTGATCACCCCCTTGTCATTGATCACCCCCCTGTAAGGCTCCATTCAGACGTCCGCATGTGTTTTGCGGATCCGATCCATGTATCAGTGGATCCGTAAAAATAATACGGACGTCTGAACGGAGCCTGACAGGGGGGTGATCAATGACAGGGGGGTGATCAATGACAGGGGGGTGATCAGGGAGTCTATATGGGGTGATTAGTGGTGCATAAGGGGTTTAAAAGTGACAGGGGGGGGGATGTAGTGTAGTGTTTTCTGGTACTTTGCACAGCTACCTGTGTCCTCTGGTGGTCGATCCAAACAAAAGGGACCACCAGAGGACCAGGTAGCAGGTATATTAGACGCTGTTATCAAAACAGCGTCTAATATACCTGTTAGGGGTTAAAAAAATCACATCTCCAGCCTGCCAGCGAACGATCGCCACTGGCAGGCTGGAGATCCACTCGCTTACCTTCTGTTCCTGTGAGCGCGCGCCTGTGCGCGCGCGTTCACAGGAAATCTCGCGTCTCGCGAGATGACGCGTATATGCGTCCAGGAGGAGTAAAGCAACCACCTCCCGGACGCATATCTGCGTACAGCGGTCTGGAGGTGGTTAAGATGGTCGTCGAGTGACTTATGCGTTGACAGAACAAGCTGCAGATGGCAACACTATTGTCAGCAGCTGACACACTGCAGAGCCATCCTGGGAGCGCAAGATGTGACTGTGCATGGTGGATGGCTCGATCCAGATACATTTGCAGTCTGCTTTTTGCCTCCGGTGCACTGTGAGTTCTGTCTGCGTCTCCTCCTTCTCCTCCCTATCTGCTGCTCCATCTCTCCCTCTGAACTCCCCTCCTATTCTTCTTTTGTGGTCACCCACGTGACGTCCATCGACACGTCATCATTGTCACCTTCACCACCACTGACATTAGAGATCTCGGAGGAGGCAGCAACAGCGGGGACCACCCTCCTTGTGCTGATCTGGGTACTGTCATCAGATTGCTAGGTGGCGGTCGTTGCTACCTTCTCATCCGATGCCAAGAATTGCTGCGCATCGGTATGGTCTGGGAATGGATGGAAAAATAATTCCTCTGACTCGAGTGGAGGGGTTATGGTGGTGGGGGTGTCTTTGGGGTGCACACAGCAGAGAGTGAGGAGGGTGCAGATACAGAGGATGAGTAGAGTGCAGAAGCAGAAGGCTAAGTGAGCCACTCAACCAACTCTGGTGCGTCCTTTGACGTAATCGCACGCACCTTCTCCAACTTCCCACTTAGGCTCCGGCCTGGTGCACCTGCCCTACCAACCCTGCAGAATGGCCTGCCTCTTCCTCTGCCTGTCATTTTCAAAAGGACCCTGTGCCCAAGTCCCTAGAGAAGAGCAGTATTTGTGGAAGCAGGTATATTGCAGGCCTCAATCAGTATTTGGTGGAAGCCGGTATATTGCACCCCTCAATCAGTATTTTGTGGAAGCATATATATAATACCCCTCAATCAGTATTTTGTGGAAGCAGGTATATCGCACCCCCAATCAGTATTTTGTGGAAGTTGGTGTATCGCAGGGCTCCATCAATATTTGGTGGAAGCAGGTATATCGGACCCCTCTATCAGTATTTTGTGGAAGCAGGTATATAGAACCCCTTAATCAGTATTTTGTAGAAGCAGGTATATAGCACCCCTCAATCAGTATTTTGTGGAAACAGGTATATAGAACACCTCAATCAATATTTGGTGGAAGCAGGTATATCGCACCCCTCAATCACTATTTTGTGGAAGCAGGTATATCAAAGCCCTCAATCAGTATTTTTTGGAAGCTGGTATATCGCACCCCTCAATCAGTATTTTGTGGAAGCAGGTATATAGAACCCCTTAATTAGTATTTTGTGGAAGCAGGTATATAGCACCCCTCTTTCAGTAGTTTGTGGAAGCTGGTATATCGCACCCCTCAATCAGTATTTTGTGGAAGCCGGTGTATCGCAGGCCTCAATCAATATTTGGTGGAAGCAGGTATGTTGCACCCCTCAATCAATATTTTGTGGAAGCAGGTATATAGAACCCCTTAATCAGTAGTTTGTAGAAGCAGGTATATCGCACCTCTCAATCAGTATTTTGTCAAAGCAGGTATATTGCACCCCTCAATCAGTATTTTGTGAAAGCAGGGATATCAAACCCCTTAATCAGTATTTTGTGGAACCAGGTATATCGAAGCCCTCAATCAGTATTTTGTGGAAGCTGGTATATCGCACCCCTCAATCAGTATTTTGTGGAAGCAGGTATATAGAACCCCTCAATCACTATTTTGTGGAAGCAGGTATATCAAAGCCCTCAATCAGTATTTTGTGGAAGCTGGTATATCGCACCCCTAAATCAGTATTTTGTGGAAGCCGGTGTATCGCAGGCCTCAATCAATATTTGGTGAAAGCAGGTATATCACACCCCTTAATCAGTATTTTTGGGAAGCAGGTATATCACACCCCTTAATCAATATTTTTTGGAAGCAGGTATATTGGACCCCTCAATCAGTATTTTGTCGAAGCAGGTATATCGCACCCCTCAATCAGTATTTTATGAAAGCAGGGATATCAAACCCCTTAATCAGTATTTTGTGGAACCAGGTATCTCGCACCCCTCAATCAGTATTTTGTGAAAGCAGGGATATCAAACCCCTTAATCAGTATTTTGTGGAACCAGGTATATCGCACCCCTAAATCAGTATTTTGTGGAAGCCGGTGTATCGCAGGGGCTTGTGTTTCCAAGGCAGAACTCTGGGAAGTAGAACTAAGGCCCAGGTACAGCTTCAGTCTCAGTTTCTGCAGGTTGGCTGTTCAGGCTCCTGGGTTCTGAAATGTGTCCTGTGGATTAAAAACAAAATGTTTCAGTTATGAGATGCACATACATCTTTAAACTCATACACAAGTGGAACATAAGATGGTCTACCTTTCACAACTATATTTCAAAATTTAAAGATTTTAATGTAGAATATAGAAAAGACTTTCTGAAGTATAAATTAGTAGATACCATAGCCTGTTTGTTTAAGGTCTATATTTTGATTGTAAAATGCTGTACATGAAAAATTTAATAACATGCATCATGAAATAAAAAAGAAAAGAAAAAATGTTTGTCAAAGAGCTAACTTTGGAACCAAGGCATATCGATGGAAAAAAAATACGATTGTTATAGCTGAGGTAGGTAGACAGTGAAATTCCAGTTGTCAGAATGATTTCTTGATTTTTGACTACTATCCAAAAATGTAGGGGTAAAAGATTACTCCTTAAATGTTTCATGATTAGACAAGCAATGTATGTGCTCAATGCAGAGTTAGGGACGGACATTAGTCAAGGACAGACACAGCTGTGGGAATTGTACCTGAATTTCCGCCACAAGTTCAGCGGCTGTGTCTGTCATCCAATATGGCCTGGACCTCCTTTGCTGGCTTGATTCATTTTTCCATCATATTATACGCTCATTTCCAGAGGTTGCAGCCACCGCTGCAGCGCAGGTAGGAAGTGGCTGGGACTGGAGCTGCTGCACATGTATTCCTATGTGAGCTCCCATGGTCCCGGTCACTAGAGAGGCTGGTGCATTTTCCTATAGTGTGCAAGCACGGACACCACTGATGGATTGCAGGGTGGTCATAACCGTGGAAACGAGCATATGGGGAACACTTACACCTTGTTGACCGCCACGTTCATGCTGACGACCACGTCCCCAGTGTCCACCACATACACCATTTTCACCTCTATTTGGCTAAAGCCCAATAAATAAAGAGGTCTTCTAAAAACAAAATATTGATTATTTGAAATTCAGATCATTTGCATTGGTAGTTTTTATAAACAACTGTACTCACAGATACATTATCAGTTGTCAGACTTCCCCCTTCTGCAATCTGTGACGCACTGCTCTGCTCTGTGTTTTCCTATATTGGAAATTTTGACATTCAGTATTTGAAGATTAAAAATATTTTAAAGGGAATCTGTCAGCAAATATATGTGTATCTCAATAAAGCCAACTGACCTGAGAGATGTGTCCTTAGCAGCTAAATGTAATGGTTTTGGTCCCATTTATCTATGTGCCCACATTGCTGTGAAATTCACTTTTTAATATTATGCAAATGAGCCCCTAGGTGCAACCAGGTGGTGCCTTTGCACCTTGTTGCCTCCAGAGGCTTCGCTTACTCTCTTGTATGTCACGCCCCCACCACTTTTATTGACAGACCCAGGCAGTGAAGATGTACCTTGATGTTGGCTTCCTTGTTTGGCGTTGAAGCCAACATGTAGGCAGTGCCGATGCATCTTGTTGCACCTTATGGCACCTACAGGCTCATTGGCATATTTGCACTCTCCTCCTAAACATCCCAGCAGCACAATGTGTGACCGTATCGTGGCCCCGGGGTGCACCAGCAGTTGAGTTGAAGCAGGGAGCGGAGGGCTCCCTTCTTCACCATTTTAATTAACTGTCTCTGGATGCAGTGACTGTTGAGAGCGGGACATACCTCGACCTTCAAGGGACTGCAGGAAGCCACTGAAAAATGGGACTGTCCCATCCGGGATGGTTGGGAGTTATGCACAGGACTGCAGGTGTAACATAACATTACACTACCTGCGTTATGTTCATCAAGCTACATGACAAATATGATGTTTGTTACGTAGCTTCTTCAACAGAGTATACATAATGTAGTATTATCCCAGCTGCTAGTGACAGAAATTATGTTAAATACAATATATTAGGGAGTTGCTGGCAATGCAATTCCCTGATGTTTATTAAAAGTACCTCCAAGGTGGAGGGGCATTTTTAAGGTATCACCTTTTTTCAGTTCGATGCATAGTCTGCACTGTAATCTGCATGAAATCTACACTGAATCTTCTCACGTCCACATATAGTGTGGCTGTGCAGATCCATTCAGCAATTTATTCTTACACACTCTATTTTGGTAGATGCATAATCCTACATCTAAACCATTACACCTTCTACTTTCACCCACGCAATACCCATACTAGGATTGATTGCTTATTTGTGAACATTCTAGCTCTCTTTTACTTACTCCCTTTACTATAGGGTTGATATATCCTGGTTTGACCATGCCCCTTTACATGTAAATTCTCACTCTCCCACAAACATGGGAGTATGCCACTGGAAATGTAATCTCATTAATAAAACCCTATATGGAAACACTTAGAGGTCATCTGAATAGTTACTGTACTTCAAATTGAATGAGCATTCTGTTTTCTCTCCTGTCGTGTTGTGGAAAGCTCATAAGCCTATCATGTGAGGTCCCTGCAGGCCAAGGTTGCAGAGCTACAGAGAACAATCCTTCACTTAGAACAGTCAATGTTAACACAACCTTTAGTTCCTATTCTCTGCAAGTTGGTTGAGGCCTATTCTAAATTAAAAAAAGCTGTCTTTGGCTAGTACAGCATGTTACGCCTTCTCTTTTAGTTAAAGAGGCCACCCCTTTCTCTATACAAGATCCCAAACTCATGAATGACACACCATGGCAGGATTATTTATAGACTAATACTCTTCCTTGTAGATAATATCATACTCCTGCACTTATTCATATTTATTTTTTATAGCGCTGACATATTCTGCAACATTTTACAGACATATTATTGCTCGCTGTCTCCAGTGGAGATCACAATCTAAGTTCCTTATCAGAGTGTCTTTGGAGTTTGGGAGGACACCCATGCAAACATGGGAAGAACAGATGCTGTCCTAGGTCAGATTTGATTCTAGGCCTTCAGTGCTGCAAAGTGCTAACCAATGAGCCACCATGCTGCCCATAAATTTAAACCCCTTACATAACGTCCTTTTTTTTATGAGGAAGAGATACGCAACCTCGAAACGCGTATAGCAGGAGTGGATGAGATCCTTATACTAAGAAGACGTCCTACAGCATTGCAACTATCAACAGACTGTTGCGGAAAAATCAATAGAAATATTGCCATAAAATAGGATGTGCGGAGGTTGGTACCGCCTCCAGATGACATAAATAACTTGAACCAAGTGGATTGAACGAAGTCCAGGTCACGTGGGACGCTCCGACACTCCGATCACGTGAGACATTGTGAACACGTGGGATGCCGAACAGAGACCGGAAGGAGGTCCCCGATCAACGCAGTAACAGCTCTGAAGAAAATTGCAGGTAAGCGCACGCCACTGGGTATAAGATAAGGGGTGAGTGAACTGACTTGTAGTGGGACGCCACTACAGTCAGATATAGAGAAAGTTGAACAATAAGCAGTAAGTAAAAGTATCAAACTGCACACAATAAACACTGACCAGAAGTATTACCCAAATAATAATATGCTATACAATTGAGACTTTCTAATGACTTGTTTATCTAAGACTATGGAAGGACACTAGCAAATTATCAACAAGCGCACCGTATCAATTGCACTTTATAGAACAGCGTGGAATTTTTTGAGGAATTTTTTAGAGGGATTTTATGGAATAATATGTGATACTCTAACCAACTACTAATCGACCTTTGACTAATCCTCAGGAATTATATATTAACTCTTATCTAACCTCAAGGAATTTTTAAGAATTTTTAGGGATTGCTTTATATTGTCTTATATATTACTTAGATTGGTTAACATTGTCTTATATAATAATTGGGAACAATTACTTTTACGTTTTACTGAATACGTTTATTGAATGCTATGTAATTGATTGCTATGTTGTGAATAGATTTACTTGGTGTATTATTGATGAAGTTTTAAATTAATACATTAAATATGTTATACCCAATATGTAGTACCAGATATTAAGTGCCCACTATACAATACAATCTTTTTTTTTATGTCCTGCTTAAAAATCTCAGTAAATACAGTTCCATTTAGAAAAATGTTGCCTTCACTAAAGATGGACACTAAACCTATAGCTTTAAAAACCTTTGACTATGATCTTTTCTTGCTATCTTCCTTAAAGGGGTTGTCTCACAAAACATATTGTACAGTTTTCAAACCAGCATCTGGATCTGAATACTTTTGTATTTGTTTGTAATTTTTTTTTTTTGTACAGCTACTGAGTTATTCAATAAAATGTATCTGTATAGCGCCACCTGCTCTTTGTTCTTTTTCTTATTTCTTTGTCCTGCTCACTGAGAAGGCCGCACATGCTCAGTGTAATATGAAGAGCATGGACACGCCCCCTTAGCTGCAGCAGAAAAGACACGCCCCCTGAGGTTTTAGCTTGCTATAAATCTAGCAGAGCAATAAATGTGGAGATCTCTGGATCCATGAGAGGTACAGGACTGGTTCTAGCTTTGTTAGAAAGAGATTGGCATGTACTATATGATGTTTGATTTTCATTTTTTACACTTGGGATTTAAAGGCCATGTACACATTGAATTTTAGGCAAATTATTATTTTTTTTCAATTGGTCTTTAATAAAAATATTGAGCCGTTCTGTTAGAAAGGGCTAACTGTCTAGATGTGTGAATGGTACTCTCACTTTGTGCCGGTCATCTAATAAACCTCATCTTCAAATTACTAAAGGGTCATAAACACTTACTTAAGGGTACTTTCACACTAGCGGCAGGACAGATCCGACAGGCTGTTCACCCTGTCGGATCCGTCCTGCCGCTATTTCGCCGTGCCGCCGGACCGCCGCTCCGTCCCCATTGACAGCACGGCAGTTCGTGGTGAGAGGCCGCAGGACTAAAAAGTCGGACATGCAGTACTTTTAGTCCGGCGGCCTTTCATCATGCACTGCCGTGCTGCGCCGGAGCTCCGCCCCATCCCCATTATAGTCAATGGGGACGGAGCGGCGGTCCGGCAGCACGGTGAAATAGCGGCAGGACGGATCCGACAGGGTGGACAGCCTGTCGGATCCGTCCTGCCGCTAGTGTGAAAGTACCCTAAGCCACAGTAAGATATTACTAGGTGTACATAGCCTTTAATGCCTGTTATAGTGCCTTGTTTGCCAAGTGCATCAGATCATACTGCATATTTCATCTGTGGTTGATATTATTAAACTACAGATTGGCGTGGTATTAAAAAGTAGGAGGTGCTCAACCCCATATGCAGTGGTGCATCTACACTGGGGGGGCAGATCCTGCACTTGTGGCCCGTTGCTAATGGCAATCCCCACCAAAAATGCATACAATGGAGGATGCCTGCAGCGGACCACAAGTACCACAATGGACATCCTACACAGGATAGCAAATGTGTGGATGTGATAAATAGTAAAAATAATATAACAAAAACAAAGACAGGTGCACTCTGCGGTCTTACTAAGCCCTCAAACTGGTGTTAAAATTGAGAGATTAGCCAACATGTCCTACGTGAGGATATGTCTGAGCCCGAGCACCGCGCCAAGGTTTCTCAAGTAGCTCGGGACCTAACGCTAAACGTAGTTTGTATTTTGAATTTTTGGGAGGTGTAGAAACTCCTAGTCTGAATGTGCCTTTATTTCCATCTACAGGCAGCATTCTGGTGCACATGTGAGGCCCGGGCTATATCAGCCAGTCTTGAGTGGGGCTCAGAGCTCTCTGCCTCCTCCCATTGTATGCATGGTCACATGCTGGCGGTTACTGGGAGATTGCTTTGAGTCGGACCTTGCGCTCCTGTAATTCTCCCACTGGCTCCTAGTATTGGCCATACGGCCCAGGTAGGTTTAGCGTTAGGTCCCGAACTTCTTGAGAAACCTTGGCGCAGTGCTCGGGCTCAGACATGTCCTCACGTAGGACATGTTGGCTATTCTCTCAATTTTAACACCAGTTTGAGGGCTTAGTAAGACCGCAGAGTGCACCTGTCTTTGTTTTTGTTATATTTTATATACTGTTTATCACATCCACACATTTGCTATCCTGTGTAGGATGTTCATTGTGGTACTTGTGGTCTGCTGCAGGCATACTCCACTGTATGCATTTTTTCTGGGGATTGCCATTAGCAGCGGACCACAAGTGCAGGATCTGCCCCCACTATTTGCACCACTGCATATGGGGTTGAGCACTTCCTGCTTTTTAATACCATGCCAATTTGTAGTTTGTATTTTGAATTTTTTGGAGGTGTAGAAACTCCTAGTCTGTATGTTCCTTTTTTTTCCCATCTACAGGCAGCATTCTGGTGCACATGTGAGGCCCGGGCTATATCAGCCAGTCTTGCGTGGGGCTCAGAGCTCTCTGCCTCCTCCCATTGTATGCATGGTCACATGCTGGAGGTTACTGGGAGATTGCTTTGAGTCGGACCTTGCGCTCCTGTAATTCGCCCACTGGCTCCTGGTATTGCCCATATGGCCCAGGTAGGTTTAGCGTTAGGTCCTGAGCTACTTGAGAAACCTTTGCGCGGTGCTCAGGCTCAGACATGTCCTTGCGTAGGACATGTTGGATAATCTCTCAATTTTAACACCAGTTTGAGGGCTTAGTAAGACCGCTGAGTGAACCTGTCTTTGTTTTTGTTATATTATATATGTGGTTGATATTATCAGCAGAAAAGATTTAAGGTCTTACAGTATAATTTTTTTTTAAACATTATGCATCGAGATAGATACAGTACAGTTGCCATGGGGTTTATGTTGTCATGACAAGCTGCCTGTATTTGTGGGATTAACAAAGGATTAATACACAATAGAAGACGTTAGTTTAAAATACTTACATCACCTACTATATCAGGTTTTGGGTGTGAATTTAATCAATACATTGAAAAGTAAGGTCACACTGGGCAACCAGAATGCCAGAGGGATCAGGGTTTGATACACAATTAGGCATTCAGATGTCTCTCAGAAGACAACCCATTTGTTCATGACTATGGAGCCAATTACTTGCCACTACGGGCAGCACAGTGATTAGCACTATTGACTTGCACTGGGGTTATTGGTTCCAATTTGACCAAGGGTACATCTACATTTGGAGTTTTCATGCATCTATATGTTTATATGTTCTCTCTGTGTTTGCATAGGTTTCCTCCAGGTTCTCTGATCCCATCCCAAACTTCAAAAACATAGTAATAGGTTAAGTGACTTTTTAAATATTGGTGTTGTGTGTGCTTGAATCTCATTTACAACAGGCACTGATGTGAGTGGTGATAATCTCTGTACGGTGCCGTGGTATATGATGGAGCTATGTAGGAAACATGTTATAGTACCAATATAGTTTAGCAAACATTAAACAGACTTTCAGATTCCTTTTTGGAGGGTTATTTCACATATCCTATCTGCTGAAATAGTTGAAAAGGCCTATAGGTACATACAAACCAGCTGGCTTTACAATGAAAGTAAATTAGTTGGATGGTTAGGGGCTCAAATTTGTTTTCTGGGACACTCAAAGTACTCTATTCAAAAATAGGGGATTGTGTGAAAAACTAGTAGATGCTTCTAAACTGTCCAAATTTTTTAAAAAGGTGCACCACAATAATATGCGACTGACCATACTGGCTATACCCTCACACTGATGTTAAAAGCTAAGACTCTAGCCAAAATCTTCCAGTCAGGAACATATCGGAGCCCTGCGCACCCCGTCAAGGTACGTATCTCAGTGTGGCATAGGTCCTACCACTAAACTACCTATTGTGTGTGAACACAGTCTGATAGGTGCTAAGGACCGACTCACAGCCAAGCTCCTACATACCTCCATAGTAAGATCACTAATACAATAGGAGCGAGGAGGAGGCTGCGATCCCTACCTATAACAGGCCATGTGACACAGGCTACCAGGCGCACCAGAATGTTACCAATGACAAGCATTAGCACATTCAATACATGTAAAGAAAAATCAGTGCGTAAAATGGCCTAAATGGGAGGAAATGCTGAACCTGAAACACTGTAGCTTGTTTATAACTGGGGGAGCAATTCCTCCGCAAGTGATCCATTGTTAACGGCAATCCCCAGTGAAATAATGTGTGGATGAAAATATAAGAATACATAAATCACTGAAAAAAGGTACACCACAATAATATGCGACTGACCATACTGGCTAGACCCTCACACTGATGTTAAAAGCTGAGACTTTAGCCAATATATTCCAGTCAGGAACATATCGGAGCCCTGCGCACTGATTGTTACTGCCATGATTAGTCAAAATGTTTGTGCTGTCTCATTTTCTCCTATTAGCTTGTTTGGGACAATTGCTATGCAACTGTATGACAGATGATCTGTTAGTGTGGGGCAGTTGATCTCTCTGCTGCAGCTTTGCTTCATTGGGAGAAGGAGCTCTTGGTTGGTTAGCCTCTCTTTAAATATTTTTGGCCTCTGTAGTGGGTTGCTAGTTATAGAGTATGCTCTGTGCATTTAAATCCAGTATCCATAAATTTTTTCTTATTTCTTGTCTAGTTTGCCTCTTGTCAGTGTGATTTTGTTTGTTTTGGTTATGTTAGTTCAGTCATTGAGTGCTGTAGATTGTGTTTAGTTCTCTTCCTGTTTGAATTTGCCATGAGTCTGTGTCCTAGTGCCCTCTTTTTGTTCATGATAGTGGCAGTATTGCAGATTAGTGTTTCAGATTAGGGTTTCAATAGTGATATCTTTAAGGACAATTAGAGTCAGTGATGTTTGCTGTTAGGGCCAGTGTTCAGGGATAGATCTAGGGAAAGATTCAACAAGAGTTATGGTCAGTTTTTCCATCTTTATTATCTATCTGCTACATTACCTGTCATCACTATCATCATCACCTGTCATACTGTATATTGGTGACTTTCAATTTTCTTGCATTCCTGTTACCTCATAATGTTGATACATGCTTTGTATTGAGCATTGATGTTCATGTAAAAGTCTGACTGTTACACATTTCAGCCCTACTGTAAATTCTGGGAGTATCTGAGTACTGAGAGACACTGTTGTAAAGACCCTAGTTGTTCACAAGACTGCAGAACTGGACTTTACCTATAGAAGTCACCTTTCCCAAGTACTAAGTGTCTCTTAGTACTCAGGTCCCCTAAGACTTACAGTACTGAAATGCACAACATATATAAAGCACATACTGTATCAACACTGGCAGACCACAGGTATTGAAATGGCAGGAGCCAAATGATGATGGCCACGGATGAAGGAGATGGGAGCCTGGCAATGGAGTGGATGTAAAATGGTAATGGCATACAGGTTAAGAACAGATGAAAGAAATAATAGAAATTAGGCTATACAGAATTGCCCCCGCTCTGAATTCAACTCAGCAAGGCAGCCAAAGATCTAAACAACTCAGCAACAGAAACTTGAAAACACAGCCATGAAAGACCACAGGACTACAAATCACAGAATAACTCTCTCGACTAGAACAAGACACACAAAATCTGGATTGAAATGCACAAAGGAAATACTATCTCCAGCAATCAGAATAAAATAAGGCCTGGACATATAATGGATAAACAGTGCAGTTTCTAGGTAAAATGACAACGAATCCCGTTATTGAATATTATCTATAACGTTGATTAATCGTTGCAGCCCTAAATGACACCCACAGCAGCCGCCATTCTAAATAAAGTCCCCCACAGTGGCCCCCATTTTCATGACCCCGCATCGGCCCCCGTCCCCATTGTAATTAATGCCCACCCACAGTGTCTCCCCATTGTAAAAAATGTGTAACCACATTGCACGGACGGTCACAGTGACGCACCCAGTGACCCACTGTCCCACAGGCTCAGGCTCTCACTCACAGCAGGCTTCTTTCTCAGCACTGCTCCGGGCGGGCGGTAACAGACAGGCAGGCAGTGCGGGCGGCGGTGCTCACCTCACTCACTGTATGTCACGTGGCGCGTGACGTACAGTGAGTGAGCGCCACCGCCCGCAGAGCCTGCCTGTGGGGGACATTATTTTTAATAGGGATCACTATGGACATTATTTAGAATGGAGGCTGCTGTGGGTGTCATTATAACTGTATAATGTCTGATAGGCCTAGTCCTGAGTTATATTACCCTGTCCTGTATAATAATGCACCCTGATACACCTTAGTTATATTACCCCAGAGGGGTAATATAACTAAGGGGACGGGGTATCATGGAAGGGGACATTATTATACAGGGCATGGGCAGGGTAATATAACTCAGCTCGGGACTAGGCCTATCAGACATTATACAGTAATGACACCCACAGCAGCATTCTAATGTCCATAGTGATCCTACCTTATTAAACTTAATGTCCCCCACAGTGGCCCCCATTTTCAGAAATCAGATATCTCCCACAGCGCCCCCCATTGTAATTAATGCCCACCCACCCACAGACCACAGTGTCCCCATAATAGAATTTGTGTTGTAACCTAACCACATTTAACGCCTCTGGAGTCTGGACTGTCACTCCACTCTCTCACAGCAGTGCTTCTTTTCAGCACTGTTCAGGGCGGTAACACAGGCTGGCAGGCAGTGCGGCGCCGGCGCTCACTCACTTACTGTACGTCACGCGCCTGCGCCGCCTAGTGGGAGGAGCAGGCGCATGATGTCAGAAGTGAGCACCGTCCGCACGTACTGGAGGAGGTACGTACGGACACTGTAAGAGAGGACTCGGCAGGAGAGATCTCGGGATGGGGGGCCGGCCAGGGGGCGCACGAGACGGGAGAGTAAATGTAATAATAACAGAGAGACACAACAAGAGACACAGGAGACACATCTGACACAACAAGAGGGCGCCCCTGCCGGCGCCCCCCTTCTGACAGCGCCCCGGGCGGCCGCCCGGCCCGCCCGGTCCTAGAAACGGCCGTGTGGATAAACAATCAACAGCTCTACCCTAAATCAACCAGGCCAAGCTAGGCTATAACCTACCCAGATTCTGATGTAAGGGTGGTGTTATGCAACTATCTCAACAATGCTAGTAAATAGGTAAACATAAATAACAGCGAAAACAATATTGAACTGAACAACTGTTAGGCTACTTTCACACTTGCGGCAGGACGGATTCGACAGGCTGTTAACCATGTCGGAGCCGTCCTGTGGCTATTTCGCCGTGCCGCCGGACCGACGCTCCGTCCCTATTGACTATAATGGGAACGGGGGCAGAGCTCCGGCGCAGCACGGCGGTGCACAGCGAAAGCCGCTGGACTAAAAACCCTGACATGCAGTAATTGTAGTCCGGCGGCCTTTATAGTCAATGGGGACGGAGCGGCGGTCCGGCGGCATGGCGAAATAGCCACAGGACGGATCCGACATGGTGAACAGCCTGTCGGATCCTTCCTGCTGCAAGTGTTAAAGTAGCCTTAGTACCCAGAAAAGGCGACTGTTATTGGTATAGTCCAGTTCTGACATCTAGAGTCCAGAAGATGTCATTAGAGTAATACAACTATACTGCATTTTAGTTTTAGCTATCAAATTTATATACACAGAACTGTTATTAGCGATGACAAAATTGATTCTAAACAAATTCCAAAAATTCAGATAAAAGCCAATTCTGAATTCCAGAAGACAGAAAGGAAGGCATCTGCTACCAAAATGTGATAATCTGTGGACCATGTTTTAATTTAAAAATAAAATCTGAGTGCAATGTGTTTTCAGACCTGCTGTTTGTTACCAGCAACTACCATGCATTTACCAATAGTCATATATGTCACGGTCACTTTCATATTATTAGAACTGTCTTGGTGTTATAGAGCTCGAAAGGGGTTGGGTAGGGTATTAGGAGACCTCAGACTGTCATACACAACTTTTCAAGTCAAATTTATTTGTTACTGTATAGAATCTACAGACCAGTATTTAAAGGGGTTGTCTCACTTCAGAAAGTGGCATTTATCATTTAGAGAAAGTTAATACAAGGCACTTACTAATATATTGTTATTATTCATATTGCCTCCTTTGCTAGCTGAATTGATTTTTCCATCACATTATACACTGTTTGTGCAGCGTACCGGACACCCTAGGGGTGATGTGTGGTAAGTGAGTGTACTAGTGATGAGGTGCAGAGGATAGTAGTACTCACAGTTCAGTTGTCCCCTGGGGCCGGCGTGCAGTGGAATGGAAGACAGCACTAAATCCTCCAGGGCACTCTCTATTGCAGGGAACACCAGCCAGATGGAAGTTGAGGTGCCCTTGATGGTAATGGGTATTCTTAGGGTGCTTTGGTGGCTGGGCCCCTGTGTTGAGTTTGTGACGCCAGCACCGCTAGGTGCAACGAGGAGATGGAGTGGAATGATGAGGGAAGCAATGGTTGAACCAAAAAGGAACTTTACTTGTACTGTAAGTTGTAGTCTTGCAATAAACATCATCCATTAGCAACACTTTGTCATTAATATAGATAGTAAAGCTGTAAATTCACATACCAGGCTCAGTGAGGTGGTGTCTACAGGTTCCAGCTCCACTGTCTACAGTCGTGGCCAAAAGTTTTGAGAATTACATAATTATTGGAAATTGTAAAAGTTGCTGCTTAAGTTTTTATAATAGCAATTTGCATATACTCCAGAATGTTATGAAGAGTGATCAGATGAATTGCATAGTCCTTATTTGCCATGAAAATTAACTTAATTCCCCAAAAAAATTTCCACTGCATTTCATTGCTGTCATTAAAGGACCTGCTGAGATAATTTCAGTAATCATCTTAACTCAGGTGAGAATGTTGACGAGCACAAGACTGGAGATCATTATGTCAGGCTGATTGGGTTAAAATGGCAGACTTGACCCGTTAAAAGGAGGGTGATGCTTGAAATCATTGTTCTTCCATTGTTAACCATGGTGACCTGCAAAGAAATGCGTGCAGCCATCATTGCGTTGCATAAAAATGGCTTCACAGGCAAGGATATTGTGGCTACTAAGATTGCACCTCAATCAACAATTTATAGGATCATCAAGAACTTCAAGGAAAGAGGTTCAATTCTTGTTAAGAAGGCTTCAGGGCGTCCAAGAAAGTCCAGCAAGCGCCAGGATCGTCTCCTAAAGAGG
Source organism: Bufo gargarizans (assembly GCF_014858855.1). Taxonomy (NCBI): domain Eukaryota; kingdom Metazoa; phylum Chordata; class Amphibia; order Anura; family Bufonidae; genus Bufo; species Bufo gargarizans. The sequence goes on along the minus strand of NC_058080.1, from coordinate 380,141,704 downwards.
ATTCAGCTGCGGGATCGGAGTGCCAACAGTGTAGAGCTTGCTCAGGAATGGCAGCAGGCAGGTGTGAGTGCATCTGCACACACAGTGAGGCGAAGACCTTTGGAAGATGGCCTGGTGTCAAGAAGGGCAGCAAAGAAGCCACTTCTCTCCAAAAAAAACATCAGGGACAGATTGATCTTCTGCAGAAAATATGGTGAATGGACTGCTGAGGACTGGGGAAAAGTCATATTCTCCGATGAAGCCTCTTTCCGATTGTTTGGGGCATCAGGAAAAAGGCTTGCCCGGAGAAGAAAAGGTGAGCGCTACCATCAGTCCTGTGTCATGCCAACAGTAAAGCATCCTGAGACCATTCATGTGTGGGGTTGCTTCTCATCCAAGGGAGTGGACTCACTCACAATTTTGCCCAAACACACAGCCATGAATAAAAAATTGTACCAAAACACAATCCAACAGCAACTTCTTCCAACAATCCAACAACAGTTTGGTGAAGAACAATGCATTTTCCAGCACGATGGAGCACCGTGCCATAAGGAAAAAGTGGCTCGGGGGATCAAAACGTTGACATTTTGGGTCCATGGCCTGGAAACTCCCCAGATCTTAATCCCATTGAGAACTTGTGGTCAATCCTCAAGAGGCGGGTGGACAAACAAAAACCCACTGATTCTGACAAACTCCAAGGAAATGCCTGGCAGACAATATATTTTCCCATTGGAAAAAAATATTCCCCTCACTAGATGCAGATAATTTAGTACTTCAGGGATGGAATACAGTCAATAAAGTTATAATTAACCAAGTCTGGAGAGAATCACATTTTAGATTTATCCACAAAGCCATTTATGGGTTCCAGTTCTCGTCACCCCTTCCGTCCTCTGATAGACTATCTAGATGCCCTAAGTGTCATTTGGACAAATCTGATCTGAGTCATGGAGTATGGTCCTGTCCAGCTTCCCAGACATTTTGGAGGTTAGTCAGATCTCAGATCAAACGTTATCTGAAAATCTTAATACCTTTGTCTCCTGATTTAATGCTCTTTCATGCCCAGGCAAATGGGACTAATATGCAACCAGTTATTCACATCTTACTATTGGCAGCCAAACGCTGTATTTTTAAGCACTGGCTCAAACCGCAATTGCCGTCAATGACAGAGGTTCTTAACCATGCTAAGTTTTGCCTGGATATGGAGAGAATTGAAGCGGAACAAATGGGAGAGCGATCTATAAACTCTTTCTTCAGGAGATGGGAGTCTTTTATAGGAGTGGTATATTCAGATAGGGACATGCGCACTTTAATGGCCCCATTAATCCTTTCATCCTTTCAGAGTGGTACTTAACCGCCTCCGGACCGCCTAACGCAGATGTGCGGTCCGTAAGCGGCAGCCCTGCGCACGACGACGCATATACGCGCCATCTCGCGAGGGCCGGGATTTCCTGTGAACGCACACAGGCGCGCGCGCTCACAGGAACGGAAGGTAAGCGAGTGGATCTCCAGCCTGCCAGCGGCGATCGCTCGCTGGCAGGCTGGAGATCTGATTTTTTTTAACCCCTAACAGGTATATTAGACGCTGTTTTGATAACAGCGTCTAATATACCTGCTACCTGGTCCTCTGGTGGTCCCTTTTGTTAGGATCGACCACCAGAGGACACAGGCAGCTCAGTACAGTCGCACCAAACACCACACTACACTACACCCCCCCCCCGTCACTTATTAACCCCTTATAAACCCATGATCACCCCATATAAACTCCCTGATCACCCCCCTGTCATTGATCACCCCCTGTCATTGATCACCCCCCTGTCAGGCTCCGTTCAGACGTCCGTATGATTTTTACGGATCCACGGATACATGGATCGGATCCGCAAAACACATGCGGACGTCTGAATGGAGCCTTACAGGGGGGTGATCAATGACAGGCGGGTGATCACCCATATATACTCCCTGATCACCCCCTGTCATTGATCACCCCCCTGTAAGGCTCCATTCAGACGTCCGCATGTGTTTTGCGGATCCGATCCATGTATCCATGGATCCGTAAAAATCATACGGATGTCTGAATGGAGCCTTACAGGGGGGTGATCAATGACAGGGGGGTGATCACCCATATACACTCCCTGATCACCCCCTGTCATTGATCACCCCCCTGTAAGGCTCCATTCAGACGTCCGTATGATTTTTACGGATCCATGGATACATGGATCGGATCCGCAAAACACATGCGGACGTCTGAATGGAGCCTTACAGGGGGGTGATCAATGACAGGCGGGTGATCACCCATATACACTCCCTGATCACCCCCTGTCATTGATCACCCCCCTGTCATTGATCACCCCCCTGTAAGGCTCCATTCAGACGTCCGCATGTGTTTTGCGGATCCGATCCATGTATTCATGGATCCGTAAAAATCATACGGACGTCTGAATGGAGCCTTACAGGGGGGTGATCACCCATATACACTCCCTGATCACCCCCTGTCATTGATAACCCCCCTGTAAGGCTCCATTCAGACGTCCGCATGTGTTTTGCGGATCCGATCCATGTATCCATGGATCCGTAAAAATCATACGGATGTCTGAATGGAGCCTTACAGGGGGGGTGATCAATGACAGGGGGGTGATCACCCTGATCACCCCCTGTCATTGATCACCCCCCTGTAAGGCTCCATTCAGACGTCTGCATGTGTTTTGCGGATCCGATCCATGTATCCATGGATCCGTAAAAATCATACGGACGTCTGAATGGAGCCTTACAGGGGGGGTGATCAATGACAGGGGGGTGATCACCCTGATCACCCCCTGTCATTGATCACCCCCCTGTAAGGCTCCATTCAGACGTCCGCATGTGTTTTGCGGATCCGATCCATGTATCAGTGGATCCGTAAAAATCATACGGACGTCTGAATGAAGCCTTACCAGGGGGGTGATCAATGACAGGGGGGTGATCACCCTGATCACCCCCTGTCATTGATCACCCCCCTGTAAGGCTCCATTCAGACGTCCGCATGTGTTTTGCGGATCCGATCCATGTATCCATGGATCCGTAAAAATCATACGGACGTCTGAATGGAGCCTTACAGGGGGGTGATCAATGACAGGGGGGTGATCACCCTGATCACCCCCTGTCATTGATCACCCCCCTGTAAGGCTCCATTCAGACGTCCGCATGTGTTTTGCGGATCCGATCCATGTATCAGTGGATCCGTAAAAATCATACGGACGTCTGAATGGAGCCTTACCAGGGGGGTGATCAATGACAGGGGGGTGATCAGGGAGTCTGTATGGGTGATCACCCCCCCTGTCATTGATCACCCCCCTGTCATTGATCACCCCCCTGTCATTGATCACCCCCCCTGTAAGGCTCCATTCAGACATTTTTTTGGCCCAAGTTAGCGGAAATATATATATTTTTTGGTTTGTTTTTTCTTACAAAGTCTCATATTCCACTAACTTGTGTCAAAAAATAAAATCTCACATGAACTCACCATACTCCTCACGGAATCCAAATGCGTAAACATTTTTAGACATTTATATTCCAGACTTCTTCTCACGCTTTAGGGCCCCTAAAAAGCCAGGGCAGTATAAATACCCCACATGTGACCCCATTTCGGAAAGAAGACACCCCAAGGTATTCCGTGAGGGGCATATTGAGTCCATGAAAGATTGAAATTTTTGTCCTAAGTTAGCGGAAAGTGAGACTTTGTGAGAAAAAAACAAAAAAAAATCAATTTCCGCTAACTTATGCAAAAAAAATAAAATTTCTATGAACTCGCCATGCTCTTCATTGAACACCTTGGGGTGTCTTCTTTCCAAAGTGGGGTCACATGTGGGGTATTTATACTGCCCTGGCTTTTTAGGGGCCGTAAAGCGTGAGAAGAAGTCTGGGATCCAAATGTCTAAAAATGCCCTCCTAAAAGGAATTTGGGCACCTTTGCGCATCTAGGCTGCAAAAAAGTGTCACACATCTGGTATCGCCGTACTCAGGAGAAGTTGGGCAATGTGTTTTGGGGTGTCATTTTACATATACCCATGCTGGGTGAGAAAAATATCTTGGTCAAATGCCAACTTTGTATAAAAAAAATGGGAAAAGTTATCTTTTGCCAAGATATTTCTCTCACCCAGCATGGGTATATGTAAAATGACACCCCAAAACACATTCCCCAACTTCTCCTGAGTACGGCGATACCAGATGTGTGACACTTTTTTGCAGCCAAGGTGGGCAAAGGGGCACACATTCCAAAGAGCACCTTTCGGATTTCACAGGCCATTTTTTACAGATTTTGACTGCAAGGTACTTCTCTTACATTTGGGCCCCTAAATTGCCAGGGCAGTATAACTACGCCACAAGTGACCCCACTTTGGAAAGAAGACACCCCAAGGTATTCCGTGAGGGGCACGGCGAGTTCCTTGAATTTTTTATTTTTTGTCACAAGTTAGCGGAAAATGATGATTTTTCTTTTTTTTTCTTTTTTCCTTACAAAGTCTCATATTCCACTAACTTGCGACAAAAAATAAAAAATTCTAGGAACTCGCCATGCCCCTCACGGAATACCTTGGGGTGTCTTCTTTCCAAAATGGGGTCACTTGTGGCGTAGTTATACTGCCCTGGCAATTTAGGGGCCCAAATGTATGAGAAGAACTTTGCAATCAAAATGTGTAAAAAATGGCCGGCGAAATCCGAAAGGTGCACTTTGGAATGTGTGCCCCTTTGCCCACCTTGGCTGCAAAAAAGTGTCACACATGTGGTATCGCCGTACTCAGGAGAAGTTGGGGAATGTGTTTTGGGGTGTCATTTTACATATACCCATGCTGGGTGAGAAAAATATCTTGGTCAAATGCCAACTTTGTATAAAAAAAATTGGAAAAGTTGTCTTTTGCCAAGATATTTCTCTCACCCAGCATGGGTATATGTAAAATGTCATGTAAAAGCCTTTGAAACGTATGAAGTGCGTGTAATTATATTTCACTACATCACAGAAACAACTGAAACAAAGATCTAAAAGCAGTTTAGCAGAAAACTTTGTGAAAACTAATATTTGTGTCATTCTCAAAACTTTTGGCCACGACTGTAGAAGTGATGATCTTACTTGTACTTGGTTCTTGATCTTGCTTTTTTTACTCAGCCTTTCAATAGTAGTTTAGATTCTCTGTAAGTAAGTATTCTGACAGATGGCCTTTCTGTCCTTGGTTATAGTGGGCAGCCTGTAGCTTAAAAACTCTCCACCTAATGCAAAGGTGACTAAAACATGATAAACGGCAGTTATCTTTTATCTTCCTTTGCCAATACTCTATAGTTCAATAATCCAGCAACCCAAGGGCTGTCTCCCTTACGTCAGGCAAACTCTCTGCTCCATTCTTTGAAGAGGTTACAGTAGATACAGCAATTATGCTGAGTCCCCGGAAGGTTCCCTAGTAGGGATATTACAGCTACAGATAAATAAGTCCTAGGCTTGAACTACATGGGCTAAAGTAGCTTCACTCTCTGGGGCAAGGCCCAAAGGACAGAGCCAAGCCTGGGTCCTCTTCTCCTAACTCCTCACTCCTAAACTCCCATTTCTAATATCCTGTCTCTTCCTGTGTTCTAACCTATATATATCGTGTGAGGGCGACACCTAGTGTTGGATGTGTGTAGTGCATCCACCAGCCTGTAATAGGAACTTAGCAGCTGTGACAAAGGAAAAATACATTCAACAGTGAAAAATGACAGAATGGCATATAAACATTTTAGAATGGCCCTTACACACATATGTGGGACATTACACTTGTTTCCATGGTTATGACCACCCTGCAATCCATGGTGCTTGTGCTTGCACACTATAGGAAAAAATGGTGATTGGGACTGTGGAGGTGCACATAGGCTGGTACTTTTTTTTTATAGTATGCAAGCACAGCCACGCTGATGGATTGCAGGGTGGTCGTAACCATGGAGACGAGCAGTGTATAATGTGATGGAACAATTAATCCAGCCAGCAGAAGAAGCAATATGGATAATCACAATACATTAGTAAGTGCCTTATATCAGGGGCGTAACTACCAAAGTGGCAGACCATGCGACTGCTATGGGGCCCAGTTGGGATAATCTCATCTTCTACTGGGTGTGAAAACTTGGTCAGAACTCTACCCTCTAAAGAAACAACTTTTAGCAAACGAAGCAGTGGAAAAAATGCATCAAGGGTCATTGAAAGGGGTTTAGGTGGAAACCTTTCTGTCCAGTCCTGGTTTGGTTTGATCCTTGCTATGGGGCCCTTATTTCTCTATGTACACCACTGCCTTGTATTAAATTTCTCTACATGATAAAGGCCATTTGCTGAAGTGAGACAACCCCTTTAATTTCAAGAAACTCGCTCATCCCTGAATAAATATTCTAGTAATTAATGTCTTTCTTGTTTTAGGTTGAGGTTGAACTGAGTACATAATTTAACCCCTTAGGGTCCATTCACACGTCAGTATTTTGTAATCCGCATCCCTTATGCAAATTTGCGGAACGGAATGCGGACCCATTCATTTCAATGGCCCCGCAAAAAAATGCGGACAGCACTCAGCTTGCTGTCCGCATTCTTTGTTCAGTTCCTTTATGCGAATCCCCAAAAAATAGAGCTTGTCCTACTATTGTCCGCAAAATGCGGTCAGTGGTCCCATTTAAGACAATGGGTCTGCAAAAATGCGGATGACATGCGGAATGCATCAATATGTCATCCACATTTTATCCGCAATTGCTACCCTAGCAACATATATTCCTCCTTCCATTTTTTTTTCGGAACGGATGCGGATGTACAATTGGTAAAAATGGAAGGTTTTTGCGGAAAAATAGATCTGCAAAAAACGGAACGGAAATCTGGAAAATATGAATACTGTGTGAATGGACCCTTAAAAAGGACCTGACCAAAAAAAATACAATGCAATTAATTGCTTTTTATGGGGTTCACCATGCAGTATAAATTACATATAAATTTTATTCTGTGGTTTGATAAGATCACAATGATGCCAAATTTATTTTCTTATTTTTCCTTATTTTTTTTGTGTTTTAGTACTTTTGCATCATAAAATCTAATTATAAAAAAATAATCTTATTCTAAGACTCATAACTAGGGATGAGCGAATCGACTTCGAATAAAACATCTAAAGTCGATTCACAAAAAAAAGGCTTTTAAAAAATAAAAATTTTGAATAAAAAAGTGCTACAGCTGATCCCGCAAAAAAAATATATGAATTCACACAGTTGTTTGATGGAAAAAAAAAAATCTATTTGCATAAAAACTTCATTCTAATTGTTCTAATTCTGTACTATACTTCGTTCTAATACTGTACGGAGCAGGAGCTCCATACAGTATTAGAATGTATTGCTTCCTATGGGCCGAAGTTAATGCTTCGTGAGACTTTGCGTAATAACTTCATAAATGAATTTGTACTGTAAAAAAACATTTCCCGAACTCGGGTTCGGTTCCAAGCGGTACCTTGAAACCGAACCCGAGTTTGGAAAATGTTTTTTTACAGTACAAATTCATTTGCGAAGTTATTGCAGGAAGTCTCCCGAGACTTTGGGCAGCAATAACTTCGGCTCATCGGAGCCAATACATTCTAATACTGTACGGAGCTCCTGCTCCTTACAGTATGAGAACGAAGTAAAGCACAGAATTAGAACGATTAGAATTACGTTTTTATGCGAATCGATTTTTAACTGTGTGAATTCATTATTATTTTTTTGCGGGATCAGCTGTAGCGCTTTTTTATTTGAAATTTTTATTTTTTAAAAGCCTTTTTTTTACTTCTGATCGCTGTTTTAATGCACTGCAGTTTTTCTTCATTGCAGTGCATTATGCCTGTTAGTAGATCCTAGATGGCAGACCCAGAGGCCATTCTTAGGCCTTCGGCTGTAATGTAAATCATTAGCATCCTGAGATCACATTGCGGGAGGCAATGGGGTACAGAGCCACTACTAACCATTGCATCTATATGATTCAACAGCAGGGATCAGAGCGTTGCAGCAGAAGCCTGCTTGTTTATTACAGCTGGCTTCCACTGCAGATTGCATGGGCTTAACTCCTGAGCCTGTGACAGTACAGCAAATGTAGAGTATGATGCATTTATCCCTATATGCTGTATGACAAACATATCCATTATAAACATGTGGTATATGCATGGTGTGGGCTCACTCCATACTCGACGGGTGCCAAAAATAACTCCAATGCTAGTCATTTAACCCCTCAGATGCCACAGTCAACAGCAACCACTGCATCTAAGTGGTTAGAAAGAAGGAAGGTGCTCCCTCTGTCCTCCAATTGGAGCCCCCAGGGCAAAATCACAGGCCTTTGATCAGTTGTTATGGTAGCTTGGACCCTTGTGAAGGCTTCCAGGTTTGTTAAAGTAGACTTCCTGTTAATTTATTTATGTCACTTATATAGCGCTGATATATTCTGCGTGTGCTCGAGTGCGATGCTCGAGTCTCCTCCCGCACGTTTGTTGGCTGCTACGCAGCCAATAAACGTGCAGGTAACTACTGTCATTCACTGTAATGTCATTGCCATGTTGGTTGCTGGCATTACAGTGATTGGCTAGCCGGAACGCGTCATTGGGTGCTATATAGCATCCAATGACACGTGTTCGGCTCAGTATCAGTCAGGGAGAGCTGGAGAGCAGAAGGGAGAGATAATGTAGGGATTGAAATAGCAATATTTAAGTTTTCATACTTATAGACCCAAAAGTTCTTTTAACCACCTCAGGCCCCCTAGCTTAAACACCCTTAATGACCAGACCACTTTTTACAACTCTGCACTACACTACTTTCACCGTTTATTGCTCGGTCATGCAACTTACCACCCAAATGAATTTTACCTCCTTTTCTTCTCACTAATAGAGCTTTCATTTGGTGGTATTTCATTGCTGCTGCCATTTTTACTTTTTTTGTTATTAATCGAAATTTAACAAAATTTTTGCCCAAAAATGACATTGTTCACTTTCAGTTGTAAATTTTTTTTTTTTAAACGACATCTAAGGTATTCGCAGATGGGCATAGTGAGTTCACAGAACTTTTTCTTTTTTGTCACAAGTTAGCGGAAAATGATGATTTTTTTTTCTTACAAAGTCTCATATTCTACTAACGTGTGACAAAAAATAAAAACTTCCATGAACTTACTATGCCCATCACGAAAAGTTAGTGGAATATGAGACTTTGTAAGAAAAAAAAAATTAAATAAAATCATCATTTTCCTCTAACTTGTGACAAAAAATAGAAAAATTCGAGGAACTCGCCATGCCCCTCACGGAATACCTTGGGGTGTCTTCTTTCAATAATGGGGTCACTTGTGGGCTAGTTATGTTATGTGGTATCTGCGTACTCAGGAGAAGTTGGGCAATATGTTTTGGGGTGTCATTTTACATATACCCATGCTGGGTGAGATAAATATCTCGGCAAAAGACAACTTTTCCCATTTTTTTATACAAAGTTGGCATTTGACCAAGATATTTATCTCACCCAGCATGGGTATATGTAAAAAGACACCCCAAAACACATTGCCCAACTTCTCCTGAGTACGGCGATACCACATGTGTGACACTTTTTTGCAGCCTACATGCGCAAAGGGGCCCAAATTCCTTTTAGGAGGGCATTTTTAGACATTTGGATTCCAGACTTCTTCTCACGCTTTAGGGCCCCTCTAAAATGCCAGGGCAAATACCCCACATGTGACCCCATTTTGGAAAGAAGACACCCCAAGGTATTCAATGAGGGGCATGACGAGTTCATAGAAGATTTGTTTTGGGGGCACAAGTTAGCGGAAATTGATTTTTTTTTGTTTTTTCGCACAAAGTCTCCCTTTCCGCTAACTCGGGACAAAAAGTTAAATCTTTCATGGACTCAATATGCCCCTCAGCGAATACCTTGGGGTGTCTTCTTTCCGAAATGGGGTCACATGTGGGGTATTTATACTGCCCTGGCATTTTAGGGGCCCTAAAGCGTGAGAAGAAGTCTGGAATATAAATGTCTAAAAAAATTTACGCATTTGGATTCCGTGAGGGGTATGGTGAGTTCATGTGAGATTTTATTTTTTGCCTCAGGATTACGGCCCTTTAAGATACTTTTACTAACTTTTAAACCCCTGAACCTATTCAAGTGAATTTTGGATAGGCTTGTCCCCAAGTTATACTGGTTAAATTGATATAAGTTATATGTATGTACAATGTAAACTCACAAAGTTGTAACAATTTATAAGAAGTGTAACTTTTCAGCGTAGGAGATAGTTGAGTAGATACAGAAATTGACTCAATTATCTCCTAGACAGAGGGGAGGAATATTCTGGGTGTGTTTCTATTGTGCCATTGTGCCATTGTCCCATTGTGTCCGATTGGTTGCTGTACTTACATTGTATGTGTTGTAATATATTGATTGGTTGTATTTCAAAACCCTGTGGGCAGTGCTATGTTTGTGGATTGTGAATAAAAGAGGCTGTACGTGCAAGTACAGTCAGAGGCTGCTTTTATACCTTCATGAAGTTTTGGCTCATGTTTGGGGAATGCGATAACTACACTCTTGGGGATTGCTATATCACAATACTCCCCTGAGTATAAGCTCTTGTAAGAGCTTGGTCAAGGTTCCTGCTCTCTGGATGTAAGAGAGGTTCCCCCACTGGAAGCTGAAGCCCGGTCTTTGGTCCAGCGTGGGTGGAGGACGGTGAGACCCCAACCAAGCTGCAGCGGTTCGTGGGGTCTGCAGTGCATACGGTGTCAGGTGGAGTGCTTGGAGTCCTCGGAAAGCACTAGGAGCATCTATCGACGGAGGTACCCGGTCGGGGTGCCAGGCATTCCGTTACAATTGTTATTTAGCTTACCTTTGGATTGACCCTTGATCTGCTTCCTGACACCTCTTCTGCCTGCTCCCTGAACCTTGTCGCTACCTCTCGGATTTTGACCTCGGCTTGCTTTTGGATTTTGTCTTTGCCTCTTCTCTTGTACTGACTTGACCTCCTCGACTGACCCTGGCTAGTTGACCCGCCTCGCCCTTCAGTTTTTGGTGGTACCTTGCTTGTTCCACCTCTCTGTCCGCTCTAGTGCTACCTCTCATTGGCTGTCCGCTTCCCTGCTGTCTATCTCTCTGCTTGCACTTACTCAAGTCAGGGACTGTCGCCCAGTTGCGCCCCGTCACCTAGGGCGGGTGGTGCAAGTAGGCAGGGACAGGGGACCAGGTGGCAGCTCAGGGGGTGCACCTCCGCTCTATCTTTATACCCGCGACTCTACCCCGTGACAAGATGTTTGACTGTTGCCTTCTCCTTCTTGCTGAGATTCTGACTGAAAATGGGTTTTCGATGTAACCTCCGGAAGTCATCCATTACTACATTATAAAATGTGTCGATAAAATTGCCCTTGTGTTGTATAGGGTAATATTTAGATGGTGGTTTAAGCCCTGTTTGCATATATGGATGGCACTGGATTTCTGAAACATCTTCGAGTCCAGACCATCCTGCGATTTTACGGATTTTTCCAAGATTCGAAAATGTCTTTTTAAAGTGAGATTCCTAGTGAAGTTATGTAAATCTAAAAACAAATCAAAGCCCTTAAGAGACATAGAGGGGCGGAAGGAGAGGCCCTTGGATAGAAGGGATATCTCTTTCAAGGCCAATTTATGCTTGGACAGGTTGAAGATTTTTACCTCCTGTGGAGAGGAGGGAGGGCGAGCTATGTTTTCCCTTTTGCCTTTGCCCCCTCTACATCCTCTCCTATATTTTTTCTTTTGGAAGGTCTTGGGCCCAAGGGGTGTAAATAGTTGGTGATCGCTACTGTATTCAGGCTTTTTAAAATCAGGTAGACCATGACAGGGTTCAGGATGGGAGGTAGGGATAAAAAAGAAGAAGAAGAGGAAGGGCCAATAGTGGACAGGGCAGTATTGTCAAGTATTGTCAATATGCTCTAGAACAGTCTGTAATATATTAACTTGTACTGGTGAACCTGGGGGACTGCTGATGAGTGGAGGTGGGGAATGGGAGGATGAAACATCGTGGATGGTTAGGAGAGAGTCCGCTTCTAGGTCTATAGGAGAGGCTGGTGATAATGGACCTGCTGGATTATGTGTAGGGCCTGTATGGGATGGATTGAGCTGAGGGCAAGACCTGGGGGGGAAGGAAGTGGGAGGGAGGTTAAGTGGCCCTGGGCGCCATGAAACTGTGCCTGCTGCCAGAGCACAAGAAGCACACTCATCCACGATACCTAGCTTGATGTCAGACCAGTACATCACTCTTGAAGTCAGACCAGTGCGACCAGGTGGTCGGTTGGATTGCAGTAGATAATGCTTCCAGTTGGTTAAGCACCACCGCGTCTTCCACAAAGTCCAGTCTCAGTAGCCAAGAGTCTGGTCAACAGAATCCTCACCCTGATACTCCTTCCACCCAGTATGGAGAGTCTTGGCAAATAAGTGATCCCACACTCGGATATTCTGAGGAGCTGTTTTCATCACCATTCCTTAATTTGGGCCTCTCGCCAAGCCCGCTTGAAGAGGGACATGAGGAGATCTTGTGCCCTGATTCCCAAACTCTGGAGCATCCACAGTCAGAAGAAGATAACGGTGGGGAACGGCAATTAGTGTTTCACGAGGTGGATGATGATGATGAGACACAGTTGCCAATAAGTCAACCGCAATGAGTATCTCAAGAGGTTCATGATGAGGATGAGACACAGTTGTCAATAACTGAGATTGTTGTTAGGTCAACAAGTCAGGAGGATGACCAAAGTGAGGAAGTGGAAGGGGAGGTGCTGGACGATGAAGTCACTGACCCAACCTGGAAAGGTGGCAAGACGAGCGAGGACAGCAGTATAGAGGGGGAGGGATCCACAGCACCGCAACAGGCTGGAAGAAGCAGAGGGGTGGCAAAAGGGAGGCCAAACAGGCCTGCAACTGTTCCCCAGAGCACCCCCTTGCGGCAATCTCCCTTGCCAAGGGCTAGGTGTTCCGCAGTCTGGCGCTTTTTTAAGGAAAGTGCGGACGGGAAAAGAATTGTCATTTGCAACCTGTGCCGTACCAAAATGAGCAGGGGCGTGAACACTAGCAACCTCACCACCACCAGCATGATCCACCACATGACATCAAAGCACCCTAATAGGTGGGCCGAACGCCTGGGTCCACAACCAGTGTATGCGGGTCACACCACTGCCTCCTCTTCCCCTGTGTTACGTGCTGGCCAATCCCCTGTCCGCAGGCCTGGATGCCTTCCGCCATGCACCTGGACCTTCGCAGGCACCATCAGTTAGCACATCTACTTCTGTGTCCCAACGCAGTGTACAGATGTCTATACCCCAGGCCTTTGAACGAAAGCGCAAATACCCAGCCACCCACCCACAGACCATAGCACTAAATGCGCACCTTTCCAAATTGCTGGCTCTGTAAATGTTGCCAATTAGGCTTGTGGACACTGAGGCTTTCCACAGCCTGATGGTGGCAGCTGTCCCACGGTACTCTGTCCCCAGCTGCCAATATTTTTCACAGTGTGCAGTCCCAGCTTTACACCAGCGTGCGTCCGTAACATCACCCATGCCCTGACCAACGCAGTTATTGGGAAGGTCCACTTAACGACTGACACATGGGCATGCGCTTTTCGCCAGGGACGCCACATTTCCCTGATGGCACACTAGGTGAACGTTGTTAAGGCTGGGAGCGAGTCATACCCTGGGATGGCAGAGGTCCTACCGATGCCAAGAATTGCGGGCCCTACTTCTATCAGGGTTTCTGCTGCCACCTACGTTAGTGGCTGCAACCCCCCCTTCTCCACTTCCACTTCTGAATTGTCATCTTGCAGCACCAGTCAGCCATCAGTCAGTAGCTGGAAGCAGTGTAGCACTGCAGTTGGGAAGCGGCAACAGGCCATGCTTAAACTGATCTGCTTTGGTGATAAACAGCACACCACTGCAGAGCTGTGGCAGGGAATAAGGGACCAGACTGAGCTGTGGCTCTCGACAGTCAACCTACAACCAGGCATGCTTGTGTCTGATAATGGCTGTCACTTGGTGGCGGCTTTGGAGCTTGGCAAGCTCACACACATACCATGCCTAGCCCACGTGTTCAACCTAGTGGTTCAGCGGTTTCTCAAAACCTACCCCAATTTGCCTGAGCTACTGGTGAAGGTACGCCGCATGTGTGCCCATTTCAGCAAGTCATCGACAGCTTCCGCCAGTCTGGCAACACTGTAGCATCACTTGCAAATGCCAGCTCACCGACTGTTGTGCGACGTGAGCACGCGCTGGAACTCCACATTCCACATGTTGGCCAGGCATTGTGAGCAGCAGAGGGCAGAAGTGGAATACCAGCTGCAACATGGTCGTCGTCTTTCCAGTCAGCTTCCGATGTCTGTTCTCTGTGAGAGTTTTACGAAACTTTGAGGAATCAGCACAGAAGGTGAGCGGCGATGCCGCTTTTATCAGCGTAACTATCCCACTTCTGTGTCTACTCAAACTCTCGCTGCTCACAATTAAGGTGGATGCTTCACATGTGGATGAGGTGGAAATGGGGGAAGAAAGTACACAGGGTGATAGCCAGACCACCCCCAGTTCGTCTTCTCAGCGCAAATTAGATTATGAGTAGGAGGAGGAGGAGCAGGAGACGATTGCCTCCGCTACAGAGGGTAGTACCCATGGAAGTTTTATTCCATCTGTTCAGCGTGAAATGGTAGAAGAGGATGAGGAGATTGACAGTCATCCTCCTGATGAAGACAGCGAAGTCTTGTCTGTTGGGACTCTGGCACACATGGTTGACTTTATGTTAGGCTGCCTTTCCCGTGACACTCGCGTTGTACGCATTTTGGCCAACACCGATCACCCTTCTCGACCCCCGCTACAAACAGAACTACTCATCTCTCAATCCTGTGGTGGAGAGGACGAGCAAAATGGTGCAATACTAGAAGGTCCTTGTGTAAAAATTGCTCCAAATATTTCCAGCTGACAACGGCCAACCGAGGAGGGGAGACTAGGGAAACACACAGCAGTTCCAACAGAGGCAGGGCAACACTCTCCAAGGCCTGGGACAGTTTTATGACACCCCGCCAGCTCCCTCAACCTGATCCGCAGCCTAGGGTCACAAGGAGGGAAAAAGTTTGGAAGATGGTGAAGGAGTATATAGCAGACCATGTCAGCATCCTCAGTGATCCCTGGGTGCCTTACAACTATTGGGTGTCCAAGCTGGACACGTGGCATGAACTGGCACTCTACGCCTTGGAGGTGCTGGCCTGCCCCCCTGCCAGCGTTTTGTCAGAGAGTGTATGTAGTGCTGCTGGGGGCATAATTAATGATAAGCGCATCCGCCTGTCAACTGAAAATGCTGACCGGTTGACTCTTATGAAAATGAACAAGGCATGGATTGCACCTGAGTTCTCTACTCCACCAGAGAAAAGTGGCTGAACATAAAGCAGCAGGCCCTCAACCAGGGCTGGCGCTACCATAAGGCAGACCAAGCGGCTGCCTTAGGGTGCGCCCTGCGCAGGGCGGAAGAATGAATGAATGCCTTTTTTTTTTTTTTTTAGCACTTGCTTGTGCTGCAGCGCCGCCGCCGTCAATGAACCTGCCCGCCCCCAGCCTGCATGTGCCGGCCGGCAGCCGCGGCGCTCGTCGTAGTCAGGGCAACATTACCACCCGCCCGCCCCCAGCCTGCGTGTGTCGGCCAGCGGCCGCGGCGCTCATCGTAGTCAGGGCAACAGTACACAACACAGTCACCTGCGCAGGGGGCATGACTGGTGTGAGAGCGGCACGGCGGCGGGTAGCGCAGGTACCATAGGCGAGGCTCGAGCTGACTGATTGTGTCTGAGTCAGACAGACACAGGCAGCCGCGCCCGCCAGTAAGATTAGATCAGATGATTCAGATCAGAGTCAGACGCACATTGGCACTCTGGCAGCCAGCAGCAGCAGGAGACGTGGTCAGGACAGGAAAGGTCAGGACTTTTTTTAATGCTATTTTATAATAATTAATATCAGATCATTTGTTTTAAAATTAATTCAAAATGATGAGCGCCCATGAGCGAAAAGCGCTAGGCTAGCGCACACACAAACTAGCGCCAGAGCAGAGACACTCAGGCTTAGCACGGCATCAATGATGTGTTTAAAAAAATTAATTACAAAACAATCATTAATATTGGGGGGGGGGGGGGTGTCACACACCCCGCCCGCTTGCCCCTTCCCCCAATATTAGTTATTGTTGTTTTGTAATTAATTTTTTTAAACACATCATTGATGCCATGCTAAGCCTGGACGCCTCTGCTCTGGTGCTAGTTTGTGTGACTGTGACATGATGGAGGGAGGGCAGGGGGGACAATGTAAATGTCTGTACTCTGAGTATGTGACATGGGAATGGGGCCAGGCTGCCAGGAAGGGTCGGCCGGGGGCCGGGGGGGGAATGATGTGCCATGGGGGGGGGGGGTAAAATGTGACACAATAGGGGGTAATGATGTGATCATGGATGGGGCGCAGGGGGGGGGTGCGCCAAAATGTAGCTTCGCTTGTGTTGGCAAAAGTCCTTGCACCGGCCCTGCCCTCAACCATAATGTTTTAGAGGGTCAGCTCAGCAGCAGGCTCTCACCCCAAAAATGTTTTAGATAGTCAGCTCAGCAGCAGGCCCTCGCCCACAAAATGTTTTAGATGGTCAGCTTGGCAGCAGGCCCTCGCCCCCAAAATGTTTTAGATGGTCAGCTTGGCAGCAGGCCCTCATCCACAAAATGTTTTAGATGGTCAGCTTGGCAGCAGGCCCTCACCCACAAAATGTTTTAGATGGCCAGCTCGGCAGCAGGCCCTCGCCCACAAAATGTTTTAGATGGTAAGCTCCGCAGCAGGCCCTCGCCCACAAAATGTTTTAGATGGTCATCTCGGCAGCAGGCCCTCACCCACAAAATGTTTTAGATGGTCAGCTCGGCCGCAGGCCCTCGCCCACAAAATTTTTTAGATGGTCAGCTCGGCAGCAGGCCCTTGCCCACAAAATGTTTTAGATGGTCATCTCGGCAGCAGGCCCTCGTCCAAAACATTTATTAGATGGTCAGCTCGGCAGCAGGCCCTCGCCTACAAAATGTATTAGATGGTCAGCTTGGCAGAAGGCCCTCGCCCACAAAATGTATTAGATGGTCAGCTCGGCAGCAGGCCCTCGCCCACAAAATTTTTTAGATGGTCAGCTCGGCAGCAGGCCCTCGCCAACAACATTTTTTAGATGGTCAGCTCAGCAGCAGGCCCTTGCTCCTAATGTTTTTGAGGGTCACCAGCAGGCCATTAATCATAATTTTTCAAGGGTGTGGATGATGCCCTCCTTTATGTGATATACAGGTTGTATAGGAGTGCCTCTTCCTTATAATTTTTGGCAACACTTGCACTTTATATACAAGTACATATACAGGAAAGAATGTTTCCTAACAATTTTTCCACTAAAATCGATTTTATCTTGGTGCTAAAGAGCAAGTAAATGTGATGCCAGCTGCTGTTAAGCAGTGGAAGCTCAAGGCTCCCTTTGTAGATGGTAATGTTGGTACCCAGGGTTAGGATTGCCAGAGTGGTGCAGGGTGGCCTACAGTCTCTGTAGATGTTTTGTACACTTTTCACGGTGTTCCTATCTGAATATCCGTGGATCCCAGACGTGATGTGGTCCAAAGCAGTGCAAAAGGGGTAGGTGAACTTGGATGATGGAGGAATAGAATAAATGGAGTCCAGACTTTGTAGTAACGTTGAAAAGTTGCTTTTACTTGGCAATAAACGGTATTCCATACAGTTTTCTGATTTTATCTTGGTCATCAGCAGGTATTGGCTTAACTTTGGCAGGCAAATACTTCTCTGCAACAATCTCAGCTCTTCTATGCGGTAGCTCTCTCAGCTCTGCTATGCTTGGCTGGATAAATAGGAAACTCTTCCTCTTCTGCTGGAACTTAAGTTAGCTGTAGTGTGTCTCTTACTTATAATCCTAGGAACGTCTTGTCCTGGCTTTAGAGTACCTCAAGCTTCGGCTCAGCTTGGATGAAGGCAATGCAAGCCCAGGAGGGGACAAGCAACCATGTAGACTTCAGAGGCAGGGCCTCTGGGCCTAGCAGAGCAGGCAGTGCTCTGCTAGCCAGCACACAACCTCTCCCTAAGGAGGGTGGACTAGACTGCTCACTAACTAATGAACTCCTCCCTCTCTAGAGAGGGCTGGAAGAAACCAGAAGGTTCCTCTCCAGAGGAACTATCTCTGCCAATTGCTGCCGCCATCTGCTGGTGGACCGGGTAATTGCACTTGAACATACCAGTTTCAGGAATAAACATGCACATTATTGGAAATACATCAGGTGATATAAATTACCCAGAGAAAACCTAGATAAACTACATGGAGATGTTGTTCATAGTTGGATTTGAACCTAAAATCCCAGCACTAGCGATAAACACAAAGATTTGGGGCAGGATTTTTCAGTAAAAAACAAAGTAAATATTGACCGGACTCCTAGGAAAGACAGTGAAAGCCCTGATCACCCCACCCACGCAGGATGATTGGCAGCCTTCTCTACATACCCAGTGAGGGAAAGCTGTCAATTATTGTATGTGGGCAACAGGCTCAGACTGGCCCACCGGGGAGGCGGGGGATTCCTTGGTGGACCCCCAGTCTCCTGCGTCCGAGATAAGATGGAGGAGTAATTATTTCTCCTTTATCAGTAGAGATAATTATTGTAACCACTAGGTGGCAGTATCGCACAGTTATGCAGCTTCCTACTGGTGTACATTGTACTAGAGGCCCCACAGTATCTTCTAGACTTCTGAGGCTGCTGGCTGTGAAGGATGAGAGAAGGTGTCTGCCTCCTCCTGCCCTCCCTGCTGTCAGAAAACTGGCTGCTGGATAGAAGGACTCCTCTGAGGTGCTGGGCTGATTTCTCAGGTGTGTGACAGTAGTGAGCTGTAGGAGACTGTAAGGGGAAAATAGGGGATTTGTTTATAGCAGACACAGAGTGGCATTGGGGGGACTCTGCCCTAGGTCTCCCCAATGCCTTTGCTTTAGGTGCACCCTCATAAGTGCCTAGCTCCAGGTGCCCCCACTTTAAATGCACCACTAATATTGCCTCTTCTCCAGTTACCCCTGCTCCAGGATCCCCACTATTACCCTGCCTCATGTGACCCTAATGTCTCTGCTTCAGTTATGACCCTCCGCTTGTGCCCTTTGCTCACGCTGCTTCTCTAGAACCTTTGCTTGGGCTTTAAAGGTTGTGACCTGCAAAGGGGGTTAGACTTACGGTATGCCTGAAAAATTCTGCACAGTGCGTCATATTCTCCAGTATTGACACGTGTGGTTTACTTGGCGGTAGTGATGAGATTCCGTATTTACAGGCATCGCTGCTGCCATGTAAAGAGATACTGGTAGTGGAGTGGTGTCGGATTTAAAGGGGTTGTCCAGGTTTTCAAGTTATCCTCTCCACACCATAGGGCATACCTATATGAATAGTGGGGTCCGATTCTGCAACCCCCACTGATCCCAGGAATGAGTCCTGTTCCCCCTTTTTATGGTGTGACAGGGTACACATACACCCTGCTGCTCCATTCATTCTCTTTGGGACCACTGGAATTAGTCAGTGCTGTACTCCGCCAACTCTGTCGACCCCATAGAGGATGGATGGAGAGGCAGGGCAAATGCTTGACCTGCCACTCAATCAAGAAGGAGGCTCCAGAGTTCAGACCCCCACAGATCACTTACAGTAGTTATCCCCGATCCTGTGGATAGAGGATAACTAGAGAAGTGGACACAGGCCCTTTAACAGGCTAGCATTTCTATTTTAGTTTGACACATATTTTGGGCCAAATTTTTATTTAACAAATGTTTTTTACACCCAAAGAAAACTTTTAAGGATAGGGAACGTGAAAAGGTGAAACGGCTATGACACGACAGGTGATAAGTGTCTGATTGGAGGGGGTCTGACTGCTGGGACCCCTATGATCAAGGGAAAATGGTCTTAAAGGGTTTGTCTCACTTCAGTCGAATTTATCATGTAGAGAAAGTTAATACAAGCCACTTTTGCTGGCTGGATTCATTCTTCCATCACATTATACACTGCTCATTTCTATGGTTACGACCACCCTGCAATTCATCAATGGTGGTCGTGCTTGCACACTATAGGATAAAGCACTAGCCTATGTGTGCTCCCTTGGTCCCGGCCACCAGAGAGGCTGACACTTTTGCCTATAGTGTGCAAGCATGACCACCACTGCTGGATTGCAGGGTGGTCTGTAACCATGGATACGAGTAGTGTATAATGTGATGGAAAAGACCCAATATGGAGAATCAGAATACATTAGTAAGTGCCTTGTATTAACTTTCTCTACATAATAAATGCCACTTACTGAAGTGAGACAGCCCCTTTAAGACCCTTGTGTACAAATTGGTGGTAATGTAATTGAATGTCTCAGGACCCCTTTTTTCATGATCAGTGTGTGTTCCAGCAGTCAGACCCCCAGCAATCTAATATTTATCACCTATCCTGTAGATAGACGATAGGTCATTATGGTAGGACAAACCTTTTAAATACACTGTAGATTATGTGCAATGTGAGGAGGTTAAGATTTGATAAATGTCATACCAGACATTTATGCTTAAAGGGGTTGTCCGGGTTCAGAGCTGAACCCGGACATACCCTTATTTTCACCCCGGCAGCCCTCCTGAGCCTGGCATCGGAGCATCTCATGCTCCGATGCGCTCCAGTGCCCTGCGCTAGATCGCGCAGGGCACGGGCTCTTTTGTTTTCAATAACACACTGCCGGGCGGTAACTTCCGCCCAGCAGTGTGTTCGGTGACGTCACCGGCTGTGAGGGGCGGGCTTTAGCTCTGCCCTAGCCGTTTTACTGGCTAGGGCAGAGCCAAATCCCGCCCATCAGTGCCGGTGACGTCACCGGGCTGCCTGTCAGCCCCATAGAGAGCCCGGTATGTCACCGGAACTCAGAAAAATGCCTTTGCCCTGCGCGATTTAGCGCAGGGCAAAGGAGAGCATCGGAGCATGAACTGCTCCGATGCTCATGTCAGGGGGGCTGCCGGGGTGAAAATGGAGGGATGTCCAGGTTCAGCTCTGAACCTGGACAACCCCTTTAAATAGGTTAAAGGGGTTTTCTCACTGCAGTAAATGGCATTTATCATGTAGAGAAAATTAACACAAGGCACTTACTATTATATTGTTATTATCCATATTGCCTCCTTTCCATCACATTATACACAGCACGTATCCGTGGTTACGACCACCCTGCAATCAAGCAGCGGTGGCCGTGCTTACACACTATAGGGAAAGGCTGGAAGTGCACATAGGCCAACACCTTTACCTATAGTGTGCAAGTGTAAAACCCCAGAGTTGTGTTACTAAACTCTTTTACCCCGCTACAATCTGTTAAGAGCATTTACTTTGTCATCTCATGTAATTTCACATTATAGCCTCACAAATGTGCATTGTAAACCTTGTTAAATGTATAATTGTTGCATCTGTAAAGAATAAATTAAGGCAACTGGACGTACTGTAGATTTCTTGAAAACGTTTCACTCGTTCTTCCACCGAGCTTTCTCAATTCTGAGTAATTGTACAAGAATTCTGGGAATAAATATGTAACTGAATCCACATCTGGTAATTATACCCAGCATGGGGTCAGAGGTCATTATACTAAGCATGGGGTCAAAGGTGTTGATTACATTATCCTAATTGTAGTCAGTAGGTAATAATGACCTCCCAGAAAAAGGTGTCAAGACAGCATTGTATGTGGCAGACAATAGATGTCTACCCCCCCCCCCACCACCACCACCACCGCCTCTATTTAAGCTTGGCTTCACAACGGCGGTTGTGGCGCAGCTGGCTGGGCACAAGTGAAGCTGAAACGCCGCCCCTTGGGCAGAAAGAAGACCGATTACATGAGGTTATAAAACATGAGTTTGCAACTTAAAGATCCACATTGCTTCCTTGCGAAGTAAGAGTGTGTCTATATCTCCGCCGCAAATGGATCTATTAATCAATACGATCCCTTGAACCCGCAGAACATCAGGGTTCCCATCATACACATCCCGCACATGACATGTCACAGTTGTGTCCCGCAAATTACGAATATCGGATAGATGTTCCCCTATTCTCCTCCTTAACTCACGTTTGGTCTTGCCTACATACTGCAGGCCACACTTGCAGGTAATAAGATATACCACACCCACCGATGTACACCTAATAAAGGAACGAATACTGAACCTATCACCAGTAGAATGACTGGTTCATTTTAGTGTATTTTAGTGTATTTTTTAACCATGTACCAGACGTGGGACGTGTATACAAGCTGTGCAAATTGGAGCTGCGCCGATACGTGATGGACGGACGATCTGATATAGCTGACCGAATATCTGGATCAGACTGAAGAATAGACCAGTGATTCTGCAGGATCTCACGGAACTGTTGATGAGCTTTATCAAATGTGGCTATAATCCGAGGGGCAGAGTCCACTTTGGTCCTGATGCTTGGGACCAATAGTTGACTACGATTGGCATTCATTGCATGTTGATATGCCTTTTTCAATGTGTGCTGTGGGTACCCCCGACTTACAAATCTTGATCTTAAATCAGATGCAGCTGCCTTGAACTCACCTACCTCAGAGCAATTTATCGTGTCCCTGTGGTACTGCTCTTTTGGGATACCACTTTTCAGGGCCACGGGGTGTCCACTGTCCCAATGCAGGAGGGTATTAGTGGATGTTTGCTTTCTGAAAAGTTTAGTGGTAATTCTCCTGTCCATACCTATCGAGATAGTAAGATCCAGAAAGGCAATCTGGCTCTCCTGCACCTCTGATGTAAAAAATAGGCCCAGTTGATTACTGTTCCAGGATGCCACAAACTGAGTGAAGCTTGCTCTTGTGCCATTCCACAGTACCAGCACGTCATCTATATATCTGATCCACAGTTGGAAACAGGATGTATACTGCTCCATCGTGTCAGCAAACATGACCTCCTTCTCACACCAGCCCTATGAATGATGATCTTTCTTGATATGTGGATCGGGCAGGCCCTGGTGGGCTCTTTGACTCCGTCCCTGTTTCAGTGACATCAGCGGTACACTCCAAGTCCTCTGGCTCAGGCCGCGAACGGGACACTGCGGCGGCGTAGGGGCCTCTCAGGCCCGCCGCGGGAGAGAACTCTACTTTTCTCCCTCCTGGAGGTTGTGTAAATATACCGGTAGGTAGCTCCGCTTTACTGACCAGCAGTTAAGATAATAATCCCGGCCGGTGCCACTCTCTTTAATAAAGCCGAAGCCTCAGTCCTTGTCAAATGTCACAACAACTCCCGTCCTCCTTTCCAGGCGGGGCTGACAATCCGGGGGATCCTCAAGGATCGTCTTGGCGACTTCTTCAAAATATTTTTTTTTCTGGGTGGTTTTCTGGATGGCAGCCTCATGTATTTCAGCCATTAGGACAGGCCACAGGGGGTCTGGTTTTAGGAAACCCTTGCGTGGGCGATGAAAATGACAGGGCCCTGACCATGGCCATGGGCAGGGTGGCAGCTCTGATCCCGATGTATATGTTGGCTGCTCACCCATCTCATGCTCTGGCTGTCTTGCCCTATCAGTAGGCACACCGTCTCCTTGTATGTCTGGAGGCAGGAATACATCTAGCAGAGTTGTCCACTGATCGCATAAACTCCACCTTTCCTTTGGCACGCCCCCTAGGTTTGGCAGCACAGGGGAGGGAGCGCTCATATTGTAATCCATGGTAATGAAGTGGTGGTGGCGCAGTAGAAATTGTTTTCCCGCACTTTTCAAGGGGCGGCACTAAATTTTTCTCCCGCCGAACAGGGTGTTTTGCAGAGTGATGGCGCCAAAAATTAGACAAGAAGGCATTCTGGCGGCCATTTTAGGTTTATGGTCAAAGTCAATTCAGTCACAGCAAGCAGTTTTAGTGACACAAAAATCTGCGACTTTGCCAGTTTTAACAGTGCAATTGCAAAGTAGACAATTGATAGAGCACATTTATGCACTTTTCAAGTAGTTTGAACAGTTCCTTAACCCAATAAAACAGCAAAATAGATGGGGCTCATTCACATAAGGCAGTTACCTATGGCACAGAATTTTGTTTCTGAGTCCTGTTCTATAAGGCACAGAGGATATAGATCCTGTTCATAGTGATGCCAATTTTTATATGCAACGTGCTGGTCCGCAGGGGAGAACACGTGAGGTTCACGGTGGGTCGAAAGGGTAACAACAATTCATTGGGTACTCACGGTTAGCAGATGCCACCCTGGGCCAGCAGTGCAGTGAAGGGGAGAACAGCACAGAAATTCTGCGGGGCACACTCTGATATGAGGGACACAGGCCAGATGGTGGCTGAGGTGCCCTTGGTGGTAACTTGGCTTTATGTGCTTATGGCTAGATCCCTTTAGTTGTGACGCCAGTACCGTTGTGGTACACCAATGGTGAGACTAGTAGTTGAATTAAGGAGTAAGACAGCAGTTGAATCCAACTCACAACTTTTACTGTTTTGCTGGTTCTCAGTAGCAATGACATTCACAGATAACACAGTCTCTTGTATGTTATTTGTATGTAATCCCAGGTAACAGGCTTTTTGTAGAAAAGAAACTTCAGATTAAAGTTCAGTTATGTTAATGAAACTCCAACTCGATGGTATCTAGCTCCTTGCCTTAGGCCCCTTTTACACAGGCGAGAATTCCGCGCAGATGCAATGCGTTAGGTGAACGCATTGCACCCACACTGAATGCGGACCCATTCACTTCAATGGGGCTGTGCACATGAGCGGTGATTTTCACGCACCACTTGTGCGTTGCGTGAAAATCGCAGCAAGCTCTATATTGTGTGTTTTTCCCACAACACAGGCCCTATAGAAATTAATGGGGCTGCGTGAAAATCGCAAGCAAGTGCGGATGCGGTGCGATTTTCACGCATGGTTGCTAGGTGACGATCGGGATGGGGACCCGATCTTTATTATTTTCCCTTATATAATATAAGGGAAAATATTGGCATTCTTAATACAGAATGCTAAGTAAATTAGGGATGGAGGGCTTAAAAAAAATATATAAAAAAATCAACTCACTTCATCCACTTGTTCGCGCAGCCCGGCTTGTCTTCTTTCTTCTTCTTCTTTAAGGACCTGGGAGAAAAGTACCTTTGGTGACGACCATGGTGATGGACCATATGATGAGCGCAATGACGTCACCAAAGGTCCTTTTCTCCCAGGTCCTCAAAGAAGAAGAAAGAAGACAAGCCGGGCTGCGCGAACAAGTGGATGAGGTGAGTTGAATTTTTTATATATTTTTTTTAAGCCCTCCATCCCTAATTTACTTAGCATTCTGTATTAAGAATGCCAATATTTTCCCTTATAACCATGTTATAAGGGAAAATATTAAAATCTACATAATACCTAACCCAAACCCGAACTTCAGTGAAGAAGTCCGAGTTTGGGTCTGGGTACCACATTCAGTTTTTTTCTCACGTGCATTCAGAATGCATTGCACTCGTGCGGAAAAAACTGAAGAACGCAACGCAATCGCATACAAAACTCCACTCCACCCCACTCGCAGGCAAAATCGCACGATTTTCCCGCGACGCACCCACATCCTATCCGGCCCTCACACGCGCCGCCCGTGTGAAAGAGGCCTTATTCTAATTCCAGTAATGGTGTTTTTGATCCTTCCTTCCACTGACATAACAGATTGGCCTTTCTGTCTTCTATATACCAGTGAGGCTACCTGTAGCTAAATTATCCTACGCCTATAAGCCTGATAAGATGGCTGTTATCTTCCTTTGTCTTTTTTGTAGTCAAAACACAATTTCTACTTGTCCTCCCGGAGGGATAGACTGCGCAAGGAGGTCTCACCTTGGCCTTGCTTCTTGGCCTCAAACTTGGGAAAAGATCACTTGGCTCCTCTGGAGCGTGGGGCCTCAGAGAGAGAGCTGAGAGGAGGGGGTCCTCTCTTTCCCGCAGCTCCTCACTCCAGCTACTCCATCTCCTCCACACACACTCTGAACTCAACTCCTACATTTTACCAACTCCTCTAACTAGGTCTGAACTGAGGTATATATATCCTAGTACTATCCCCATCTAGTGGTGGATGTGAAGTACTGCACCTAACAGCCTGCTAACAGGGATCTTGCATAAAGTGAAATACAGCAGGACATAATATGAAGTATGACACAAAACACAATCTGATAACTTTGCAGTGCCCACGTTCACTAGTGGGACACTGCACATGGAGTAATTTACTTTTTTTGCGGCTCCATTGAAGTAAATGGTTTCACATACAGGCCACATAAAAAAATAGTACGGACACTGAAAAAAAATAAGTTTGTGTGCAGGAGCCCTAAGGTGGGCCCCCAGAATCAGTTACACTGGTGGGCCATAGGTACCCCAGCCCGACACTGGTGGGCAGAGTAATTAGGACTTTCACTGTCTTTCCTGGGAGCCCTGTCAAAATTTACTCTGCTTTTTACACAGGAATCCTTCTCAAATCATATAAACATATACATCACAGACATCAGCGTCTTTCCCTCTCTCATATACTGCTTTAAGAGCATCAGAAATTCTCTGACAGGTTCCCTTAAAAACTGTCAGTTGTTACTAGATTGCTTTTAGGCTTGAATGGCTTTCACTTGAATGGGGTCTGCGATCTGCATCCGACAGTCCGCACCCCAAACTGTTGGTGCCCATGTATTGTAGACCCGCTGTTTTTGGGCCGCAATACGTCCACGGCCGGGCAATGGCCGTGTGTATGAGCCCTTACTTAAAGTGATTGTCCGGGCTCAGCTCTTATACCAAGTCTCAGGAAACTTATACCAGCTTGAAAAATGTAGCATAAGTGATCCACGCCAGTATTTTGCGCGCATTACGCAAATAATACATTGCCGATTTTCGCAATCAAGAATATAATCTCAAATTCGTGAATATATGACAAATATTCTACAAAATATTCACGAAATATCGCAAATTCGAATATTGCCCCTGCCGCTCATCACTACTTAGTTTATAATGTTTGGACCCATGAAAGGTCCTCTTTAAAAAGGGTTTAGATTAATTCTTAAAAGTAAGTGACATTAATGCTTAAAATCTGAGTCTCACTTCTTTCTGGGATTCACGTCCCACTCCCCACCTCTCCCTTGGTTGAACTTAATGAACTTATGTCTTTTTTCAAGTATGTAATACTGTACATAGACAAGAGTAACACTGCTTCTGGAAATAAAACTGGTTCTTATTTTCTAATCTCAGGCAACCACTTTAACCACTTGATTGTTTAAAGGGGTTGTACCACCATAGCATAGGTAATAAGAGTCTGATCCCCGGAAACTGGGGCACAACAAGCACTATTGCTTAGAATGCACCTCTTTACTCTTGGAGCATCATTGGACAGTCATTCATTATTAATATTCCATAAAGGGAAGCACTCATCTTACCCCTGAAATTACAGAAGTATGTGTTGTCCCATCACAGCAATGTATCGCCTATTTACAGGGCAGGTGATAAGTGTCACTGGGGATCCTATATCTGGAAACACCCACTGATCACTAGACTGGCAGTCCAGAGTTCCCGGTTTGAATAGAGTGGAGGTCACACATGTGTGTGACCACTTTATTCACTGGCTATGGCACTGACATCTCCGCAAGTCCATACATTGAAGGATGCAGTAGTGTTCAGCCACTGCTCCATTCAAACAAGGATTTTTGGACCCCAAACAATCCCATGGATAGGTGATATGTTCCTAATAGTATAATGACCATGGTGGCAGATCATGCCACTACTGTGGAAGGCCTGGTGCTGAACTTTTTTATCTGCTTTGTGACACAGATTCATAACATTTTACTTCCACCACCTCTAGGGGAGGCTCAGTGTGCAAAGAGATTTTAAAGCTTCTATTGAGTTCAATGGTAGCTACATAAATTCTGAGCTGCTTCTTGTGGTGACTGCAGGCAGCCATTTATTTTGTATACACTATGAGAAGGGAGGCAGGTATATTGGGAAGATTTAGTAGAAGGTAGTTAAACAGTTTTAAGTTTTGCTATGGGGCCCTATGATATTTATGTAGGTAAGTAAGTTTCTATGGTGGGGTAACCCCTTTAATGTACCGCAATCTTACAGGGCAGGAAAAGCTCCCTAGTCAAGGGTTACAGAATTCATCGGACTCCTGAAATTGCAGCAGTAGCAACTGCATAAATACTGTGTCAAATTCTCTCTAAATAAAAATGTCTAGATAGAATGTATTTTTTAATCCCCCCCCAACAAAACAAAAATTAGATGAGTACTGCAGCGAAACAAGTTATCCTTGCTTAATAACTCTAATTACTTCTCAACAAATCTGAACCAGATCAGTAAGGAAAGCACATCAATTGCAGAATCTTGTAGAATCAATTAGTTAGAGCTCTGGTTTGGAGCTGTTTCAATTACATTGGTTACATGAGTAGCAATTCCCTAATATCTAATTATCGGAATTGCTACCTTTATAACTCAAAATATCCCCCCTTTGATGTGGCGGGGCTGATTCATAAATGAAACTTTTTTCTTTGCATCACAATATTATTACATCCATTTTGTTAGAGCAGAGATGCACAACCTGCAGCCCTCCAGCTGTTGCAAAACTACAGCTCCCAGCATGCCCTTCTGTAGGCTGATAGCTGTAGGCTGTCCAGGCATGCTGGGAGTTGTAGTTTTGCAACAGCTGGAAGGCCGCAGGTTGAGCATGCCTGAACTAGATAGTTGAATGTATGGGATAAATTATTTTATATGTTTAATCATCTTTGACTGAGACAATATCAACAGCTCCTGATCAGGTGCCATCTTTAAAAAAATGACATCCGCTATACATGGACAGCCACCCTTTTGCTGCCAGGATTTTTTAGACAATTTGCACATAGGGAATTGCTACTCATGCAATTAACCAATGTAATAATTGAAGCAGCTACAAACCAGAACTCAAGGTGTAACGGCAATGCGCCCATTGCTCCTAGAGGCTCATTTGCATATATTAACAGGTCAGCCAGTTTTATAGGTGCAAATCTGACAGATACTCTTTAACTGGAAAGATTACGCTGCTTGAAAAGTTGGTGCACACCCATAACCTATATATTTCCTGAAAGCATATAACTAGTTATGGTCAGTGGTAGCTGAATCCATAACGGAATTCTTAGATAACCCGAACTTCATACAACAAACTTGGAAACAGAAGTTCGTTCAACACTACATACAACTTAATAACTGCAGTTGCTTTTTATAGGCTGTTGACAACCATGTCCACCTTCACATGACTTTGTGACAACAATAAATTAACAAAAATTGAATCTAAAATTCACATCCAAGCAGAGGTTTACACATAAAAACAATCTAGAAATAACGTATCAATGTTTGTGAAGCTCATATACATAATATCTCAAATACAGTATACCACCATAAGCATATACATAACAAGAACTTGTGCTATTAAAGAGCACCTCCCCCTCTCCTGACATGCCTGTTTTAATAGCTTCATGCATTCCCCATGTAATAACAATTCTGGAACATCTGTTCTTATGGCTCTATGTTGTGCAATTTCCATATTATTGCTACTAGAAGTTATGAATTTATTGCTATTAGCCTTCAGTAAGCATACAGAGGGAGGCAACAAGTTGGGTGTGTACCTGCTCAGACTGACTCTATCCAATCAGTGCTGCCATTTTCAGACTGTGCAGGTACACACCCCAACTGGTAACACCCCTCTATACTGCTACTGCAGACTGCTAGCAATTATTCATAACTTCTAGTAGAAATATTAAAGGAATGGGACAACATAGAGCCATAAGAATAGATGCTCCTGCTAGGGGTAGGGTGTGTGTGTGTGTGTGTAGATCCCCTGTATAGGGAAGACAGCAAGGATCTTTTCTCGGCTGAGACCTGATCACATTCCCAGTCTGAGCACCTTCAGCCTCAACTGGATGAAAAGAAGCAGACTACAGACAACCTCCAGAGTTCCAGGAAGAAAGCATCCCCTGAGAATCTATCTGTGGGTAAAGTCCAGAGACCTAGGAGAAGCCATTCCTCCTCAGCTAGTCTTTCCCCACAAAAGGAGGGGGGGGGGGGAATATGCTCATCAATAAATAACTTTTAATACGTTATGCAATAAAAAAACACCACAAGGATGAATCAACATAACAAACATATAAAGGAGGGGTCCAACCGAGGTACCCCAATGCTGGTAAACAATAGTAAGTAAGTAGATCTGCTACACCTGTGTGGGTGCACGCAGTCTTAGGCTACTTTCACACTAGCGTTCGAGCTCACGAGCGGACACCTGAACGCAGGTGTGAAAGTAGCCTGACCTGACCAACCAGATGGCTAGGATCAGCTTGACTTAGGTATTGCCTGGACCGGACGTCGTCCCGTGATGGCGTAGTGTCAGAGGAGGCAATGATGGAACTGTGCCCTATCTAACCCTAACAAAAGGGGAAGGGGACTGCTACCATACTGCCTACCTACACAGAGCACTCGCCCCGAAAAGGACGACCCCGTCCGGATACCTGTCCCTAGTTAAGTACCTGATCACTAGCACTAGGAAAAAATACTTTCCTTCAGACCTCCCGACGTGGCACGTTTCTGTCGTATCAACGCCTCATGGGAAGGTGGTATACATAGGAAAACCATACAAAATATGAGACCGCGGGTAAAATGACCCTGCAGCCAAAAAAGAGGCTCTAGCAGATTTTAGTAAGAGCCTGTGGACTGTCACCCCTGGTGTTGGGATGCAGTGCTGCAGAGGGATAGATGTTCCTCTGCTAGTCGGTGTGTGAGAATATGGTGTTCCTCACTTAAGGTAGTGTCCCTCTAGTTTTGGGGAATATCCTAAACATCTACCAGCCACACTGATACATACCTCTGTGGGATTTAAATAGAGCCCATGCGCGCCTCTCTTGGACGGACCGCCCCGTGATCGTCTGTTCCGGCATCTGACGTCATACACATGCGCCACAGACGCCGGCGTCAACACCACGTGATTCAGACGGCCAGTCCCAGTCACGGAGAGGCGGCCGGGAGGGTTGCCTAGGAAACAATAACAATAGGTAGGCGACCATACAGAGTGCTCACAATCAAGCGCATCCATAATAGCGCTGTGACACAGAATCGCAGCAAGATTATATTGACATTTATCGCATCGACTCAGGGGACAGGATTCATCGCAGGAATGGCTAAAAACTAAGCCAGATGCCCCATGAAAATTATGGCACTAAGGGAATTGATACTCCGAACCCCCCAGGAATATATTAAATGAAGCAACCAAAATCAAGCCTCTCATTGAGACCCAGGGGGGCGGAGGTTTTCAGGCAGAAGATCCAGCGTGATTCAAGCTGGAGGAGGTTCTTATCCCAGTCACCTCCCCTAAAGGGGGGCTTCACGAGATCAATGCCCATGAATCTCAGTTGGGCACTACCATTATGGGCTGTATGTACATGCTTGGATAATGGGGTATCCCGTTTATGTGAGATATCCCCCAAATGTTCCCCTATCCTCCTCCTGAATTCGCGTATCGTTTTCCCTATATACTTTATCCCACATTCGCACTGGATGCGATATACAACCCCTCTGGACCTGCAGTTGATAAAATGTGGGATGGAGTATTGTTTGCCTCTCACAGAACTCACAAATGATTTGGTAGTGTGTATGAATTTGCACGCTACACAATTGCCACATTTGTGACAGCCCACAACCTTGGACCGCAACCAAGTGGATTGTGTCCCGTTGGGGGAAAAGTGGCTGTGCACGAGTTTGTCACGCAGGTTGCGCCGCCTTCTATACGTGATTTGGGGTTGATCACCTAATACATCGTTCAATCGACTTTTTACAGTCTCCCCAAAATTAACAAAAGGGTTACCCCCCCTAAAAGGGAGACCTATAGTCTCTGGAGTAGATAATCTCAATCAGAATTTAGGGGTCTCTATTGACAGGGTACTAGCACAGTTTTTTGGGCGGCTCTGCCATCCCATGTCAGAGACACAATTGACCTCCTTAAGCGTTTAGAGGGTCTGACATTGGAGGAGACTTGTCTTCTCTCCAGTGCTGATGTGGAGGCTTTATACTCCTCCATACCACAAAGGCTTGGCTTGACAGCTGTAGAACATTTCCTTCGATCGAGAGGTTGTCAGTATCGCGCCCACAGCCATTTTGTCCTCCGCATTCTTGAATTCACACTAACCAGAAGCTTCTTCTCATTTGACAGCAAGACCTACCACCAGCTCAGGGGTACTGCGGTGGGGAGTCCCTGTGCCCCGTCGTATGCAAATCTATTCCTGGGCTGGTGGGAGGAGGCCCTGGTCTTCAGGGAAGACGAAGCGGTGGACATCTCAGAAATTGGTCTGTGGGCGCGATACATCGATGATATTTTAATCCTCTGGAATGGTGACCAGACGGGCTTTGAGGCCTTTGTGCAGCATCTCAATGAGAATGAGATTGGGATGCACTTTACGTGTGAATCGCACCCCACGAGTTTTCCCTTCCTGGACATTAGAATCACAAAAAATAACAGGGGTGAACTTGATACCTCGATCTACAGGATGGCCAACTCCATGAATTCCCTCCTGAGATGGGAGAGTAACCACCCTCTCCCACTCAGGAGATGGATCCCGAGGGGCCAATATCTTCGTTTGAGACGTAATTGCTCGGACAAGCACGAGTTTGTCACGCAGGCGGCTGACTTGAGGAGGAGATTTTTGTCAAGGGGATACCCTGACTACGTCCTCAGGTCTGCATACCAGGCCACCTTGTCCCGCCCAAGACCCACCCCCGAGGCCAAAGTGTTTAGAATCATCACTAATTTTGACAGGGGGTCCAAACAGGTCAATCATATTATACAACATCACTGGGAGGTCCTCAAAATGGACCCTGACTTGTACGATGTATTAGGTGATCAACCCCAAATCACGTATAGAAGGGGGCGCAACCTGCGTGACAAACTCGTGCACAGCCACTTTTCCCCCAACGTGACACAATCCGCTTGGTTGCGGTCCAAGGTTGTGGGCTGTCACAAATGTGGCAATTGTGTAGCGTGCAAATTCATACACACTACCAAATCATTTGTGAGTTCTGTGACAGGCAAACAATACTCCATCCCACATTTTATCAACTGCAGGTCTCAATGAGAGGCTTGATTCTGGTTGCTTCATTTAATATATTCCTGGGGGGTTCGGTGTATCAATTCCCTTAGTGCCATAATTTTCATGGGACATCTGGCTTAGTTTGTAGCCGTTCCTGCAATGAATCCTGTCCCCTGAGTCGATGCGATAAATGTCAATATAATCTTGCTGCGATTCTGTGTCACAGCGCTATTTTGGATGCGCTTGATTGTGAGCGGCGCTCTGTATGGTCGCCTACCTATTGTTATTGTTTCCTAGGCAACCCTCCCGGCCGCCTCTCTGTGACTGGGACTCGCCGTCTGAATCACGTGGTGTTGACGCCGGCGTCTGACGTGTTGAAGCGCAGCGCATTTGTATGACGTCAGACGCCGGAACAGATGATCACGGGGCGGTCCGTCCAAGAGAGGCGCTCATGGGCTCTATTTAAGTCCAACAGAGGTATTTATCAGTGTGGCTGGTAGATGTTTAGGATATTCCCCAATACTAGAGGGACACTACCTTAAGTGAGGAACACCATATTCTCACACACCAACTAGCAGAGGAACATCTATCCCTCTGCAGCACTGCATCCCAACACCAGGGGTGACAGTCCACAGGCTCTTACTAAAATCTGCTAGAGCCTCTTTTTTGGCTGCAGGGTCATTTTACCCGCGATCTCATATTTTGTATGGTTTTCCTATGTATACCACCTTCCCATGAGGCGTCGATACGACAGAAACGTCCCACGTCGGGAGGTCTGAAGGAAAGTATTTTTTCCTAGTGCTAGTGATCAGGTCCCTAACTAGGGACAGGTATCCGGACGGGGTCGCCCTTTTCGGGGCGAGTGCTCGGTGTAGGTAGGCAGTATGGTAGCAGTCCCCTTCCCCTTTTGTTAGGGCTAGATAGGGCACAGTTCCATCATTGCCTCCTCTGACACTACGCCATCACCAGACGACGTCCGGTCCAGGCAATACCTAAGTCAAGCTGATCCTAGCCATCTGGTTGGTCGGGTAGGACTGTGTGCACCCACACAGGTGTAGCAGATCTACCTACTTACTATTGTTTACCAGCATTGGGGTACCTCGGTTGGACCCCTCCTTTATATGTTTGTTATGTTGATGCATCCTTGTGGTGTATTTTTATTGCATATCGTATTAAAAGTTATATATTAATGAGCATATTCCCCCCCTCCTTTTCATGGTGGGCCCCTACTCGCATTGCATCTCGGAATATTAGTGAGGCAGACTCATCGGAGCCTCATTCACTATTTGTCTTTCCCCACAAAGCAGAAGGTACAGAAAAGTGCAGAAGATTAATTCCTGCCACAGTTACAGAGCTACCAAGCAGACGTCCTATCCTGCAAGCTCCTCACATATCAATCAGAAGCATTTATTCCTGCCAATGATTGCTAAAACCTGCTGGGACCAGAGACCAAAGCTGTATACAGCTTGGATACAAGTTATCTTCACTAAAGAAACGTTTGAACTTCACCTAAAGATCTGGACATCATTATGCTGCAAAATTCCTCTATTACTCCTACTATCACTACACTCAAATGTATTGCAAGTGAGCCAGGAGTCCAGCCGTACCCAGGTAAGAGACACCGTTGACACAATTATCACCACCCTATAGAGACATTATAGGCCATTACACCACTCTGGCATTCCTAATCTGGGACGTGCGTTATAACACCTTGAAAGGGCCCTGGGGAATACCCTGTGCACACTGCAATTGGCGTCACAAACAAATATAGACTATTTTCTACCCGTATCCTGACCCACTGCCTAAGTGGCGTTAGCGCACCCGTTCCTGGTCACTGCATTTAAGTGGCGTCACGAACAGGATCGGATTGTGTGCCTATCACTACTACAACAGGATCGGATTGTGTGTCTACCATTGCTACAAGGCCTAGGAACTGTGTGAAAACCCTGAAAACTGACTTTATTGCTTTTATTGCAGTGCAAAAAGGCACTAAACCGTGCGCGCCAGCACTCCAAGGGTTAATTAGCAATATTTCTGCAATGGCGCTGCTTCTCCATGCCCTTCAGAAGAGAGAAAACACAGGCACGCCCTTTCAGGAGTGCGAAAAAATGCTGACTACGCCCCTATAGAAGCGGAAAACCTAAATCCTGCCCACCAAGAACTCTGCACTGCAAGCGCAGGGAGTGAAGTACTTCCTCATAATGAAAGAGGAAGCAAGAAAGATGGCCACCACCCTGAAAACCAATATGGCTGCCAGACTCAAGCCCACTTCTGCGGAGGCGACGACTCCGACTGAGAAGGCCCCGGAGGCGACAACTATACTTGAGCATTCACCGCCTGGCCCAGGGACCAGCGCGACAGCATTGGATCAAGCTGCGACTGTGTCCGCAATGACAGCAGCACAGCAGGACGAGGCACTAGAACCGGCCACCCAGCCGCAGAGCCAGGTGGTAACCAACCCGTTAACTGAGGCCCCGATCCAGCCAGCAGCTGCCCCTACACCACACCGAGTGGTCCCGGAACAGGTCACCAGACCCCGGGAGGTCCCCATAGTGATCCCTGAACTCCTTGCGGCCTCAACTCTACAGGTGGGGCAAATAAATAACTTACTACTGACTTTCAGTCCCAGAGTACAGGGATATGTCCTACCCTGGGAGGTCCGTAGGGTGTTACTTTATCACGCCGGTTGGCACGGCGGAGGCGGACGGAGCTCCCACTACGCTGCCCAGAGAGAGTGCTCCTTCCCTGCCGTCCCCACCACTGGCGATACCCTTGCCAGCAGCTCACCGTAACTTTGACCAGCCTCACTACTCAGACAGTACCAGGAACTGCCACAAGAGGTCAGTGGATCTCCATCACAGCAGCCAGCCTGAGCTACAAGATGCAGGAGCGCCCTCTTGTGTTCCTCAACAGTTCCAGCAGTGATGAGGAGGTCACCTGGCAGGATGACCTTGCCCGATGGAAAACCTGCAGGTGGAGTACATTACAGGACTTGCTAAAGAGAGCGGAAGAACGGAAAAAGATAGGGAGGATGTTTAGTGGAGAAGATGACTTGTCAGAAAGAAGAAAACGCATAAAAACATATAAAGAAATTGTGGAGGAAAAAGAGCACAGAGAAAGGGAATTGTATGAAGCCAACCGGTTACCTGATCCAGTCAGCAGCTGCCCCTACACCACACCCAGTGGTCCAGGAACAGGTCACCAGACCCCGGGAGTTCCCC
Organism: Bufo gargarizans; assembly: GCF_014858855.1. Taxonomy (NCBI): domain Eukaryota; kingdom Metazoa; phylum Chordata; class Amphibia; order Anura; family Bufonidae; genus Bufo; species Bufo gargarizans. The sequence continues at coordinate 380,105,473 of NC_058080.1, read as the reverse complement.
ATCAGCACACCTGATATGACTGTATCAGATCCGGCAGCCACTAAAAGTGACCTACCCACCATTGAGAAGTCCGCTTCACGCACTCCAGAGCCACCACCGAATCCGGAGCTCCTTGCTATGAAAGACCAAGGGTCTGTCCTTTATTGCTGTCCAGAGAACCTGTCAACTACAAGGAAAAGGCCAAGGCCTACAGAGGATCATCCAGAAGAGGGTGAAGCTGCAGTTCCAAGTCCTGCCACAGAAAGTCACCAGGTGACCGCAGATGAAGTTTCTGCTAGAGTTACAGCTGCTGAGAGCACACAGTTCAAAGAAGAACTTTTGCGTCCTCGAATATGCGACCCAGGAGGAAGATTTCCAGACTTTCCTGTGAGGAAAACTACCCACTGTGGCAATTACCCACTACCTTGTGTGGATTACAATTAACTCTATTGTTTCCCGTGGATTACAAGTGACTTTTATTTGTTTCCAGAGGATCCCAACTTTTAAAACACTTTAAGAAAAAGGACTCAAGTCATATTTGAGCGTATAATGCTAATATTGATTGCACTAATAAATGCATAATATTTTTGCAGTTTTTTCCCCAACATATTTACAGGTTATGCAACGTTATAAGCTTGCACCCAAAGAAAGAACTCAAACGTGTACCTGAGCTCTTTGTGATCTCTATTATTATATTTTTGCACTATGTTTTTGCACTAATGTTTACAGGTTGAGCAACGTTCAAGTACTCATGCCCATTGTATGGACTCTTTTACAGATGCCGCAATGTGAATGTATGCATTTTTTGTGATATTGCATTTAACTTTTGCCTTTAGCCAGATCAGTAGTACCTTTCTTTTGTGTCACTTTGCTTAACAGCTCTGTTCTCTTCATACGGACTGCCTCTGCGGACGCTAAATACTAATGGCCTACTCATAGTGCACGAGTAAGACAAGTGGTAAGTCCCAGGCAGGTCTAGCAAAGGTAACCCTGCTGCTTCGGGAATGGCCAGGGGAGTCATATACGCCTCCTTCCTGCTTGTTATATGTACCAGGTTTGGTAAGGGGACTACTAAACCCCCCATCCTGGTGTGTCTTCCAGGAGTTCCATGGGATTATTATATCCGCTTCCTGTGACATTGCCAGAAGCGCATGGAGAAGCTCATGCCTTCCTTTTCTGTGCCTTTGCCTAAGGCGTAGGCCACCGCCTTAGAGCCATTTTAGCTACCCATAGTCACCATAGTGATCGTGCTATAAGCCTTATATTTTGACTTTGGTGCAGTGAAGAGAATACAGGATAAAGCTACCCTTCCATTTGCAAGTATTTCATTACACAATGGTGGCATTACAGAGTAAAGACACCCCCATGCTTTCTTTGGTGTTCATGGCCAGAACACTTCAAAGTCAGTCAGTAGTGATTGCATAGTGCAGACCATTGGTTCACTGGGTATACAAGAGGGAAACAGTTAATTAGGAAACCCTACTCATGCGGGCAGGAACCTTAGGGTAGCTGTTTCATGTTTGTCTTTGTATGTCTTTATGTATAGTTCATGCAGCACTTTGTATTAAATTGGGTACCCCAGAGTTCGTTCCTCTCATCCTAAGCATAAGTCGAGGGCGACTTAACTCAAAGTAAGGGGGAATGTGACACTCCAGAGTTGTGTTACTACATGCCTCTACCCCGCTACTATCTTCTAAGAGCCGTTATATTGTCATCTGATGTAATTTATATTATGTCTTCAGAAATGTGCATTTAAAACCATGTTAAACACAACTGTTACTTTTAATTTTTCAGGTTCACCAGCAGGTGGCAGCAACTCCATTGGTAAGGTAATAGTCCTAGTTTAGTGTATCTAGGCTGGAATGGATTATTCCAGCTTAGCTTCCCCTCTGTGGAGGTGTGGACTGTTCCCACATCCTGCAACATGGGTGAAAAAGGAAGTTAGAGTTAGAGTAGCCCACCCCCTGCTAGGGGTAGGGTGTGTGCGTGTGTAGGAGATCCGCTGTATAGGGAAGACAGCAAGGATCTTGTCTCGGCTGAGACCTGATCACATCCCCAGTCTGAGCACCTTCAGCCTCAACTGGATGAAAAGAAGCAGACAACTACAGACAACCTCCAGAGTTCCAGGAAGAAGGCATCCCCTGAGAATCTATCTGTGAGTAAAGTCCAGAGACCTAGGAGAAGCCATTCCTCCTCAGCTAGTCTTTCCCCACAAAGCAGAAGATACAGAAAAGTGCAGATTAATTCCTGCCACAGTTACAGAGCTACCAAGCAGACGACTTATCCTGCAAGCTCCAAATTTAAAAACAGAAGTATTTATTCCTGCCAATGATTGCTAAAACCTGCTGGGACCAGAGACCAAAGCTGTATACAGCTTGGATACAAGTTATCTTCAGTAAAGAAACATTTAAACTTTACCTAAATGTCTGGACATCATTTCTGCTGCAAAATTCCTCTATTACTCCTATTATCACTACACTCAAATGTATTGCAAGTGAGCCAGGAGTCCAGCCATACCCATGTAGGAGACACCGTTGACACAATTATCACCATTACAGACTATTATAAGCCATTACACCACTCTGGCATTCCTAATCTGGGACGTGCGCTATAATAACTTGGAAGGGCCCTGGGGTAGTACCCTGCGCACACTGCAATTGGCGTCACAAACAAATATAGACTATTATCCACCCGTATCCTGACCCACTGCCTAAGTGGCATCAGCGTACCCGTTCCTAGTCACTGCATAAGCATATAGCTATTAAAATAGGCATGTCAGGAGTGGTGAAAGGTCCTCTTTAAAAAACACTGAAACAGAGGCCATTCTATATTTGGCCATCATCTACAAATGTATTAAAAATATATACTGTGAGGTAATGTCACGGATGGTGTAACAGAAAACAAGAAGTTGCAAATAAGGATCCGACTGGCTTGATCCGAAACTAAGGAACAAAAGGGTGACCCCTATTAAAGCCCTTAAACTCTCCCTGTCTTCTCAGCCCATGCAAAGATCTCTATGATAGAAAATTGCATGCCCTCGTGCCTTGACTGTATGACACCTGAACACAGTGGCGTACCTCCAATAGAGGCAGACCACGCAGCTGCTATGGGGCCCCTGGGGGAAGGGGGCCCGCAGTGGAGGATAGGCCCCGCCCACTAATTACACTTGTATGGTGACCTGAGAAAGTAAGAGGTGGAGAAGGACCTTTGGTGATGTCATCAACCATGTGACCAGTGCAGGAAGCCAATGAATAGCAGAGCAGCAGAAATCTAAAGGACCTTTGGTGATGTCATCAACCATGTGACCAGTGCAGGAAGCCAATAAATAGCAGAGCAGCAAAAGTCTAAAGGACCTTTGGTGATGTCATCATCATGTGACCAGTGCAGAGGACTGGTGAAAGACCTGTGGCATATCACTGTGAGGGGGCGGAGCTTCTGTGTGGTGCCTGGAGGAGAGGTTAGTGGTGTTCTGGGATAACCCATAACATCCTAGAAAAGCTGGGAGTTGTAGTTTTGTCATATTATATGTTTCTCAATGTAATTTAAACTTATGCCCTAGTACAGGCTGGTAATGCTGGGAGTTGTAGTTCTCTCCTCCTATACCTCCTTCTTTTAAATGTATACTGATGCCCCATAATAAGTCTGGCCATACTGGGGGTTATAGTTATTTTCTTTTTAAAGCTCTTACCTGGTACAACTAGATGATGTCCTATAATCTGGACATGCTGAGAGTTGTAGTTCTCTTTTCTTAGGCTGGATTCTCATCACAGTTTAGTTTTCCGTTTTGCATGCAGGACTTTTTTCTGTCAAAAATAATGGATCTCCGACAGATATGGCATAAACGGATGCCAAATGTGCAGAACTGATGCTTGAAATACAGGATCATTTTTTTTCTTTATTTTTCTGTTCATCTGACGGATCAGAAGAACTGAAAACTAAATGGTGATATGAACCCGGTCTTCTGCCAAATTTCTATAGCTTGCCGAAAGTCTATAGCGGAAGTGACGTGGTGCGCTGCGCAAGCGCACAAGCGTACTTCAGCGAAGCATTCCTGCTGCCTCCACTGGAGTAGTTCGCACACCGCGCGTGTGCAGACTTAAGGGTATAGATTTCTTAAAGTGACAGTCATCTCCATTAATCTACATGAATTTGTACCCTCGCGGCCTTGCTGCGCTCGGTATTTAGTAAAACTAACTCTATGCCACCATTGATAGTAAAGAAGCAAACGGATGGTAAAGAAAGAGATGGATAGTCTCTTTCTTTACCATCCATTTCCTTCTTTACTATCAATGGCGGCATAGACTTAGTTTTACTAAATGCCGAGCGCAGCGCGGCCGAGCCCGATGCGTGGCGAGCATACAAATTCATGTAGATGCTGTATTTTACTGGAGGTGACTGTCACTTTAAGGCGATGATTCGGATGATTTGTGGAAGTGCGCTTGTGCGCTTGCGCAGCGCATCACGTCACTTCCGCTACAGACTTTTGGCAAGCTATAGAAATCTGGCAGAACACCGACCTTTTACTCTGTGTAATATCTACTTGTATCTGATCATAACAGCCTGGACATGCTGGAAATTGTAGTTCTCTCCACTTTCACCTCTCCCTGTGTTGCTCCCTAATTTCCAATAATAATCTGGTGATGATGAGACTTGTAGTTCCCTTGTCACTATTATAATGTTCTGCAGCAGCTGAGGTGAGTATTAGGCTTCGTTCACATCTGTGCTGGTGACGTTCGCTGTTCTGCCGTCATAGGAGCAAATCAACGAAAATCACTGCAGTTCCGGATCTGGCACTTCATGGACGACAACACCCGACGGATCCCGCTGACTATGATGAGATCTGTCAGGTTTCCATCTTCCAGGCTATAAAATTGTGTCTAGCATTTATGACTTGATCCACGAATGAGGCCCCAACACAGATGTGAACGAAGCTTTTTATGTTCTGCAGCAGCTGAGGTATGCATTAGGAGGTTCTGACAGTTCATAAGGTAGCACCATATGCCAGCACCACCATAGCCCCCCCAATGAGCTGTGCTTGTGTGCTGCTTATAGTGGAAATTGCCCTAAGACAATGAATGGGGACAATCAAAAGCGGGGTTTTTCCCGGTATTGAGACCCTATGACGGATCTCAATACCGGAAAATAGAAACACAAGTGTGAAAGTAGCTCCTAATGTCTACACGGCTGCAACTGCTGGGGGTATGGCAGGGGAGAAGCCAGGGCAGGTGGTGGGATGGGCCAGTGGATGGAGTTAGTGGGGCCCCATTAAGATTCTTGCTATGGGGCCCAATGATTTCTATGTACGCCCCTGCCTGAACACCCTATAATAGTAAGGGGACACGACCACCGGCTCCCTACACTTAATACGGAGGGGGTCAGGGTCACCTAGGATCAAGCAAACAGGAAAACACAAATAAATGAACAGACTTATCTGTAGAAGCATCAGTTGTAGCATCCAGCATGTACACACTCCAGGAAGTTGTATAAACCGCAAAGTGATGCAGTATGGGAGGGGATTTAAAGGGATGCAATCAGTGCAACTAGATGACATCTGAGAGAGGGAAACGAGATGACAAAACGAAAGCAAAACAAAAGAACCTCAAGCAGGAGGTTCTGAAGAACGTCTGTCAGAGCTTCTCAGATGTCTGGCGGTGACAGTACCCCTCCTTCTACGAGTGGACTCCGGACACTCAGAGCCCACCTTCTCAGGATGGGACCTATGGAAAGCCCTGATGAGACGAGTGGCCTTAATGTCCGTCACTGGGACCCACATCCTCTCCTCAGGACCATAACCCTCCCAATGAACGAGGTACTGGAGAGAACCGCGGACAACACGAGAATCCACAATCCTAGAGACCTGAAATTCAAGATTACCATCAACCACAATTGGAGGAGGAGGCAAAGAGGAGGATACAATGGGTTGGACATGAAAAACATTATGGATCTTCCAAGTCTGAGGAAGATCAAGACGGTAGGCAACAGGATTGATGACGGACAAGATTTTGTAAGGCCCAATAAACTTAGGACCCAACTTCCAGGAGGGAACCTTCAATTTGATATTCTTAGTAGACAACCACACCAGATCACCAACATTCAGGTCCGGACCAGGCACACGTCTCTTATCCGCCACACGATTATATCTCTCACTCATGCTCTTTAGATTATCCTGAATCTTTTGCCAAATAGATGACAAAGATGAGGAGAATCTCTCCTCATCAGGTAAACCTGAAGACCCCTCTCCAGAGAATGTCCCAAACTGCGGATGAAACCCATATGCACCAAAAAATTGTGACTTATCAGAGGACTCCTGACGACGGTTATTTAAAGCAAACCCAGCTGCATGGACTCCTGCTCAGAGGGGATTGAGAGAGACTGAGACCCCTGCGCACTGAATTAGACCGCCGCACTGTCCTTGGACTGAGTATGACAGGAAGGAGTGATCTCTCCTCTCTCTCTAAGACGCCTGTCAATACGAACAGCCCGAGACATGGCAGAGTCCAAGGAGGTAGGTCTCTCATGAAAGGCAAATGCATCTTTCAATCCCTCTGAAAGACCATGGCAAAATTGACTTCGGAGTGTAGCATCATTCCAACCAGTATCAGCTGCCCATCTCAGAAATTCTGAACAGTATATCTCTGCGGACTGTTTACCCTGGCATAAAAGACGTAGGCTAGACTCAGCCAGATCAATACGATCCGGATCATCATATATCTGACACAGGGCTAAAAAAAATTCATCCACTGAACGGAGGCGCCGTGCCCCCACCGGCAGCGAAAAGGCCCAAGACTGAGCGTTATTCCTGAGCAGCAAGATGATGATCCCCACCCTCCGCTCCTCATCACCAGAGGAATGGGGAAGTATGCGAAAATGGAGTTTGCAAGCCTCTCTAAAACGAACAAAATTCTCAATACCCCCGGAGAACGTATTCGGAAGCGAGATTTTAGGCTCAGAACAAATTCCATGAACGCAAGCAGAAACGGTCATCTCAAACTGAGAGACAGTTTTCCGGAGATCTGCTACCTCCAGTCAAAGACCCTGCATGCGGTCAATCAAGGTTGAAACCGGATTCATGCTTAAAACGGTTTTGGTGGTTTATAATGTCACGGATGGTGTAATAGAAAACAAGAAGTTGCAAATAAGGATCCGACTGGCTTGATCCGAAACTAAGGAACAAAAGGGTGACCCCTATTTAAGCCCTGAAACTCTCCCTGTCTTCTCAGCCCATGCAAAGATCTCTATGATAGAAAATTGCATGCCCTCGTGCCTCGACTGTATGACACCTGACCACCCTATAATAGTAAGGGGACACGACCACCGGCTCCCTACACTTAATACGGAGGGGGTCAGGGTCACCTAGGATCAAGCAAACAAGAAAATACAAATAAATGAACAGACTTATCTGTAGACGCATCAGTTGTAGCATCCAGCATGTACACACTCCAGGAAGTTGTATAAACCGCAAAGTGATGCAGTATGGGAGGGGATTTAAAAGGATGCAATCAGTGCAACTAGATGACAGCTGAGAGAGGGAAACGAGATGACAAAACGAAAGCAAAACAAAAGAACCTCAAGCAGGAGGTTCTGAAGAACGTCTGTCAGAGCTTCTCAGATGTCTGGCGGTGACAGGCAAGGTTCATTCTTAGTGGTTCTTTCCGCTTAATTCCTTGTAATGTAATTGGTTAGTGGTACCAGGTACCAGGCTGCATTCCTGAGGTCTGAACTAACTGTACATGTGTATCATGTGAAGCAAGAAACATCTAGGCATGTAACAATAACAAAGAGGTTAGCTGTGGACATCATCAGGGAAGATGTGTTTTACTACTACCACATCTCCTTGTAGCATATGGATGTCGGTCAGAAGCCATGTTGGGAACTGGTTGATGGGGAGCTTGCTCATTTGTTGACGGCCAAGGTGATTGTAACTTACTTTACACTGTATGTTATCTTTTCTATGTATTTTATCATAGTTTAGTAAACGTTTTATGCATCTAAGCTGTGTCAAGCTTATTTTATTGCCAGGTGTCATAATTCACTTTAATACAATACTTACACAGCAAACAGCTGCCATATTACCAAAATCTACATTTTCTGAGAGCACACAATATATTGTGTACAAAGATACAACTTAATACACACACAACCCCCTTCACACAACTTTGCAGCAAACAATAATTGGATAAAAAATTTAATTTGCCACAAAAATGCATACTCTAGCAGAGTCTTTATGCAAATAAAATATAATCTTAGTAAAAAAAGTAAGATGTGAGTGGTTCATACCATCTACATTCAATGCTGCATGTGTCAAATGCAAAAACAGCAGGAATGTGCCAATCACATTGCAGATCTAATTCTCTCCTCTTCAACCTGCAGTCTGTCAGCATGTCACCACCGGTCTCTCTCTCCATCATCATGTTGACAGAGATTACAGCTAGCTGAAGGGGGACCTGATATATCTCAGGCTGCTTAGCAGCTAGATAAAAGAGTTTGAAAAGCTGATATTTCTTAGCTTTACAACTCAAGATTTCCAGCTTTAAAGTTCTGTAGCCATCAGTAACAAAGACATATGACATACGTCCTTGACTACTGAAGTGCCACCTTAGGAGATACATCCTTGGCAGGGAAAGAGTTAATATGTTGACTACACTTGATACAGTTCTATATCTAATTTATGATTAAATGTTTAAAGGGAGTCTGTCAGTAGTTTTGACCCTGCTCAACTGTTGACAGCACTAGACAGGGCCTGGGGAGAGCAGTACAAATGTACCTTTTGTGGAGCTTTTCTCATCAATAGTGTAAAATGTTATTCTGCTATTCCCTACTCTTGCAAGTTCGAGGGCAGCATTTACTACTCTTTGCATTGAGGTGCAATAATAATAATAAGGTGAATAAGGCTCTTCCCACTGCTATTACTGTTAGCTGTAACATGAAGAGACCACTGCAGCTGCCACTCAGAGTGGAGAGCATTTCAAAAAGAAATCCTGACCTGGGCACTTGCAAGGGACAGTGTTGCAATGGCATCCCATGCCCGTTGCTGTTTTGCTCCCTCAGGCAGGTACGGATGCCATGTACTGTAACCCATGCCCATAATAGACAGATTCTGTCAGAATAAAAATCATACTAAATGCAATGCAAATCAAAGTAATTATGAGTGCCGATCATTTTGTATATAATTAATTGGGACTTGTTATGGACAGAAAATCAACCCATGTAAAAGTGTCCGTAGCTGAAATGTCTCTGCAGCGACCCTCTGTAGAGTATCAGAGTGGCAGTGGCTCTGATAAGCTGTTGTGTCACAGTGTACTTCCTTAGGCCATTGCTCTCTGGGGATCTGTGGAGGCCAGAGTTAAACGTAACAAAGACTTTTTTACTAAGTGCAACGTAGAACTTCAAGTCCATTGAATAGCTGCAATTTCCAAGAGCAATTCTCTTTGGATCAACAAGAAATCTGGAGGCAGGTTGGAAGGCTGCAGTTTAGCACTTAGTTCATACTGGCCTTTGACTCTGCTGTTGAATACATTATAACTATAGTGGATCTGTAACAGGAGCAGGAGCTTTTCAGGTTGCTTCTCTCCTCTCAGAGGTTACTCAGGAACTCCCTCTCTGGGCAGGGAGCAGGACAACCAGTCCTGATGATTAGCCCTGTTCCTTGCCAATCTTTGCCATCCATTCCCTGCTCGTAGCTACGGCCAGAAGTAAAAAATATAAAACAACATTATGCACAGCAATATAAACAATGCACATATTGTAGAAACCCCAGTTCTGGGCTACTACACCTCAGTTTTTTTTGCACCTATGTTTTTTGTGCTTTTATTTCTGGTATTTTTTTCCATGTGTTTTACCACTAACTATAGTAAAAGAAAAATTAAGTTGTCCTGTGAGGGTGAGAACGGTGCAAACGCACCTCTCCCCAAGGTACTGCTGTCAAGTGTAAGAGAAAAATCAAAGGGGCAGTAACAATTAAAACGTGATATTTATTGGTATGACTAAAACAAGTAAAGTCCCCTTACAAGACAAACAAACAGATACGGTCGGGTACTGTGTACAGGTGTGTCACTGGAACAGTGACTCACTGTACCCAGGGTCCCTAGGGCGAGCCCTTTATAAGGTTGTGTGGACCCCAAGGGTCAGGAGGTGCCACAAAAAGTGCTAATAAACCCCGGCAAGGTGATCCTAGATCCCGCTTGGAGAGCAGGAGCGAACCCAGGCGGGATAGAAAATAAGGATGGATCTTACCGGTACCGGGGCAAGCCGTGCTTGATGGCAAACGGTCAAGGCAGACGACCAAGGTAAGCTCTTATTCTAGCACATAGATAGGGTGTTCCGGTCCGGAGGAAGGGTACTTCATAGGTAGGAAGATGCCTTTTGAAGAAGGGGGCCACAAGGGGAACATCTGTCCCTGTAGCGCCCTACTTGACCTACTATGACCCTGTTGCCCTAACACGGGATCCGTGCCCCGCAAGGGGTGGTCCCGTCCGGAACCTTACCCTGCACTAAGGTCCCTAAGAGACCCTGTCAGGGTGATGGGGAGGGGAACACCTAATCTGGTTAGACTAAGGTGGTAGTAACACCGTGGGCAAAATGAGGTTGTGCTCATATGTCCCTGGATGTAATGAAAAGTATGCTCATATGTCCCTACGCGTTTCGTCAAAAAATGGAACATACATAGAAAGAGTACTAGCAACCTCTTGAGTCGTCAGGGGACGGGGGTTGGTACTAATGGCTGTTGTCCAAGTCACCAGGTGTCAGTGTTGTAATACTGAACGCCCGTGGCCTAGACCAGACTAAAGAAGGTCATTCAGTGTACTTAGCCTATTTAAAAGAGTCCTCACAGCCACATAAGAAACTAAGCTTATGCTAGGCTATTAGGAGGGAGGTACTGGCTACCTCTAACCACTTAATGGTGAATAACGTGGTTGGTTCTGTAGCTAGAGTGCGTATGGCATATCCAGGTACATAGTCAAAGCCTTGGTGCGTATGGCATCCAACTGGCTAGGCCAGCGTCATTTCGTTTTGTTGATGCCGGATGTATGGCGTCTGGCAGCCAGACGCCATACATCCGGCATCAACAAAACGAAATGACGCCGGCCTAGCCAGTTGGATGCCATACGCACCAAGCTTAGTTTCTTATGTGGCTGTGAGGACTCTTTTAAATAGGCTAAGTACACTGAATGACCTTCTTTAGTCTGGTCTAGGCCACGGGCGTTCAGTATTACAACACTGACACCTGGTGACTTGGACAACAGCCATTAGTACCAACCCCCGTCCCCTGACGACTCAAGAGGTTGCTAGTACTCTTTCTATGTATGTTCCATTTTTTTACGAAACGCGTAGGGACATATGAGCATACTTTTCATTACATCCAGGGACATATGAGCACAACCTCATTTTGCCCACGGTGTTACTACCACCTTAGTCTAACCAGATTAGGTGTTCCCCTCCCCATCACCCTGACAGGGTCTCTTAGGGACCTTAGTGCAGGGTAAGTTTCCGGACGGGACCACCCCTTGCGGGGCACGGATCCCGTGTTAGGGCAACAGGGTCATAGTAGGTCAAGTAGGGCGCTACAGGGATAGATGTTCCCCTTGTGGCCCCCTTCTTCAAAAGGCATCTTCCTACCTACGAAGTACCCTTCCTCCGGACCGGAACACCCTATCTATGTGCTAGAATAAGAGCTTACCTTGGTCGTCTGCCTTGACCGTTTGCCATCAAGCACGGCTTGCCCCGGTACCGGTAAGATCCATCCTTATTTTCTATCCCGCCTGGGTTCGCTCCTGCTCTCCAAGCGGGATCTAGGACACCCTTGCCGGGGTTTATTAGCACTTTTTGTGGCACCTCCTGACCCTTGGGGTCCACACAACCTTATAAAGGGCTCGCCCTAGGGACCCTGGGTACAGTGAGTCACTGTTCCAGTGACACACCTGTACACAGTACCCGACCGTATCTGTTTGTTTGTCTTGTAAGGGGACTTTACTTGTTTTAGTCATACCAATAAATATCACGTTTTAATTGTTACTGCCCCTTTGATTTTTCTCTACCACTAACTATACAAAAGATATTGGCAGTATGCTACATTTTTCGAAAGAAGCAAGAAAGACAAATAAATCACCTAATTGACAAAAATGCCAATAGCAAAAAAGAAAAAAAAAAACATTTGCGTGTTCCGCATTTCAAATTTCCCACAGAACTTCGGCTAACATTTAGAGCTGCCGTTTTTACCTAAAAAAACTAAAAAAAAAAAACTGCAGGCACAAAATACACAAAAAATCAAAGTGCAAAAAATGCCACTAAAAACTATCGGGAAGATATCAAACTGGTGTAAAGTAGAACTGGTGTAAATGCCCCTAGCAACCTATTAGATTCCACCTTTCATTTTTTACAGCTCCTTTGGAAAATGAAAGGTGGAATCTGATTGGTTGTTATGGGCAACTAAGCCAGTATTACTTTACACCAGTGTGATAAATGCCCCCCTATGTGTGAAAGCACCCTTAGTGAGCAAAAGAATCACAGAGCAGACAGGGAATAATGTCAGCACTATCTTATCACTGTAATTTGAGATATGATCTGTAAGAGGGTAAAAGAATAATGTGCACTGTAATTCTTTACATATTAATCTCACCCACAGCCACTGAATGTATTTTTAAATCAGGCTACTTTCACACTCGCGTTTTGGGCGTATCCATTATGGATCTGCAAAAACGGATCCGTTACAATACTACAACCGCGTGCATCCATCATGAACTGATCCATTTGTATTATCTGTAACATAGCCAAGACGGATCCGTTATGAACTCCATTGAGTCAATAGGATCTATTGTGCCAGAAAAAACGGTTTGGCTCAGTTTTGTCAAGCGGACAGCAAAACGCTGCAGGCAGCATTTTGGTGCCAGCCTCCAGAGCGGAATGGAGACTGATCGGAGGCAAGCTGATGCATTCTGAGCGGATCCTTTTCCATTCAGAATGCATGTCTTATGGGAGTAGGCAGCTGGGTCCTGATTATCGTCCCCACCCAGAGGCGGGGCTTTGAGTATTTAAGGCAGCTTCACTTAGGAGGAAGTTCCCAAGCGTGGTTGTTGTACCTCTTGACTCCCGCTAAACTTTCCTACTGTATTCTGGACTGTCTGTTTATTGGATTTCCTGGATTCCGACCTCTGCCTTGTTTGACCCCGACTCTGCTTACTGTCTGCTTGCTGGATTGCCTGGACTATTGACCTCTGCTCTGTATGACTACGAATCTGCCTGCCCTCTGTTCATTGGATCACCTGGATTACCAACCTCTGCACCGTCTGACTACGCATCTGCCCATCGCCTCCTATAAGTCTGCCTAGATTCCTGAACCTGCACCACCTGACAACGAGATCGCTTTAATCTGCACACTGCATTATTCTGAACTGTCTTTGGCTCTACTCCAAGTGACTGTTGATTTCCGTTTACTAGTAAAGTTCTTCTGTTTCGCTTACCTGCCTATGCTAGACTCTGTTTACACTGCTGCAGTTAGCAGCGTCCTGGGTGACTGGTGCAAACACCAGTATCCTGACTCTGAGAGTCAGCAATAAAGGGCTATAGTCAAGTCCTCTATCCGCTGACCCAGAGGATCTACATCCTCTGGTCATAACAGCAGGTTCCCTATTGCTGAGAGGAATAAAGAGAAGACAACCTTCATACCACCAATAGACCTATTTGAGTTTCAGTGGCCGCCTTTTAGTCTTGCTAATGCCCAAACAACCTTGAAGGATCTTTGCCTAAAAGAGCTGGATTTTGAGTACTGTTCTCTGAACATCTGGAGAGGCTGGACCTGGTGCTCTCTCGCCTGGAAGGACATGGGTTGAAACCAAAGCCCAGTAAAGGTCACCAGTTTAGAGAGAGCACTGAGTACCCATTCAGCCTATGGATTCAAAGATACGAGCAGTGCGGCAGTGGCCCATACCATGTAACATCAATGACTGGTTGAGTACTACAGATGATTCATAAAAGATTTTGCCACCTTAAGATGCCGTCCTGAATTGGACCTTCACTGGAGCCACAAAGCAGAGGGTCATAGTATGAGGAGCGGAAGCAAATCAAGCTTTAAAAGAACTGAAGAGGCTGTTGACATCTAGTGTAGGCAGATTACTCTAAAGCCCTTTCCAATGCACACAGATCGAAGCTTGAAAGGCCTGGGAGTAGTGCTGACTCAAAACCAAGATGGTAGGGTGCGAGGATGGAGAAAAGAACCCTTAGAACTTTAGTTCATTCAAGCTAGAGCTGTTGGCAGTAGAGTACACAGTTATGCAAAAGTTTGCTGACATCCTGATGGAGCCAGAATTTGTGTTATGGACTGTCAACAATGCTCTGGTGCACTGGACAACACTAAACTCGAGTCTTATAGCGGCGTTGGATGAGGAGATGTAAGAAATATAGAGCCCCTACTTTATTTTAATTAACGAAATGGTGGTGCCCCCATTCAAGGTGTTGAGCCTTTAGCTGACCCAGTGGTAGCCCGGACCAGTGAAGAATGGATGGTCAAGCAGCAAGATAAAAAAGTAGATAGTGTAAGAAGGTGGTACATGGATGGGTACTGACCCAGTCACAGAGACAAAGAGAAACTGAGGCCCTCAGGATGGTGATTGCTACAGATCGCCTGGTCCTCAGCAAAGGCGTGTTGTACTGATGGGTCAAGTTACCCGTTTGAGAGATTGAGATTTGCTTCACCTTACAGCTTCTACTTCCAGAGAGTGAAGTGAGACATGTGGCTGAATGGATACATGAAAAAAAGGGACACTTTAGGCTTGTGGAGACTTTTTCCTGGCCACAAAGATTCTATCACCCCAATCTCCAGGGACCAGCCTTAGAATTCTGCAGAAGCTGCCGCAGTTGCAGCCTGGCCCAGCTGGTGATGATGAACTATCTGATGGTGGAAGAATCCTTGTGAGTTTACAAATACTTATTGGTTATTGTGGATAATTTCTCTAAGTTGGTAGTGGCAGGTAGCACTAAGGCAAATGTCAACAAACATACATAGTCCAATATACTCTTGCTCCAAGGCACCTAAACTGGACCCTGGTACAGGTCCTATGAAGTCTGGAAGACCAGAAAAAGAAGAGATAGCTTGATTAAGTTGCTGAGCTTGTATGAGTGCATAACAACACAGTGCATTCCATTACTATTTACTTTCCCATCTTATGAATGAGCTGCAGAAATGGATGGTGCCCCCTTAACATGATGATACCAGTCTACAATGAAAGTGAAAGGTGAACACCACAGACCAGGACTGAAGGTCATCGGAATAAACTCCAGGAGATGTATGATCTAAGGCCCCTTTCACACGGGTGAGAATTCCGTGTGGGTGCAATGCGTGAGGTGAATGCATTGCACCCGCACTGAATCCAGGCCCATTCACTTCAATGGGACTGTTCAGATGAGCTGTGATTTTCACACATCACTTGTGCGTTGAGTGAAAATCGCAGCATGTTTTATATTCTGCATTTTTCATGCAACGCAGGCCCCATAGAAATTAATGGGTCTGCGTGAAAATCGCAAGCATCCGCAAGCAAGTGCGGGTGCGGTTTGATTTTCACGCATGGTTGCTAGGAGATGATGTAAGTAATATGATAATTTCTATCTTCATTCAGCAGGACCTGCGCTGACGTCACCTTGCACACCACTAGGTTACATCATCAAAGGTCCTTTGGCAGGTCCCAAAAAAAGAATAACGAAGATGATGCCGGCTGCGCGAACAACAGGATGAGGAGAGTTAATAAAAAAAAATTTAACCCCTAAAGCCACATTTTAGTAAGCATTCTGTATTAAGAATGCTATTATTTTCCCTTATAAGCATGTTATAAGGGAAAATTTTTAAATATACAGAACACCTAACCCAAACCCAAACCCAAACTTCAGTGAAGAAGTCCGGGTTCGGGTCTGGGTACCACAGTCAGTTTTTTATCACGCGCGTGCAAAACGCCATGCACCCGCGCGATAAAAACTGAACAACAGAACTCAATCGCAGTCAAAACTGACTGCAATTGCGTACCTACTCGCACAATTTTCCCTGATCGCAGACTCAACGCATCCGGACCTAATCCAGAAATGCTCGTCTGCAAAGGGCCTAATTGCTTAGGCCCTCCCACACTTATGGCTAATTGGAAACTGAAGTCGGGGACAAAGTCATTGTGCACAACAGAGTTGCAATAAGAGAAGGGGGTGGGAACTCATTCCCTATGAAGTTGGCCATAATGTCATCCCCCTGATATTTATGTTGAAGCAAATGGTCACACTCATGCAACAAGGGATGGTGGAAGAATAAGAGCTTCCACATCTTGCTTGCCACGCTGTGGCTGGTGAGGACCCGCCTACACAACTGTAACCTGACCAATGACCCCATGGACTTCTGGATCAGCCGAATGAACCAGTGGCAGAAACTGGAACAATGTGCCATTAATGTACTGTCTAGTCCACTGTCCAGTGTACTGTGATAAAGGGTACTCAGCACGGCAGCTGACGACAAAAATGTTCTCCACAAGTGTGGAAAACATTACATTTGTGAAAATGAATCAGGCATAGATCCACGAGGATTTTCACACAACTCCATCTGATGCCTATGAATAGATCTGCTGTTGGGACACTTTAATATGTTGAATTAATCATATGAAGTAAATTCAATATGTGCTGCAACCCACCACAACTTCATGTTCACCGGTATTCAAATTGCACAACCAAGGTTTTCTGCTGCTCCCCATTTGCTCTCCTTAGATAACACTTATAGAGTATGCTGCATGATTGCTGCCCGCTGTAGATTAATGTGATCTCCACCTGTCTCTTCTCTCCTGCATATTTCCTACAGCCTTGGCAGCTGCTTCCCTGCTCCCCAGATGGGAGGTGAAGGATCAGTAAATTATTTAGGTGTCCCAACAGATAGTATGTAGAACTGATACAGTGCACTCTATCTGCCCCCCTCCCTCTCCTCTTACCTGCACTTCTAATGTTACTCCAAAAGTAGGTGAAAGATAGGAACCCCCTAACAAGAATATAAAATATACTTCTCTTCTGTATGGATAATCATTTAATAAAGAATTCACAACTTTAAAAGTACAAATTGGTCGGCAATCAGAAGGTGCACATATAATCTCATAAGGCACTTCCTCCGGTATATTACCTAATATATAGAGGGTGCAATAAATAGCAATGGACCGTCCACTATGTAACATAACTTATTATTAAAATTTTTTGGTTAGAACAAAATATGCTGAAATATACAATTCTGATTTATATGCAAGAAGAAAAGCAATATCTATCTATTTATTGGCATAGCTATAGGGGTTGCAGCAGTCACAATTGCGACTGGGCCCCTAGGCCAGGGGGGCCCACAGCACACTGTCAATTACTGTATGTTTTGCTTTATAAGATGCAGTGTCTCTTATAAAGCAAGTACCATTATGGAAGCACTCACTAGTATGCAGGACGAGCTGGTAGTGAAGGACTGCACGCACTGTACTCACCCCTCCTCCCTGGTCTTCTCCAGGCCGCGCTGCTGTGTCCTGATTTCGTACAACGTTAGGACATACAGCGCGCAATATGACCTGACGCTGTACGCAGTCAGGTCACTGATTAGCACGTGGGGACTGAAGAAGAGACTGCCAGACCTGGAGAGGAGCGGCAGAGCTGGAGAGGTAAGTTTATTAATTTATTTTGGGTGTGATCCGAGGTCTGATATGGGGGCCTGACTCTGCTCTGAGGTCTGACATAGGAGTCTGACTCTGATCTATAGTATGATATGGGGGTCTAACTCAGATCTGGTGTTTGATATGGGGGTCTAACGTGGATCTGAGGTCTGATATGGGGGTCTGACTCTGATTTGATGTCTGATATGGATGTCTGATTCTGATCTGAGGTCCGATATGGAGGTCTGAGGATCTGATATGGGAGTCTGATCTGAGGTCTGATATGGGAATTCGATAAGGGGGTCTGAGGATCTGTCTTGGCAGTTTAACTGTTAGGATTGGAAATAACAATGTGAGTGACAATTCTGAGTATGGAGACTCTACATTGTCACAGGCAGTCATGACTGCTATTACCAAGCAATGTGAACGTAAACAGACTGGTGTTTATATAAAAAATATGGGGGTCATTTATCAAACTGGTGCAAAGTAGAACTGACTTAGTTGCCCATAGCAACCAATCAGATTCCTCCTTTCATTTTCCATAGGAGCTGTCCAAAATGAAAGGTGGAATCTGATTGGTTGCTATGGCCAACTAGTTCCACTTTGCACAAGTTTGATAAATGACCCCCTATATATTTAGTGGGCACTATGAAAACTGAATAATGAATATTTATAATCGGAAAATATTTTTTCCCCAGACTTTTCATTTAAAAGACAAGAATGCAATCCATTTATATATACAGTAAAAATAGAGAGAAAAATCATGGACTTCCTCACAGCATTTTGTGTGAACTTATAATTCCTCTCCCAATGCCACAAGAACTATATTGAGTGTGGCAACCTAACTCAATAGATTTTTGGGTCAGTTTTTCAACCATCCCAAATTAATTCCATGTTTCAATTAAATGAGCTAAATCTCACAAATAGCTTGAGGAACACTTGCTCTGATCACTTCTAAATTTGTTCATTTACAGTTCACTAATACATTATGCTGAGCGGGAGTGTTGCTAAAGCTCCAATGCATACATGTCCAATTCTCTATTCATCCCCCCATCTACAGTGCTAAAGACATATTAGGAGGGACATTACTTTCAGTGCTATTACACATAAAGGAGAAAACAGCACTACATACAGTGGATATAAAAAGTCTACACACCCCTGTTAAAATGTCAGGTTTCTGTGATGTAAAAAAACGAGACAAAGATAAATCATTTCAGAACTTTTTCCACCTTTAATGTGACCTATAAACTGTACAACTCAATTGAAAAACAAACTAAAATCTTTTAGGTGGAGGGAAGAAAACATAAAAAATTTAAATAATGTGATTGCATAAGTGCACACCCTCTTATAACTGGGGATGTAGCTGTGTTCAGAATAAAGCAATCACATTCAAAATCATGTTAAATAGGAGTCAGCATACACCTGCCATCATTTAAAGTGCCTCTGATTAACCCCAAATAAAGTTCAGCTGCTCTAGTTGGTCTTTCCTGAAATTTTCTTAGTCGCATCCCACAGCAAAAGCCATGGTCCACAAAGAGCTTCCAAAGCATCAGAGGGATCTCATTGTTAAAAGGTATCAGTCAGGAGAAGGGTACAAAAGAATTTCCAAGGCATTAGATATACCATGGAACACAGTGAAGACAGTCATCATCAAGCGGAGAAAATATGGCACAACAGTGACATTACCAAGAACTGGACGTCCCTCCAAACATGATGAAAAGATGAGAAGAAAACTGGTCTGGGAGGCTACCAAGAGGTCTACAGCAACATTAAAGAAGCTGCAGGAATATCTGGCAAGTACTGGCTGTGTGGTACACGTGACAACAATCTCCCATATTCTTCATATGTCTGGGCTATGGGGTAGAGTTGCAAGACAAAAGCCTTTTCTTACGAAGAAAAACATCCAAGCCAGGCTACATTTTGCAAAAACACATCTGAAGTCTCCCAAAAGCATGTTGGAAAAGGTGTTATGGTCTGATGAAAACAAGGTTGAACTTTTTGGCCATAATTCCAAAAGATATGTTTAGCGCAAAAGCAACACTGCACATCACCAAAAGAACACCATACCCACAGTGAAGCATAGTGGTGGAAGCATCATGCTTTCGGGCTGTTTTTCTTCAGCTGGAACTGGGGCCTTAGTTAAGCTAGAGGAAATTATGAACAGTTAATACTGGCACAAAACCTTCAGGCTAGACGAACTTCATCTTTCAGCATGACAACGACCCAAAGCATACATCCAAATCAACAAAGGAATGGCTTCACCAGAAGCAGATTCAAGTTTTGGAATGGCCCATCCAGAGCGCAGACCTGAATCCGATTGAAAATCTGTGAGGTGATATGAAGTGGGCTGTGCACACAGATTTGGAGTGTTTTTGCAGAGAAGAGTGGGCAAATCTTGCCAAGTCAAAATGTGCCATGCTGATAGACTCATACCCAAAAAGACTGAGTGCTGTAATAAAATCAAAAGGTGCTTCAACAAAATATTAGTTTAAGGGTGTGCACACTTATCCAACCATATTATTTAATTTTATAATATATTCTTCCCTCTACCTAAAAGATTTCAGTTTGTTTTTCAATTGAGTTGTACAGTTTATAGGTCTCATTAAAGGTGGAAAAAGTTCTGAAATGATTTATCTTTGTCTCTTTTTTTACAGCACAGAAACCTGACATTTTAACAGGGGTGTGTAGACTTTTTATATCCACTGTATCTATTACATCCAGTGAGTTTTCTAATGTAGACATTCTCTTTCCTTATCTTCTCCATTCGGCCTAGACAGTGAAATGACTTCTTTCATTGTCTCTGCAGAGTTTGCTACACAGACATCTTAGGTTCCTCAATTTTCTTGTAATCCTCCTCCTCCTGGTGCCCCAATCGTGTCATCCTGCTGCCCACAATACTGTGCCAATGTGTTCCCCAATGCTCCCAAATACTATACTTATAAAATAACTGTGCCATACAGATAGTCCCCAAAGTGCTCACAAAAGTTCCACCAATAGTAATAGCTCTCTCCCACAGTGCCATCATCAATAATAGTGCACCTACAGTGATAATGATCCATATGAATGCCGCTTTTAGTAGTACTGCCCTCCAAACTGTGCCCAATAATAATAATTTCTCCACAGAACCCCACAGTAGTAATTATATATATAGCCCCCAGTAGCGGTAAAACTTCCCAAAGTGCCCTCTGTAGAGCCCCAGTATTTATTTTGCTCCCTCTAGTATCCAGTAGGTATAATGCCCCCTATAGTGCCCACAGTAACCATAATGGTCCCATGAAGTGCCCCTGTAGTTATGATAGCCCCCTGTAGGACCCGAGCAGTCATAATGCCCCCGTAGGTATAATGCCCCGTACATTGCCCCAATAGGTATAATTCACCCTACAGTACTGCCAGTAAGAATAATGCTCCCTATAGTACCCCCAGTACTAGGTATAATGCCCTCAATGGTGATTTCACTAGGTATAATACCCTGAGTACTTATAGTGCACCCCTGTAGTTCCCCCAGTATTTATTGTTTCCTGTAGTGTCCTCAGTACTTACAGTGTCCCCAGTACTAATAGTGCCCTCTGTGTTTAAAATGCCCCCCATAGCACCCCTTACTATCTTTACCCAAAGTTACTAAGAAAAACTAAATACTGACCTGACCCCCACTCCTCACCACTGTCTGAGATGCAGGAAACAGTCCTCTTCCAGCCTGTGGCCTGAGTTACTGTCTTCTCGACAATTATGTCAATGCACCACCTGTGTCTCAGCACAGGTGCTCATGATGATGTCATTGCACTGCCTGAAACCTGGTGCAAGTGGTCATAATGTTGTCATCCCTATGTGATCACCCATGCAGTTTTACTGTCTCATAAGCCTCAGGCCTAGTGGCCTATGAGAGGGAACAGGGGAAGAGAGTGGCAGGGAACCATTGGCTCTGTTGCTCTGAAGACAGCGATACAGCTGTATAGTCAGTTGCCACTAAGTTCAGGGCCCTGGAAAAAACACCCACGGCCGAAGCCCCAGATGTTCTGAACTATTCTTAGTTGGGTGAGGAAGCATTTTCAGTATGTCAAGAAGAACCAGGAAGCAGACAACAGTAGAGAACCAATATGTACAAGCTCAGACTTTCCCAACAAAAAATACCGGACAAGTTAAACCACACCCCAAAGGGTGTGTGGTTGCGGGCGTGGTTTAACACAGGGTGTTAAGTCGCTATCATACTGTGGCTCCCAATAATATTAATGCCCCCATTAGTGCCCCCAGTAATAGTAATGCCCCCATTAGTGCCCCCAGTAATAGTAATGCCCCCATCAGTGCACCCCAGAATTAATGCCCCTTACTTGTGCCCCCCAGTAAGAGTAATGGGC
This sequence comes from Bufo gargarizans, assembly GCF_014858855.1. Classification (NCBI taxonomy): domain Eukaryota; kingdom Metazoa; phylum Chordata; class Amphibia; order Anura; family Bufonidae; genus Bufo; species Bufo gargarizans. The sequence goes on along the minus strand of NC_058080.1, from coordinate 380,083,506 downwards.
CCATTAGTGCTACCCAGTAAAAATAATGTCCCCATTAGGGCCCCCGGTAAAAATAATGCCCCCATTAGTGCACCCCAGAATTAATGCCCCCCATTAGTGCCCCCAGTTAGAATAATGCCCTCATTAGTGTCCCAAGTTAGAATAATGCCCCAGTTAGAATAGTGCCCCCCAGTTAAAATAATGCCGCCGTTAAGAATAATGTCCCACATTAGTGCCGGTATTTTTGTGGCCCTGCTGGTGCCAGTCAGAACGTCCCAGATGGCAGGCAATTCTTCGAAATTACCATCACCTATCTCTCAAACCAATAATACCCTTAACATCTATCAATCAGGCAAAATGTCTTAGAATGTGTCGTAGAGATTTGTCTAGCAGTCAACTATCTCTTACTAAGAGGTAGACTTCCCAAAAGTAGCCTCTGATAGCATTTTTAAAGGGCAGCAAGGGAAGATTGTTATGCCCTCTTGTGGCAAGACCCAGACCACACTTATAATCACTTACTTATGTGCCTGAGACATAATTGCACACTGAGTTTTGCAGCAATCCGACATTCCTATGTGGGTAAGTTATTGTTATTGTCAAGGAATGTGTGTTTTATGTATGTATGTATATATGTGTATATATATATATATATATATATAGAAATGGAAATATTTGCATATTTTCATAGTCATAACCAGGTCCAGCTTTTAAGAATAAATAGAAAATAAGGTATATTCTTTCCTGGATGTCTTAACATTTTCTGCCAATACTATATAGTAACAATGGATCACATCCATGCAGCTGCACACACCAGTTACCAGGCATTTCATGCAGTGTGAGCACAGCATTGAGCTCTTTTTACATAAAGCCGGTTTCATTACACGGATGAAGGCATTTGGTTGGCTCCACAACCTATATTTGTTTATGTGCAGCATTTAACCCTGAACTGCACAGGACATGTGAATGTTTGAAGCTGCCAGCCTGCTCTGTTGCTGCAGAGTGTGTGTAGAGGACATGTTAATGACCATTCATTTGCCAACAAGGTGATTTCTCTTTTAAGTATGGGTAGAGCATGTAGTACAGAAGGCATCATGAGGGTAGTTTTGGTCTGAGAAACCAATCAGAATGGACCCAATGGAATCCAATGTACCCCAAGAGGAGCAGAACCGGCAACTGAGTCGAGACAGAATGGTGCACTAGCTCAGGGCTGTCCCACTGCCAAGCAGCTGCAAACCAAGAGGCTGAAACTAGCCCAACATGAGGATCATTTGACAGCTAAAGGGTTCTGAGAAGTGACCTCGGTCCCCAAAGAAGGATAGTTCTCATTCCCCACCAATATAATATGGAATGCTTAATGCTTGGCTGTGTTGGTCGTAGCTTTGAGAGCAGTTCTTCAGCTTTACTCTATCCCAAGTATCTGTGTGGGTACTGGGACCAGCTCTTGAAATCCCCCAGCTCTTTGTCCTATTTGTATGAGTACTGTAAACTATTCAGAATTGCACAACACTTTATCCTATGAATTCATACTGTACTCTGAGCTGTTTTCCAGCACCACACAGTACTCTATCCCATTAGTATGAGGACTGGAAGCTGTGGTTGAGCATCACAGAGAATTCTATCCTATATGTGTACATACTGTGAGCTGTGGTTCAGAACCACACAGCACTCTATTCTATTTGTGTGCGTAATGGGAGCTGTGGTTCAGAAGCACACAGCACTCTATTCTATTTGTGTGCATACTGGGAGCTGTGGTTCAGAACCACACAGCACTCTATTGCATTTGTGTGCGTACTGGAAGCTGTGGTTCAGAACTACACATCACTCTATTCTATTTGTGTGCACACTGGGAGCTGTGGTTCAGAACCACACAGCACTCTATTCCATTTGTGTGCGTACTGGGAGCTGTGGTTCAGAACTACACATCACTCTATTCTATTTGTGTGCACACTGGGAGCTGTGGTTCAGAACCACACAGCACTCTATTCCATTTGCGTGCGTACTGGGAACTGTGGTTCGAAACCACACAGCACTCTATTCTATTTGTGTGCGTACTGGGAACTGTGGTTCAGAACCACACAGCACTCTATTCTATTTGTGTGCATACTGGGAGCTGTGGTTCAGAACCACACAGCACTCTATTGCATTTGTGTGCGTACTGGAAGCTGTGGTTCAGAACTACACATCACTCTATTCTATTTGTGTGCACACTGGGAGCTGTGGTTCAGAACCACACAGCACTCTATTCCATTTGTGTGCGTACTGGGAGCTGTGGTTCAGAACTACACATCACTCTATTCTATTTGTGTGCACACTGGGAGCTGTGGTTCAGAACCACACAGCACTCTATTCCATTTGCGTGCGTACTGGGAACTGTGGTTCGAAACCACACAGCACTCTATTCTATTTGTGTGCGTACTGGGAACTGTGGTTCAGAACCACACAGCACTCTATTCTATTTGTGTGCGTACTGGGAGCTGTGGTTCAGAACCACACATCACTCTATTCTATTTGTGTGCAAACTGGGAGCAGTGGTTCAGAACCACACAGCACTCTATCCTATTTGCATACTGGGAGCTGTGGTTCAGAACAACACAGCACTCTATTCTATTTGTGTGTGTACTGGGAGCTGTGGATCAGAACCACACAGCACTCTATTCTCTTTGTGTGCGTACTGGGAGCTGTGGTTCAGAACCACACAGCACTCTATTCTATTTTTGTGCGTACTGGGAGCTAGGTAAGTCCACCAGGGGTGAACAGTACAGACATTAGTGTATTCTACTTGTGTAAGAAATGGGAACTGTTTTTCATCTACACACCTCATTCTACCCTGCGTACTAGGAGCTGTTCTTGAGCACCACAGAGAACTTATTAATCATTACTTAGCACTCTATCCTATTTCTTCAGCACTTCCCAGCACTCTATCCTGTTCAAAAACCCACTGGAAGCTGTTCTTCAGCGCCTGTTCATCTCACACTGCACTCTATTCTATATACACAGTCGAGTTACATTATTATGACCACCAGCTAATATCCAGAGTAACCGCCATGTGGAGCATGAACAGCATCTAGATGGGCTGGGAGTCAATAAGGTCCTGGTAGGTGGTCACAGGTATCTGGAGCCATGCTAACTGCAGTGCATTCCACAGCTGCTGGAGGAAGCGTGGAGGAGGATTCATAGAGCAAATCATCGAGATGGTCCCACAGATGCTCAATTTGTTCAAGTCTGGGGAATTAGGGGGCCAGGGTAGTACTCGGAAGTCTTGGACATGCTCTTCCAAACAATGTTGGAACATTTCTAGCCATGTGACATGTTGCATTGTCTTGCTGCAAGATCCCATCTGCCCCCAGGAAAACAAATCAGCATATATGGATGTATGTGATCTGCAAGGATGGATTCATACCCAAATTGGTTGAGAGTGCTTTCCACATAGATGAGTGGGCCCAGAGAATTTCACAAAAACATTCCCCAGACCATAATGCTGCCACCACCAGCTTGTGTTCTTCCAGCAATGGTTGCAGGGTGTTTGTTCTCCGATGTTTCTCGCCTGACACTTCAACGTTTATCTGTGTGATGAAGCAGAAAATGTGACTCATTGGAGAAGGCAACTCTTTGCCAATCAGTAGATGTTTAATTCTGATACTGCCACGATAACTGAAGCATTTTCTGCCGATGTAACTTTGATAGCTGAGGTGTAGTGACCATCTGTCTGCTTCGAAGCCCCATACACAGTAGGGTTCACTGTTCTGTTGTTTTAGACACATGTCTGGTAGCCCCCTGGTTCTTTTTGGCAGTGAGCTGCTCCACAGTAGCTTGTCAGTCTGCCCTTGTGCACCTTCGTAGCTGACGTTCAGCTCTGACATCAATGGCATATGGTGCTCTACAGTATCCATGTCACTTATTCACAATGGTGCCACTGCCATTTGTCCACTTACACTACACTTTACCACAAACTGTGCAGTTTTAGAAATACTGCCACCCTTGGCCCAAAAGCCAATTATCATCCCTTTTTGCAACTCTGATAAATTGTCCTTTTACCCATGACAGCAACAAGGGATATGTGTGCAGATAGCCTGTCACACCTTATATATACCCCCCAAGGCAGCTCAACACACGTGACTGCCTTCATGAGTTACGCACTGCCGACATTGAAAGCGGCAATAGCAATGTGACCTTAACTGTGTACCATATATAGTAACTGTCTTTCATCCCCACACAGCACTAGTGTGGATCACGAATATTCGAATTGCTAATTTTTATTGCGAATATCGGCACTTTGAGAATTCACGAATATTTAGAATATAGTGATATATATTCGTAATTTCAAATATTCAAGATTTTTTTTTAATCAGTACACATGATCCCTCCCTGCTTCTAGCTTGTGGGTCAATGAGAAGGCTGCAATATCTTTGACTTTAGTAATAGTGGTGATTGCAAATTTTTAATGCAAATTTTTTCATTGCCGATTTCTGCAATCAAAAAAATAATGACTGGAGATAACGAATTCTCGAATATTCGCCCAAATATTCGCAAAATATCACAAATTTGAATATTGTCCCTGCCGCTCATCACTGCTTCAGCACACTATCCTATCTGTGTGAGTATTTGAAGATCTAAGTCAGAATTACACAGCATTGTATTCTATTTGTGTGAGTACTGGCAGTTGTAGTTCAGCACCATACAGCACTGTATTTCATCTATGTAAGTACTAGGAGCAGTGGTTCAGAACCATATAGCTTTATATTCCATTTGTGTGAGTGCTGGGAGTTGTGGTAACTTCAGCACCATACAGCACTGTATTTCATCTATGTAAGTACTAGGAGCTGTGGTTCAGAACCATATAGCTTTATATACAGTATGTGGTTTAGGACCATACAACTGTCTATTCCATTTATGTGAGTATCAGGAACTGTAGTTCAGCACCATGTAGCTCTCTATTCCATTAGTGTAAGTACTGGGAGCTGTGGTTGAGCACCATAAAGCTCTCTACTCCATTTGTGTGAGTACTGGGCACTGTGGTTGACCACCATAGAGCTCTCTATTCCATTTGAGTACTGGGCACTGTGGTTGACCACCATACAGCTCTCTACTCCATTCCTGTGAGTACTGGGCACTGTGGTTGACCACCATACATCTCTCTACTCCAATTATGTGAGTACTGGGCACTGTGGTTGACCACCATACAGCTCTCTCTTCCATTCGTGTGAATAGTGGGCACTGTGGTTGACCACCATACAGCTCTCTATTCCATTCATGTGAGTACTGGGTGCTGTTGTTGATCACTATACAGTTCTCTACTCCATTTGTGTGAGTACCGGGCTCTGTGGCTGACCATCATACAGCTCTCTACTTCATTTGTGTGAGTACTGGGCTCTGTGGTTGACCACCATACAGCTCTCTATTACATTCCTGTGAGTACTGGGCGCTGTGGTTGACCATCATACAGCTATTACATTCGTCTGAGTACTGGATACTGTGGTTAACACCATACAGCTTTTTGATTTCTGTGAGTACTGGGAGCTGTGGTTGACCACCATACAGCTCTATATTTTATTCCTATGAGTACTGGGAGCTAGTGATGGATGAACATCGGCCAGGACGGTTCGCAAACCGCACGTTCGCGGCAGGCCCCATTAACTTAAATGGCAGGCGAACCTGTAAAACCTTCAGGTCATATTTGCAGCCACCAAATACTTACTAGAAGTGCACAAATAGTTACACAACATGGACATAAAGGGAAACTCTCAAAAATGAACATTTTTATTTTAGGCCACGGGAGTACAGGCCCCAACAATTAGGCATTCACCTGACAGAAAAGTACTTGTGATTATGTGGCTGGAGGCAGAGCCGGCTCCAGGTTCATGTGGGCCCTTGGGCGATAAATCCCAGTGGGCCCCTTTGAGGCATTTTTGTACATTTACATGTCCCTCTGAGGCTCCCACACAGTATAATGACCACCAGTGGCCCCTATACAGTATAATGACCACTAGTGGCCCTTTACACAGTACAATGACCCCCCAATGCCCCCGAACACAGTATAATGACCCCCAGTGGCCCCACACACAGTATAATGACCCCACAGTGGCCCTCCATTCAAAATAATAACCCCCAGTCGCACCCCATTCAGAATAATGACCCCCAGTGGCCCCACACTGGGGGTTGTACTGTATGGAGGGGCACTGGGGGTCATTATACTGTATGGTGGTCACTGGGGGTCATTATATTGAATTGCGGCTCTGGTGGTCATCATACTGAATGGGTTATACTGTATGGAGGGGCATTGGGGATCATTATACTAAATGGGGCACTGGCATTATACTGTGTAAGGGGCCCTCACAGTGTAATGACCCAGCAGTGACCCCCTCACATACCTATCCTTGCTGGAGCGCAGGGGAGCTCCCTGCACTCCTTCTCTCCTCAGGCCCAGTGCAGCAATGAGACACATGTTATGACATCACTGCTGGGGCGGGCCTGGAGGACAGAAGGAGCTGTGCAGTGATGTAGCTAGATAAAATTTTAGTACGCCCCCCGCCCCCCTAGTGGGTTCACATCACATTTTTCCTATCGGATGAGAGTCCAGTAAAAAAATGCATACGTTAGCATATATCATTTTTTTTTACACTGTATGGCATCAGTCTGAGGCATCTGTTAATGTATACATTTTTGGTATGCATTAAATGGATGGCAAAAATGGATGTGAACCCAGCCTTAGTGTCAGAATAAGCACCAGTACACAGCGGAGCAGCGGGATGAAGAGGGGAGGCAGCCATGTACTGACAGAGCGCTACCTGGTCCTGGTGGTCAGGGGTGAGGACTGTGTTTCCCAAGGATCATTTATCTACTGGGAAATACAGGGCATAGTATAACACACTAGAATCTATATACTATAAAGATATTTGCCCTACCCCCGAATAATAATACAATTAGGGGGTCATTTATTATATAGAAATGCATCTATATTAGGCGTATTTCTAACACAGATTGTGGCGCAAAGGTCCTTAGCACCGCAATCTGCATCTTTTTCCCGCTCATGCCAGGTCAAAAAAAGGGGGCGTGAGCAGGGAAAGGGATACAGTTATGGCCATACAGTTATTGGATACCACCTCCATACAGTGACCAGATAACACCTCTGTACAGTGACCGGTTAACACCGCCAGACAGTGATCGGATAAACGGGTATAAGAGGGCACAGTACAGGGAATGACTAGGGGCACTGTACAAGGTGTGGTAAGAGGCCACAATGCAGGGTATAAGGGGGGACAGTACGGGGTGAGGGGCACAGTACGGGGTGGGTGGCACAGTACGGGTTGGGGGGCACAGTCACATGACCCTGTGATGTTAGAAGGCCCTTATGGTGAATGCGGTTCAGACGCTACCATAATGAGAGGCAGACAGGGGCCCGGGGCACTGGATGGACAGGAGGAGTGAACACAGCAAGTACGTGAAAGGGGTTCTGAGGGGGATTCATACAAGAAGTAGTGGCAGGAGGTCTGTGCAGGGCAGCAACAGGAGATAAGAGGGTGGAACAGGAGCTCTGGATATATGCGGGAGGAAAGGAGACAGAAGGGGATCCATGAGGATGAGATAGGACAGGATATGGGGGGGAGCAGGTGTCATGGAGGCAAACTACTAATTGAAGCAGTAAAACAACTAAGTAGCATCAAGCAGCATCCAGCAGCAGCTCGAAGAGTCCTCCCCCCTCCTGTCCCACAGAGAAGAGACAGTCACAGTGCAGACTCACTGACAAACTCTGCGTGTCTGAAGCTAGTAAGGTAACCTGCTGCTCTGTTGAACGGAGTGAAGAGGGGACATGTCTGAAGCTCTGCAGCTGCCAACCTCATGTGACTCAGAGGGCCCACCAGGGGGGTACTACGTAAGTGAAATGACAGCAATGAGTGCTTCCATCTTTATTGATGGAAGTGCCCATAGAAGCTCAGTGGGCTCCCTCAGGAGCAGTGGTCCCTGGCATTTGCCCGGGTCTGCCGGGTGCTGAGGCCAGCCCTGGCTGGAGGTACATTAGGCGGTCACTGGATAAAATTTTTACTGTAGGCCAGTACAGGCCCCAAAAATTAGGCATTCACCTGACAGAAAAGAACTTGTGATGATGTGGCTGGAGGTACATTAGGCGGTCACTTGATATAATTTTTACTGTAGTCCACTGGAGTACAGGCCCCAAAAATTAGGCATTCACCTGACAGAAAAGAACTTGTCATTATGTGGCTGGAGGTACATTCGGCGGTCACTGGCAATTTTTTTTACTGTAGGCCAGTACAGGCCCAAAAAATTAAGCATTAACCTGACAGAAAAAACTTGTGATTATGTGGCTGGAGGTACATTAGGCGGTCACTGGATAAAAATGTTACTCTAGGCCACTTGAGTACAGGCCCCAAAAATTAGGCATTCACCTGACAGAAAAGAACTTGTGATGATGTGGCTGGAGGTACATTAGGCGGTCACTTGATAAAATCTTTACTGTAGTCCACTGGAGTACAGACCCCAAAAATTAGGCATTCACCTGACAGAAAAGAACTTGTCATTATGTGGCTGGAGGTACATTCGGCGGTCACTGGCAAAATTTTTACTGTAGGCCAGTACAGGCCCAAAAAATTAAGCATTAACCTGACAGAAAAAAACTTGTGATTATGTGGCTGGAGGTACATTAGGCGGTCACTGGATAAAAATGTTACTGTAGGCCACTGGAGTACAGGCCCCAAAAATTAGGCATTCACCTGACAGAAAAGAACTTGTGATTATGTGGCTGGAGGTACATTAGGCGGTCACTGGCTAAAAATTTTACTGTAGGCCAGTACAGGCTCAAAAAATTAAGCATTAACCTGACAGAAAAAAACTTGTGATTATGTGGCTGGAGGTACATTAGGCGGTCACTGGATAAAAATTTTACTGTAGGCCACTGGAGTACAGGCCCCAAAAATTAGGCATTCACCTGACAGAAAAGGACTTGTGATTATGTGGCTGGAGGTACATTAGGTGGTCACTGGATAAAAATGTTACTGTAGGCCACTAGAGTAGAGGCCCCAAAAAGTAGGCATTCACCTGATAGAAAAGGCCTTTTATGCCGCTGTATATACATAAGACAAGGACCGTTCTTTGTTCTGTGTAATGGCGAATATGTGTGGGCTGGCATGAGGAAATTCAATTACACGTGGTCGTCACAGGTGTTGAATTCCTCAGAGATTCATGCCTCATTCATTTTTAGAAATGTGGGGTAGTCCACACTGTCGTGAGCTAGGCGAGTGCACTTATCGGTCACGATCCCCCCTGCTGCGCTGAGGCCGATAACCCGATGTAGGACACCTGTCGGTCTAGGCATTCCCTGAGGCTGGATACGGAGGGCGGCTGTAGATGGCTTGGCTGCAAGAATGATCTCATGTCCGAAGTGAACAACACATCTTTAAACCGCCCTCTTCTTGCAGGCGCAGTAGGATTGGTACCCGCACCTGTTTCGTTGTGGGTGGAAATTCCTCTGCCAGCTCCCGTAACAGCAGAATGCAGCATCTCTCGCAGCAAGGCCTTAAAATGCTGCATTCTGACAACCCTCTGTGATGCTGGTTACATGGCCACCATTATGTTTTGTACCGGGGTCTAAGTACACTGCCACCCAGTCACGGGGGTCCCTCTTAAAACACAGGAGCATGAAGGCCCTCCATTTGCACTAAATTGGAAGCAGTGGAGCACCCTGGCTCCTGCTCATCACCCAGGAGAATGTCATCTTCGGTCTCCTCCCCCCAGCCATGGTCAACCTGGGATACACCTGGGATACCCGAAAAGTTTAAAGTCCCCCTCAAAGCCTGCTCTTCTTGCTCCTCCTTCTCCCCCCAGCCACCATCCTCCTCTAACTCCTCTTCAGACTCCGGCTGACTTGTCTCAGATGGAGTAGCCCCCCAGGGAATACATTTTGCATTGCGACTTTCTCATCTTCCAGCTCCTGCTCCTCGACGGCTTGATCAATGACATAGCACAATGCACGCTCCAGAACGATGTCACTGTCCTATCAAGCATATACAAGGTGGAGTTCCATTGCGTTGGGAAGTCACAAATCAGACGTCTGATGGGCAAGTCAGCTTTAGCTAGAAATTTTCTAATGCAGGGATAACAAAACAGAAAATTAATGGAAACATTAGCAATACAACAATTATTATTATACCAAATTTGTAATAGGGTATGTTTCCAGTTTTTAAACCAGCTGTCAAACCACTCCCTCCCCTCACGGATTATCTATTCCAGAGTTTATTTTCAGTTCCTCTAAAAGGGAGGTAAGCCCCTTAAGAGCATTCATGACCTCGCCATTTGGTCCTAAGTTATACTGAATTACAGTGCAACAGGTCTCACCAATCATTTTACATACACCTCCTTTTTCAGCAAGTAGCATAGTGGGCCCTAGCTGTTCTACTATTCCTTTTAAGGCATCTCTCGTATAGTTTAGGAATCTCTGTTGATTTTAATAAATGTAGTTGATCCAATCCACATTTTTGTTTACCGTAATTATAGGATGAGGGATTCAAAACCTGCTGCCACTTGATTCCTAACTTTGAACTCATCTGGGACCCCTCTGGGCACTCCTATAGAATCTATATACACATGAGAATCAAGGCTGCCTCTATGATTTGTTTCCCTTTTCCTTTTTATAACTGTTTCTTCTTCTGACAGAGAGGGATTGGAATATTCTAGTGTTTCTCAAAATTTCTATAGTCTTTTCCAGTCTAGAGGGTTAAATATGTGGAACTGCAAAGCACATGCCAGACAATTTCCAACTTTGTCCTCAGCTTCATATCTGCACATAACCATAACACATCTCCCAGAGCTTGGGTCTGGTTCCACAAGAGAATTTGGTAGTCTGTCCCAGTGGTGTTGACCACAGTTCCACAGTAACCCTTGGGAAATCTAGCCACGTGCCTGCCCTCTGACCCGCCTATCTTAAAACAGGTATAATTCCCTTTGTATATTGTGATGCCTTCTCCAGGTGATGGTGCTTCCCTTAAGATTGTAAATTTCTCTTTCGAACTTTACATACGGTCTCGTTAATAGTCTGATTCACGTAAAAGATTCCCTGTAAAAGACTGTAGGTGAAGGCCTGCTGGTGAGCTGACCCTGTAAAAAATTATATGCAAGGGCCTGCTGGTGATCTGACCCTGTAAAACAATATATGCGAGGGCCTGCTGGTGAGCTGACCCTGTAAAAGATTCTAGGTGAAGGCCTGCTGGTGAGCTGACCCTGTAAAACATTATACGCGAGGGCCTGCTGGTGAGCTGACCCTGTAAAAAATTATATGCGAGGGCCTGCTGGTGAGCTGACCCTGTAAAACATTGTAGGTCAGGACCTTGTAGTGGGCTGACCCTGTAAAACATTATATGCGAGGGCCTGCTGGTGAGCTGACACTCTAAAAAATTATATACGAGGGCCTGCAGCTGAGCTGACCCTGTAATACATTATATGCGAAGGGCATATATGCGGGGGCACACCTTGAAAAATAGTGGCGGCTGGGGATTGCGTAATGCGGGACGGCCGCCAGCATCAGGCTGCGGAAGGCCTCAGTGTCCACAAGCCTAAATGGCAACATTTCCAGGGCCAGTAATTTGGAAAGCTGCGCATTTAGTGCTATGGCCTGTGGGTGGGTGGGTATTTTTGCTTGCGTTCAAAGGCCTGGGGTAAGGACATTTGGGCAATGTGCTGGGACACAGAAGTAGATGTGGTCGCTGATGGTGCTTGCGAAGGTCCAGGTGCAGGGCGGGAGGCATCCGGGCCTGCTCCTTCGACAGAGGATTGGCCAGCACGTAAAATAGGGGAAGAGGAGGCAATGGTGTGACCCGCAGACACAGATTGTGGACCCAGGCATTTGTCCCACTTATTAAGGTGCTTGGATGCCATGTGGCGGAATATGCTGGTGATAGTGAGGTTGCTAGTGTTCATGCCCGTTCATTTTCGTATGGCACAGGTAGCAAACTACTATTCTTTTGTCGTCCGCACTTCCCTCCAAAAAGCGCAATACTGTGGAACATCTACCCCTTGGCAAGGCAGATTTCCGCAAGGGGGGCTCCATGGAACAGTTGCGGGCCTGTTTTGTGTGGCCCGCCATCTCCCTTTTGCCACCCCACTGCCTCTTCCAGCCTGTTGTGGTACTGCAGATCCCTCCCCCTCTGTACTGCTGTCCTCGCTTGGCTTTCCACCTTCCCAGGTTGGGTCAGTGACCTTATCATCCACCACCTCATCTTCCACTTCCTCACTCTGATCATCCTCCTTATTTATTGACCTAACCACAACCTCAGTGATTGACAACTGTGTCTCATCCTCTTCATCAACCTCTTAAGACAGTAATTGCAGTTGACTCATTGGCAACTGTGTCTCATCATCATCCACCTCATTAAACACTAATTGCCGTTCCCCACCGTCATGTTCTTGTGACTGTGAATGCTCAAGAGGTTGGGAATCAGGGCACAAGATCTCAATGCCCTCTTCAAGCGTGCTTGGCAAAAAGGCCAAATCAAGTAATGGCGATGAAAAGAGGTCCTCGGAATATCCTTGTTTGGCCAGACTGTACATGGTGGGAGGAAGGAGGATCAGGGTGAGGATGTTCGGCCTAGCATGCTCGATCTTCACTAATCCTGACATATTTACCTGGGATGCTGTATATTTCATCCATTTCAACCAAAAATTGCTATCAGAGAATCCTGTTTCCATAGCCAAAGTTTCCTCCATTGTATACGGGGCCCTGGCTCGACTCTACCCTGGGAGAAGAGGATTCCCTGACAAGGAGTTAGGCCTCTCTTTTCTGGCTTCAAGATCTCCTAATTAAAACTGTACAAGGTGGGCGTTAGGGAGACTGCTTGATGTTTGATACCTTCCCAACACATACTGTATTTCCACAGGTATACTTTCTGTGGGTTCTCTAGGGCCATAATCAGAGGGTGACACTCTCCTGGCTTTGCCTTTGTCAGATCATACCTTTCTTTCCATGATATTTCTTTGTCAGAAAAATGCAGTCTATCAACCAAAGGTGTCCCTTTGTCATCTTTTCGGGACACTTCCTCTGCTGGTCTGTATTCCCTATCTGTTCCTGTTCTTGCTATCACATTTCCCCATGAGGAACACCATTTATTTTCCTCTCTAGTTACGCAAATGTAATACTAAACTCCCTTTCGCCCATACATCTTTCCTTGATGCATTAATGTATAATTTGCCACTTCACAATAATCAAACTCAAACACCTGTATTGAAACAGTAGTATTTACCCACAAGGTATACAAGGGCTGCGTCCCCTCATTTAATACCCCCCCCCCCATCCCAATATCAGCAAGAAAAAGGATATAATTTTTTAACGAATATCTGGCTCCAAGCCTGGACCCTTCTTGCAGTGAGATGCGTGAATCCACGTTTTCTTGCCCTCAAGTTTCACTGAGGTGGGAGTGGTCAACAGAACTGGGTTCTGGGTTCAAGTCTTTCTGACGTGCTTCTTTACTAGAACCCAGTCTCCTGGTTGAAGGGTATGACCTCCAGGAATCTGGCTGGTATCTGGAAGTTAAGAAAATACTCAAAAATGTAGATCAGTCAGGTGTTTGCACAGAGCAGACACATAGGCAGACAAACAATCATATTGCAAAGCAAGTTCCTGGGGAAAATACTGTCCTAACTTAGGGGCACTACCAAACAAAATCTCAAAAGGGGACAACTTCGCTTTCCCCATAGGGGTATGTCTGACACTGAATAGGGCAATAGGAAGAGCCTCTGGCCATGGCATTTCAGTCTCTTGAGCCATTTTCAACATTTTTAGTTTCAATGTGCCATTCACTCTTTACACTTTTCCGCTGCTTTGTGGTCTGTATGGAGCATGGAAAGCAAGATGAGTCCCAAGTGCGGCCCATATCTCCTGAGCCACGTCTGCTGTGAAGGCAGGTCCTTGATCACTCTCTATCACTTCTTCACTGTTCTCTTTTCCCTCTGATTCTTCATTTGGTAGGTGTCACGGCTTTTGGTTTGCGCTGTGACACCGTTGCCACACTTGCGGTTGCCCGCGGCAACTTGTTGCTGAGAGAGCATGCAGTGGCAGTGTCTCAGCCTTCTGGGTGATTGCCGTGACATGGTTGCCACGCATGCTGTTGCCGGTGGTAACGTGTGGTTTTGTATGCTTGTGTGTGCACTTTAAGTGGCTTTCTTCCTCTGTCTGGTGTTGGAAGGGTTAACTCCCTTCCTAGTGTTTTGTGAACACTGGGTTTATGTGTGTGTGGGTATTGCTGCTTGGGCTATTTAGCCTCTGCTGGATGCCTGAAGATCAGTGTTCCTCCAGCCTTGGTGTGTGCTGGTGGTTCACTGTTCCTGGCTTTTACCATCTGTCCAGTGAGGGCCACCCTTGTGGTCAATGATGTTATTATGGTGTCTTTCCCTTCTTATCTTTTGGTTTATGTGGGTTATGTTGTATGTCTTGTGTGGTGTTACATGGCTGCTGATATTTGGTGTCCAGCATGTTTGCTAGACATTCCCCTGTCTCATGTTTATTGCAGCTATGGTTGTCCTGGGTTCCTGTGTGGTTGTAGTTTGTGCTGTGTCCTTTAATGTTGGTGTGGACAGCAGCACTTGTGCACCGGTTCCAGTCAGTGTGTCCGTGGCAGGTAAGTGTGTTATGGGTTTCGCTAACCTGCCAACTCCATATGCTGTATGTGTTTCCCTCTCGTTGCAGCCTGGCCTCAGATAGAGACTCCTGTTCCTCCATGACTGGGATGAACAGGTCGTCTCCTCCAGGCTCCTTGGTGAGGGATTACCAGGGTGACTCAGGGTCTCTAGGAATCGAGAGTATGAGCCGTCCTACCATCGGGGTCCGCTCATACTGTGAGGAGTCAGGGAGAGGATTAGGGATGCTGTAGGAGGTGACCTGCTCCCTTATTACTCCTTTTGGCCAGGCTGATCCCCTTTTACCCTTTGACACCGCACGGTGGGGGTTTCCCCAACTCCTCACCGTGACAGTAGGCTTCGGGCCATCCAGAGAACATGTCTATGACCACCAGGACATACTGGAACCCTTGAGTAGGGGGCATCTGTATGTGGTCAATCTGAATCCTTTCGAATGGGTAAAGAGGTTTTGGTAAGCATTTGAGAAGGGACTTTCTCCATTACAAGCATTATGCTAGTCCTGGGGCTGCTTCAATACTTTTTGCTACCAGAGTTAATGTCTCAATAGGAATGGTAGATCCTTCTCCATTGTGGGCCAGAAAGAATCTCCCGCCTTAATATGGGTAAGTCCTGGCAAGTCCCTCCATGTGGCAGAGTGAGTTTTCCTGATCTGTTCCAATGCCCTATAAAAGGGCATGGGGTGCTGTTCGGGTCAGGGAGGGAGTTTACCAAAATAGTGGCTTGTGTAGGACTAAAAGTCACATATCTCCCTTCCCGATTTATCTCAGTGGAAGAAATCTGGGCTTGTCTGGCCAGAAAATCTACATGTCCAGCCAGTCTTGCAACCAGCCAATCTATCTCTCTTTCTCTTCTCTCTCCCTCTCTCTTTCTCTGCCTGTCTCCCTGTGGCTTTCTCAGCTTGCCACCCTTCCTCTGTGTCCTGTGGCTGAAAAATGGGAAGAAAGCGAACCTGAGTCTTGGGGGGGCCTCTGCCTCCCCACCTGCTTTATCTGCTTCCTTGGACTTCATCTGTCCTCTGGTTTTAGGGCCACCACCTACCATCATAATAGTTATGATGAGGGGTTCTAAAGGTTGCATGGTGGGCCCTCCCGGCATGTAATAGGTGCCATCTTTAATTAACACTGGATATAAGGGGGTGATCTGTTTTAGGACTTTCCCTGTCCCTACTGGCTGGGGGCACTACAAGCAGGACAAGAATCACAGGGGTCACACATGTCCATCCCACAAATCCTCCCATTAAAATTCCATTCTTTGAGTGGGGACTCAGTAGGTGAGCTGCATCCGGTGCTATTGCTCCAGTGCCATTATAGAGTGGATTTCCTATCTTTTAAACATAAGCTTTCACATTTTCATCCCATCTTTCTGATCCTCCATTAGCAGCCAGACGATTTGCTGATTTGCTGTACGTCAATCAGCTTTCCACTACACTGTCTCGTCACTTTCTTCCACACTTCAGATCTAAGTTCTCCATTCTCATTACATCCAGCTATCTTCATTAACTTCCTATAATGCTTAACATGCTTACTGCCTTCCTCACGTGCTACAAGTTGTGGAGCAGTATACTCGCCCTCAGGCAGAGATGGAGACAGTCCCATGATTTTACACATGTGTATACAAAGATAACAGCACCTCCTCCCTCAATAGCAAACAGAGTAGACTTCCCCTCAACAGAATTATTCCCTGGCATCCAAGTCTGGTTTCACCAGCCTGGGCTAATACATCTGCCACCGCCTCTGGAGATTCCCTAGTCCCAATTACAGGTAGAAATTTATTGTAGCCCCCCGGGACTAATATATCTGCCGCAGAAATGTATTGTATTCCCCCTCCCTGCCGGGAGTCGTCCTAATCGGCTTGCCTGTTGTCTGGGAAAAGCGTCCGACAAGAAAAACATACAAAACCACAGCAGAGCAAACTATATCCAGCTCAGTCGAAGGTTCTAAGAACTCGAGATTTCAACAATCAGCCGAGGACTGCTACTTCACAGTGTAACAAGCGACCAGCAGAACGATTACCACAACACGGTGGGGTACAACGAGAGGCAGGCAAGATAATGAGTTTTCTTACTGTAATCGTTTGCAGGGCTGCAGTACCCGTCCTCAAGCATCATCTACCGTGCTCTGGGTACCCAAATCTTTGTCTACCACTGTTATATTCTCTCAAGATCCACGCTGGGTGCCAAAATGTTAAGGATGCTCTAATCAGAGCTAAAAGGTTTGCTTTTGCTGCTCCAAATTAATAGCTAAATTCTAGGATTTTGTGTGCACAGAAGAAACGACTTGACACCAGAAAGGGATTCTGTCACCAAGTTTTAGGCTATAGAGATACGGACATGCACGGCTAGATTGCCGCTAGCATGTCCGCAATATACCGGTCCTATAGGGCTGTGTGCTTTTATTTTCTTTATTAGGCGTGTAAGGTGACCAAGGGGCTGTACAAACCCTCCTAGTGCCCAGCCACGCCTGCCTGTGAAGGAGCCCAGCACCGCCTATGTCCTCCGAATCTCCTCCTTTCTTCATTGATAGATAGCTGTAATCTCGCGATGCGCGAGCTCGCACATGCGCAGTTCCTTCCCTGAGGCTGATGCCATCCCAGGGGAGGAACACTATACCGGCACTGCGCATGCGCGAGCTTGCGCATTGCGAAATTGCGGCTATCTAACGGTGACGAAAGAAGGAGATTCGGAGGACAAAGGCGGTGCTGGGCTCCTTCACAGGCGGGCGTGGCTGGGCACCAGGAAGGTTCGTACAGCCCCTTGGTCACCTTACAAGACTAATTTACATATCTCTAAAATCCTTTTTTAAAGAAAATAAAAGCACACAGCCCTATAGGACAGGTATATTGCGGACATGTTAGCGGCGATCTAGTTGTGCAAGTCCGCAGCTCTATAACCTAAAACTTGGTGACAGAATCCCTTTAAGTTCTCAGCTTTATTACACAGCACATTCCTATACATAGTGAGGAAGGGGGAGGAGTACATTGTGTAATGTCCTCATTGGTCAGTTGTGTTACAACGTATATCACAAATGAGCCCTCCAGAAGGGGGATCTTTCAGGATGGGCTGAGACCCTCATGCTGTCCTTTGTTCTTGGCTTCAAGCAACAGGATATGGGAGCCATCTTGGTTTCTGAAAAATGATATACAGTGGATATAAAAAGTCTATACACCCCTGTTAAAATGTCAGGTTTCTGTGATGTAAAAAAAAAATGAGACAAAGATACATCATTTCAGAACTTTTTCCACCTTTAATTGTGACCTATAAACTGTACCACTGAATTGAAAAACAAACTGAAATCTTTTAAATGGAGGGAAGAAAAAAACAACGAAAATAATGTGGTTGTATAAGTGTGCACACCCTTATAACTGGGGAAGTAGCTGTGTTCAGGACTAAGCAACCATCATTAAAAGTGCCTCTGTTTAACCCCAAATAAAGCTCTAGTTAGTCTTTCCTAAAATTTTCTTAGTCGCATCCCACAGCAAAAGCTATGGTCCACAGAGAGCTTCCAAAGCATCAGAGGGATCTTATTGTTAAAAGGTATCAGTCAGGAGAAGGGTAAAAAAGAATTTCCAAGGCATTACATATACCATGGAACACAGTGAAGACAGTTGTCATCAAGTGGAAAACATATAGCACAACAGTGACATTACCAAGAACTGGACGTACCTCCAAAATTGATGAAAAGACGAGAAGAAAACTGGTCTGGGAGGCTACCAAGAGGCCTACAGCAACATTAAAGAAGCTGCAGGAATATCTGGCAAGTACTGGCTGTGTGGTACATGTGACAACAATCTCACATATTCTTCATATGTCTGGGCTATGGGGTAGAGTGGCAAGACGAAAGCCTTTTCTTACGAAGAAAAACATCCAAGCCAGGCTACATTTTGCAAAAACACATCTGAAGTCTCCCAAAAGCATGTGGGAAAAGGTGTTATGATCTGATAAAACCAAGGTTGAACTTTTTGGCCATAATTCCAAAAGATATGTTTGGCGCAAAAACAACACTGCACATCACCAAAAGAACACCATACCCATAGTGAAGCATAGTGGTGGAAGCATCACGCTTTGGGGCTGTTTTTCTTCAGTCGGAACTGGGGCCTTAGTTAAGCTAGAGGGAATTATGAACAGTTCCAAATACCAGTCAATATTGGCACAAAACCGTTAGGCATCTGCTAGAAAGCTGAACATGAAGAGGAACTTCATCTTTTAGCATGACAACGACCCAAAGCATACATCCAAATCAACAAAGGAATGGCTTCACCAGAAGAAGATTAAAGTTTTGGAATGGCCCAGCCAGAGCCCAGACCTGAATCCGATTGAAAATCTGTGGGGTGATCTGAAGAGGGATGTGCACAGGAGATGCCCTCGCAATCTGACAGATTTGGAGTGTTTTTGCATAGAAGAGTGGGCAAATCTTGCCAAGTCAAAATGTGCCATGCTGATACTCATACCCAAAAAGACTGAGTGCTGTTATAAAATCAAAAGATGCTCTAACAAAGTATTAGTGTGCACACTTATGCAACCATATAATTTTATTTTTATATTTCTTCTTCCCTCTACCTAAAAGATTTCCGTTTGTTTTTCAAATGAGTTGTACAGTTTATAGGTCACATTAAAGGTGGAAAAAATTCTGAAAAAGTTCTGAAATGATTTATCTTTGTCAAAAAAATTTACAGCACAGAAACCTGTCATTTTAACAGTGGTGTGTAGACTTTTTATATCCACTGTACATATATGCACATCTCTATCAATGTCGTCAGACCGCTGGGTGGCGGCCGTTGCTACATCCTCTTCCTCATCCGATGTCAAGAATGGCTGCGCATCGGTATGGTCTGGGAATGGGTGGGAAAATAATTCCTCTGACTAGAGTGGAGAAGCTATGGTAGTGGTGTATTTGGGGGTGCACACAGCAGAAAGTGAGGAGGGTGCAGATACAGAGGATGAGGAGGGTGCAGAAGCGGAAGGGTGAGTAAGCCACTTAACCAACTATGGTGCGCCCTTTGAAGTAATCGCACGCGCCTTCTCCAACTTCCCACTTAGGCTTCAGTCTGGTGCACCTGCCCGACCCCTACTACCCCTGCGGAATGGCCTGCCTCTTCCTCTTCCTGTCATTTTCAAAATAACCCTGTGCCAAAGTCACTAGAGAAGAGCAGTATTTGTGGAAGCAGGCATATCGCAGGCCTCAATCAATATTTGGTGGAAACAGGTATATCAAACCCCTTAACCAGTATTTTGTGGAAACAGGTATATCGTAGCCCTCAATCAGTATTTTGTGGAAGCAGGTATATCAAACCCCTTAATCAGTATTTTGTGGAAGCAGGTATAACGCAGGCCTCAATCAATATTTGGTGGAAACAGGTATATCGAACCCCTTAATCAGTATTTTGTGGAAGCAGGTATATCGCAGGCCTCAATCAATATTTGGTGGAAGCAGGTATATCAAACCCCTTCATCAGTATTTTGTGGAAGCAGTTATATCGCACCCCTCAATCAATATTTGGTGGAAACAGGTATATTGAACCCCTTAATCGGTATTTAGTGGAAGCAGGTATATTGCAGGCCTCAATCAATATGTGGTGGAAACAGGTATAGCGAACGCCTTAATCAGTATTTTGTGGAAGCTGGTATATCGCAGCCCTCAATCAGTATTTTGTGGAAGCAGGGATATCGCAGGCCTAAATCAATATTTGGTGGAAACAGGTATATCAAACTGCTTAATCGGTACTTTGTGGAAGCAGGTATATCGCAGACCTCAATCTATATTTGGTGGAAACAGGTATATCGAACCCCTTACTTAATCAGTATTTTGTGGAAGCTGGTATATCGCAACCCTCAATCAGTATTTTGTGGAAGCAGGTATATTAAACCCCTTAATCAGTATTTTGTGGTAGAAGGAATATCGCAGGCCTCAATCAATATTTGGTGAAAACAGGTATAACAAACCTCTTAATAAGTATTTTGTGGAAGCAGGTATATCACAGGCTTTAATCACTATTTGGTGGAAGTAGGTATAACAAACCCCTTAATCAGTATTTTGTGGAAGAAGGTATATCACACCCCTCAATTATTTTTTTTGCCACAACAGTTACGTCACACCACCCTGTTTATTTAGGGCAACAGGTATATCGTAGCCCTCATTCAGTATTTTGTGGAAGAAGGTATGTCATACCCCTCAATCAGTTTTTGGGGGGGCAACAGGTATATCACACCCGTTGCAAATAGTTGTTCTAATAGCGCTTGTCCCTCTCTATAGCTGCGGTGTTGCAACAGAACCGCACACAACTGTTGCACAATAGAAATACACTATATACTTTCTATGTCAGAAAGTATATTATAGGTATATCAAACCCCTCAATCTTTTTTGTGGGGCAACAGGTATATCACACCCGTTGCAATTAGTTGTTCCAATAGCGTTTGTCCCTCTATATAGCTGCGGTATCGCAGCAGAACCGCACACAACTGTTGCACAATACAAATACACTATATACTTTCTATGTTAGAAAGTATATTATAAGTATATCACACCCCTCAGTATATCACACCTATCGATAGCACACCTATACCAGTCCTTAAAAGGACTTTTGTAGCCCTATTAGCTAGCGTTTGGTGTCCCTAACAGCCTGTCCCTGCACCACAAAGCAACCTCTCCCTACACCGAATGTAAAATGCCGCCAGATCGGGTTCTTTTATAGGGTGGGGGTGTGTCCATGTGCTGAAACGTCACAATTGGCTGTCCTGTTCCACCTGATGGATGTGCCATGGGTCAAAGTTCGGCGCAATGCAAAGGAATATAGCTCCATATGACATCGCCTAATGTTTGCATGTTCGGCGAATCGCGAGTTGGCCGTGCAACGACCACCGGGCAAACCGCAAGGCCATCTCTACTGGGAGCTGTGGTTGACCACCATATAGCTCACTATTACATTCCTGTAAGTACTGGGTGCTGTGGTTGACCACCATACAGCTCTCTATAACATTTGTGTGAGTACTGGTCGCTGTTGTTGACCACCATACAGCTCTCTATTCCATTTATGTGAGTACTGAGTGCTGTTGTTGACCACTATACAGCTCTCTACTCCATTTGTGTGAGTATCGGGCTCTGTGGTTGACCACCATACAGCTCTTTACTCCATTTGTGTGAGTATCGGGCTCTGTGGTTGACCACCATACAGCTCTCTACTCCATTTGGGTGAGTACTGGGGTCTGTGGTTGACCACCATACAGCTCTCTACTAGATTTGTGTTAGTACTAAGCTCTGTGGTTGACCACCATACAGCTCTCTATTACATTCCTGTCAGTACTGGGCACTGTGGTTGACCACCATACAGCACTCTACTCCATTTGTGTGAGTACTAGGACCTGTGGTTGACCACCATACAGCTATTTCATTCGTCTGAGTACTGGACACTGTGGTTAACCACCATACAGCTATTTAATTCCTGTGAGTACTGGCCTCTGTGGTTGATCACCATACAGCTCTCTACTAGATTTGTGTGAGTACTGGCCTCTGTGGTTGACCACCATACAGCTCTCTACTAGATTTGTGTGAGTACTGGGCTCTCTGGTTGACCACCATACAGCTCTCTATTACATTCATGTCAGTACTAGGCTCTGTGGTTGACAACCATACAGCACTCTACTCTATTTGTGTGAGTACTGGGAGCTGTGGTTGACCACCATACAGCTATTTCATTCGTCTGAGTACTGGACACTGTGGTTGACCACCATACAGCTATTTAATTCCTGTGAGTACTGGGAGCTGTGGTTGACCACCATACAGCTCTCTATTTTATTCCTGTCAGCTGTGGTTTACCACCATACAGCTCTCTATTACAAACCGGATTCCCAAAAGGTTGGGACACTAAACAAATTGTGAATAAAAACTGAATGCAATCATGTGGAGATGGCAAATGTCAATATTTTATTTGTAATAGAATGTAGATGACAGATCAAACGTTTAATCCGAGTAAATGTATCATTTTAAAGGAAAATACGTTGATTCAAATTTTCACGGTGTCAACAAATCCCAAAAAAGTTGGGACAAGTAGCAATAAGAGACTGGAAAAAGTAAATTTGAGTAAGGCCCCATGCACACGGCCGTTGTTCACGGCCGTGTGCGGGCCGTGGAACCGCGGCCTGGATCCCTCCTGAGAGCAGGAGCGCACGGCGTCACTGGTTGCTATGACGCCGTGCGCTCCCTGCTGCCGGCACAGTACAGTAATTCACTGGTATAGATCATACCAGTGTATTACTGTATTGCGGCGGCAGCAGGGAGCGCACGGCGTCATAGCAACCAGTGACGCCGTGCGCTCCTGCTCTCAGGAGGGATCCAGGCCGCGGTTCCACGGCCCGCACACGGCCGTGAACAACGGCCATGTGCATGGGGCCTATAACGAAGAGCTGGAAGACCAATTAACACTAATTAGGTCAATTGGCAACATGATTGGGTATAAAAAGAGCTTCTCAGAGTGGCAGTGTCTCTCAGAAGCCAAGATGGGTAGAGGATCACCAATTCCCACAATGTTGCGCAGAAAGATAGTGGAGCAATATCAGAAAGGTGTTACCCAGCGAAAAATTGCAAAGACTTTGCATCTATCATCATCAACTGTGCATAACATCATCCGAAGATTTAGAGAATCTGGAACAATCTCTGTGCGTAAGGGTCAAGGCCGTAAAACCATACTGGATGCCCGTGATCTCCAGGCCCTTAAACGACACTGCACCACAAACAGGAATTCTACTGTAAAGGAAATCACAGAATGGGTTTAGGAATACTTCCAGAAACCATTGTCAGTGAACACAATCCACCGTGCCATCCGCCGTTGCCAGCTGAAACTCTACAGTGCAAAGAAGAAGCCATTTCTAAGCAAGATCCACAAGCTCAGGCGTTTTCACTGGGCCAGGGATCATTTAAAATTGAGTGTGGCAAAATGGAAGACTGTTCTGTGGTCAGACGAGTCACGATTCGAAGTTCTTTTTGGAAATCTGGGACACCATGTCATCCGGACCAAAGAGGTCAAGGACAACCCAAGTTGTTATCAACGCTCAGTTCAGAAGACTGCATCTCTGATGGTATGGGGTTGCATGAGTGCGTGTGGCATGGGCAGCTTGCATGTCTGGAAAGGCACCATCAATGCAGAAAAATATATTCAGGTTCTAGAACAACATATGCTCCCATCCAGACGTCATCTCTTTCAGGTAAGACCCTGCATTTTTCAACAAGATAATGCCAGACCACATTCTGCATCAATCACAACATCATGGCTGCGTAGGAGAAGGATCCGGGTACTGAAATGGCCAGTCTGCAGTCCAGGTCTTTCACCTATAGAGAACATTTTACGCATCATAAAGAGGAAGGTGCAACAAAGAAGGCCCAAGACGATTGAACAGTTAGAGGCCTGTATTAGACAAGAATGGGAGAGCATTCCTTTTTCTAAACTTGAGAAACTGGTCTCCTCGGTCCCCAGACGTCTGTTGAGTGTTGTAAGAAGAAGGGGAGATGCCACACAGTGGTGAAAATGGCCTTGTCCCAACTTTTTGGGGATTTGTTGACACCATGAAATTCTGATTCAACATATTTTTCCCTTAAAATTGTACATTTTCTCAGTTTAAACTTTTGTTCCGTGATTTATGTTCTATTCTGAATAAAATATTAGAAGTTGGCACCTCCACATCATTGCATTCAGTTTTTATTCACGATTTGTATAGTGTCCCAACTTTTTTGGAATCCGGTTTGTACATTCCTGTGAGTTGTGGTTGACCACCATACAGCTCTCTATTTCATTCCTGTGAGTTGTGGGTGGCCACCATACAGCTCTCTGTTACATTTCTGTGAGTTGTAGTTGACCACCATACAGATCTCTGTTACATTCCTGTGAGTTGTGGTTGACCATCATACAGCTTTTTATTACATTCCTGTGAGTACTGGGAGCTGGTTGACCATCATACAGCTCTCTATTACATTCCTGTCAGTACTGGGTGCTGTGTTTGACTACCATACAGCTCTCTACTCCATTTGTGTGAGTACTGGGAGCTGTGGTTGACCACCATACAGCTATTTCATTCCTGTGAGTACTGGGAGCTGTTGATGACCACCATACAGCTCTCTATTTTATTCCTGTGAGTTGTGGTTTACCACCATACAGCTCTCTATTACATTCCTGTGAGTTGTGGTTGACCACCATAGAGCTCTTTTTTTTTTATTCCTGTGAGTTGTGGTTGACCACCATACAGCTCTCTATTACATTCCGGTCAGTACTGGGCGCTGTGGTTGACCACCATACAGCTCTCTACTCCATTTGTGTGAGTACTGGGAGCTGTGGTTGACCACCATACAGCTATTTCATTCATCTTTGTACTGGACACTTTGGTTGACCACCATACAGTTATTTCATTCCTGTGAGTACTGGGAGCTGTGGTTGACCACCATACCGTTCTCTATTTCATTCTTGTGAGTTGTGGTTGACCACCATACAGCTCTCTATTACTTTCCTGTGAGTTGTGGTTGACCACCATACAGCTCTCTATTTCATTTCTGTGAGTTGTGGTTGACCACCGTACAGCTCTCTATTACATTCCTGCGAGTTGTGGTTGACACCCATACAGCTCTTTATTACATTCCTGTGAGTTGTGGTTGACCACCATTAAGCTCTCTATTACATTCCTGTGAGTTGTGGTTGACCACCATTAACCTCCCTGGCGGTATGATTATGTCAGGAATTTTATACCAAAAGTGGTACAATTTTTTGCATAAATATTTTATAGGCACAAATGACAGTAAAATGGCAGGCAAGGGGCACTGTACAGTCATCAAATGTCAGATCTGAGGTTATACAGTGTAATCCTCTCAGATTACAATGTATAACCTTTTTTATGTGTGTTTGTCACTTTGTATGTTTATATTTATTTAAATTTCCCGCCCACTTCCGCTCCCATGCGCAGCTGCTGCTCGCAGAAGTGACGTGGGCGCACAGGAACCAGCTGGAGAAGAGTGTGCCCGGCGCTGTACAAGCGCACATCCACTGGCTTAGGAAAGAATCGTTGCAGCGCCGCGATAGAAGTACTTTGTGCACCGCGTGTGCGCACTTAGGAGTATAGAGATTTTGCAGTGCAAAATGTTGCATCAGATCTCCCTCCCCCTGAGTGCGCATGCGCACACAAATCATTAGATCAAATCAGGATGAACTGCAACTGATGATTTGTGCGCGCATGTGCACTCAGGGATAGGGAAATCTGATGCAACATTGTGCACTGCAAAATCTCTATACCCCTAAGTGCGCACGCGCGGTGCACAAAGTACTTCTATCTCGGCGCTGCAACGATTCTTTCCTAAGCCAGTGGATGTGCGCTTGCGCACACCCTCCTCCAGTTGTTTCCTGTGCGGCCGCGTCAATTCCGGTGTGGCCGCATCACTTCCAGTATAGACTTTTCGCAAGGTATGGAGATCTGGCAGAACACAAGTGGAGGACATCGCCGGATCGCTGGCAGAAGGTGAAGGGACTCTGCAATGTTACCCCGAGCGTGACTCGAGGTTACCGCTCCTGGCAGCGAAAATTAACCCCGAGTCACGCTCGGAAATACCGTCAGGGAGGTTAAGCTCTCTATTACATTCCTGTGAGTTGTGGTTGACCCCTATACAGTTCTCTATTTCATTCCTGTGAGTTGTGGTTGATCACCATTAAGCTCTCTATTTCATTCCTGTGAGTTGTGGCTGACCACCATACAGCTCTCTATTTCATTCCTGTGAGCTGCGGTTGACCACCGTAGAGCTCTCTATTACATTCCTGTGAGTTGTGGTTGACCACCATACAGCTCTCTATTACATTCCTGTGAGTTGTGGCTGACCACAATACAGCTCTCTATTTCATTCCCATGAGTTGTGGTTCACCACCATACAGCTCTCTATTACATTCCTGTGAGTTGTGGTTGACCACCATTAAGCTCTCGATTACATTCCTGTGAGTTGTGCTTGACCACCATTAAGCTCTCCATTACATTCCTGTGAGTTGTGGTTGACCACTATACAGCTCTCTATTTCATTCCTGTCAGTTGTGGTTGACCACCATACAGCTCTCTATTACATTCCTATCAGTACTTGGCGCTGTAGTTGACCACCATACAGCTCTCTACTCCATTTGTGTGAGTACTGGGAGCTGTGGTTGACCACCATACAGCTATTTCATTCGTCTTTGTACTGGACACTGTGGTTGACCACCATACAGTTATTTCATTCCTGTGAGTACTGGGAGCTGTGGTTGACCACCATACCGATCTCTATTTCATTCCTGTGAGTTGTGGTTGACCACCATACAGCTCTCTATTTCATTCCTGTGAGTTGTGGTTGACCACAGTACAGCTCTCTATTACATTCCTGTGAGTTGTAGCAGGAGGAGGGGGGAGGGAGGGAGAGCAGGAGACGTCACAGCAGGAGGAGGGGGGAGGGAGGGAGAGCAGGAGACGTCACAGCAATCTTACAGGAGGAGGAGGGGGGAGGGAGGGAGAGCAGGAGGCGTCACAGAAGATTATGAGGCGGCGCTGGGCACGAACGG
Organism: Bufo gargarizans; assembly: GCF_014858855.1. Classification (NCBI taxonomy): domain Eukaryota; kingdom Metazoa; phylum Chordata; class Amphibia; order Anura; family Bufonidae; genus Bufo; species Bufo gargarizans. The sequence continues at coordinate 380,056,347 of NC_058080.1, read as the reverse complement.
CAGCAGGTGCAGGCGGCAGCTTGGAGCCATTTGCATCCCCTTGGGCATATTATTTTTATGAATGACAGGTTAGTAATAGCGTTTTTTTTTTTAGCAAAATGAGCCTACAGATTACATTTATAAGACCACATTAGGAATGGTTAAAGCTCCCTGAACATAACCATATTTTTATCTGGAGGGGGTGAAACCTGGTGACAGAATCCCTTTAATATGGCAAGGAAGCACAAATAAAGGAAATAAAGGAAAGACTTATCTGAGGAAGCAGCCTCCAGCAGTGAACACAATCCAGGAAGAAGTATAAACCGCAAAGTGAGGCAGTATGGGAGGGAATATAAAGGGAGACAAATAGTGTAAATAGGCGACAGCTGGGAGAAGGAAAGGAGATGACAAAGTGAAACCAAAACAAAGAACTTCATGCAGGTAGAGAAGAACATCTAACAGACCTTCTCACAGCAGTGGCGGTGACAATTGGGTGCTGTGGTTGACCACCATACAGCTCTCCATTGCATTCCTGTGACTACTGGGTGCTGTGGTTGACCACCATACAGCTCTCTACTCCATTTGTCTTAGTATTGGGCGCTGTAGTTGACCGCCATACAGGTCTCTATTACATTCCTGTTCGTACTGAGAGCTGTGGTTGACCACCATACAGCTCTCTATTACATTCCTGTGACTATTGGGCGCTGTGGTTGACCACCATACAGCTCTCTATTACATTCCTGTGAGTACTGGGAGCTGTGGATGACCACCCTACAGCTCTTTATTAAATTCCTGTGAGTACTGGGAGCTGCTTGACCACCATACAGCTCTCTATTACATTCCTGTGAGTACTGGGAGCTGTGGTTGACCACCCTACAGCTCTTTATTACATTCCTGTGAGTATTGGGAGCTGGTTGACCATCATACAGCTCTCTATTACATTCATGTGACTACTGGTCTCTGTGGTTGACCATCATACAGCTCTCTACTCCATTTGTCTGAGTATTGGGCGCTGTGGTTGATTACCATACAGCTCTCTAATCTATTTGTCTTAGTATTGGGCGCTCAGCTCTCTATTACATTCCTGTGACTACTGGGATCTGTGGTTGACCACCATACAGCTCTCTATTACATTCCTGTGACTACTGAGATCTGAGGTTGACCACCACATAGCTCTCTACTACATTCCTGTGAGTACTGGGAGCTGTGGTTGACTACCATACAGCTCTCTACTCCATTTGTGTGAGTATTGGGCGCTGTGGTTGACCACCATACAGCTCTCTATTACATTCCTGTGACTACTGGGCGCTGTGGTTGACCACCATACAGCTTTCTATTACATTCCTGTGACTACTGGGCGCTGTGGTTGACCACCATACAGCTCTCTATTACATTCCTGTTAGTACTGGGAACTGTCGTTGACCACTATACAGCTCTCTATTACATTCCTGTGACTACTGGGCTCTGTGGTTGACCACCATACAGCTCTCTACTCCGTTTGTCTGAGTATTGGGTGCAATGGTTCACCACCATACAGCTCTCTATTACATTCTTGTGACTACTGGGAGCTGTGGTTGACCACCATACAGCTCTCTATTACATTCCTGTGAGTACTGGGAGCTGCGGTTGACTACCATACAGCTCTCTACTCCATTTGTCTTAGTATTGGGTGCTCAGCTCTCTATTACATTCCTGTGACTACTGGGATCTGTGGTTGACCACCATACAGCTCTCTATTACATTCCTGTGAGTACTGGGAGCTGTGGTTGACTACCATACAGCCCTCTACTCCATTTGTCTGAGTATTGTGCGCTGTGGTTGACCACCATACAGCTCTCTATTACATTCCTGTGACTACTGGGATCTGTGGTTGACCACCATACAGCTCTCTATTACATTCCTGTGACTACTAACTAGGTGCTGTGGTTGACCACCATACAGCTCTCTATTACATTCCTGTGACCACTGGGATCTGTGGTTGACCACCATACAGCTCTCTATTACATTCCTGTGACTACTGGGCACTGTGGTTGACCACCATACAGCTCTCTATTACATACCTGTTAGTACTGGGCACTGTGGTTGACCACCATACAGCTCTCTATTACATACCTGTTAGTACTGGGAGCTGTGGTTGACCACCATACAGCTCTCTACTCCATTTGTTTTAGTATTGGGTGCTGTGTTTGACCACCATACAGCTCTCTTTTACATTCCTGTTAGTACTGGGAGCTGTGGTTGACCACCATACAGCTCTCTATTACATTCCTGTGACTACTGGGCTCTGTGGTTGACCACCATACAGCTCTCTACTCCATTTGTCTGAGTATTGGGCGCTGTGGTTGACCACCATACAGCTCTCTATTAGTGATGTCCCGAACTATTCGCCGGCGAACAGTTCACGGCGAACATGGCTTGCTCGCGTTCACAGCGGCGGGCGAACATATGCGATGTTCGGTCCGCCCCCTATACATCATCATTGAGCAAACTTTGACCCTGTACCTCACAGTCAGCAGACACATTCCAGCCAATCAGCAGCAGACCCTCCCTCCCACCTCCTGGACAGCATCCATTTTAGATTCATTCGGAAGCTGCATTCTTAGTGAGAGGAGGGACAGTGCTGCTGATCTAATAGGGAAATCGTTAGCTAGGGCAGTGTTCTGTGTCCACAGACTCATCTGCTGTAAGGACAGCGTCCTGACAGCACCCCAAAAAGTCATTTTTAGGGCTGGTACATCAGTCAGCTTTTATTTTATATATATATATATATATATATATATTAATATATATGTACTGTATATATTGCAGTTGCCTGCCCGTGTGTGAGAGGCTGCAGGCTCACAGACAGTACTGTGTGCACACCATTCATACAGGGTGTCACAGACAGTACCTTGCAGATAAAAAAAAGTCAATTTATTATTTATCTGTGATATAATCGCAGTTGCAAGCCAGTGAGTGACAGTCTGGCCCACAGACTGTACTGTGTGCACACCATTCATACAGGGTGTCACAGACAATACCTTGCAGATAAAAAAAATCCATTTATTATGTATCTGTGATATAATCGCAGTTGCAAGCCAGTGAGTGTCTGGCCCACAGACTGTACTGTGGCCACTGGCTAGGCCACCACTCATACTGTTACAGGGTGTCACTCTCAAATCCCAATACCTTGCAGATAAAAAAATTATATTTATTATTTATCTGTGATATAATCGCAGTTGCAAGCCAGTGAGTGACTGTCTGGCCCACAGACTGTACTGTGTGCACACTATTCATACAGGGTGTCACAGACAATACCTTGCAGATAAAAAAAAATCAATTTATTATTTATCTGTGATATAATCGCAGTTGCAAGCCAGTGAGTGTCTGGCCCACAGACTGTACTGTGGCCACTGGCTAGGCCACCACTCATACCGTTACAGGGTGTCACTCACAAATCCCAATACCTTGCAGATAGAAAAAATTAAATTTATTATTTATCTGTGATATAATCGCAGTTGCAAGCCAGTGAGTGACTGTCTGGCCCACAGACTGTACTGTGTGCACACCATTCATACAGGGTGTCACAGACAATACCTTGCAGATAAAAAAAAATCTATTTATTATTTACCTGTGATATAATCGCAGTTGCAAGCCAGTGAGTGACTGTCTGGCCCACAGACTGTACTGTGTGCACACCATTCATACAGGGTGTCACAGACAATACCTTGCAGATAAAAAAATTCTATTTATTATTTATCTGTGATATAATCGCAGTTGCAAGCCAGTGAGTGTCTGGCCCACAGACTGTACTGTGCCCACTGGCCAGGCCACCACTCATACCATTACAGGGTGTCACTCACAATTCCTTGCAGATAAAAAAAAGTCAAATTATCTTTTCACTGTGATATAATCGCAGTTGCAAGCCAGTGTGTGTCAAGCCCACACAGACTGTACTGTGCCCACTGCCCACCACTTATATAGGGTGGCACAGTACCTTGCACGCATAGTACCACTTATAAAAAAAAAAATGACAGGCAGAGGCAGGCCACCCCGCAGGGGTCGTCGTGGTCGTGGTGCTGTGATTTCCACTGGCCCTGGAATAATGCCCAGTGTTCAGAGGCCACGTACCCTGAACCCGAAAAATTCTGAAAACATAGTTGACTGGCTTACACAGGACACCCAATCTTCAACAGCTTCCGCTAAGAACCTTGACGCACCATCCTCCTCCAGCTCAGCTTTGGTCACCTGCTCTCAAGTTACCACTCTCCCGCCCGCCGCCACCACCACCACAGCCACCACAGCCGCTTCACTTGATCCGTCAGAGGAGTTATTTACACATCAGTTGGATGAAATTAGTGATGTGCAACCATTACTGCCAGAGGATGTAGATAACAGGGATATCTCAGTCAGGCAGCATTACACACATGGATGTACATTGTGATGATGATGATGATGATGATAATGTGGTCCCGCTGCTGCTTCCTTTGCTGAGGTGTCAGATACAAGTGAAGCGGTTGATGATGACGATGGGTGCCTGCTCGAAGAGAGGGAAAGTTCAGAAGGGGAGACAGAGAGAAGGAGGAGACGAGTTGGAAGCAGGGGGAGGTTGTCGCAAGGAGCTAGTGGCACAGTCAGACAGCATGTATCAGCAACCCGGGGTCAGCCAGACAGCACGCCAATCAACGCATGCTGTTGCCACCACCAGAATGCAGTCATTGCAAAGCTCAGCAGTGTGGCATTTTTTTTGTGTGTCTGCCTCTGATAACAGCAATGCCATTTGCAACCTGTGCCAAAAGAAACTAAGTCGTGGGAAGTCCAACACCCACCTCGGTACAACTGCTTTGCGAAGGCACATGATCTCACATCACAAACGTCAATGGGATCAACACATGAGTACAAGCAGCACACAAACTCAAAGCCACTATCCTCCTCCTGGTCCAGCATCTTCAGCCACGTCAACAACTGCTGTCCTCCTTGCCCCCTCTCAACCACCCGCCACTCCGCCTCTCACCTTCATCAGTTCCATCTCATCTGCCCACAGTCAGGTGTCTGTCAAGGAAATGTTTGAGCGTAAGAAGCCAATGTCACAGAGTCACCCCTTTGCGCGGCGTCTGACAGCTGGCTTGACGGAACTCTTAGCCCGCCAGCTTTTACTATACCAGCTGGTGGAGTCTGAGGCCTTCAAAAAATTTGTCGCTATTGGGACACCACAGTGGAAGGTACCCGGACTAAATTTTTTTTCAAAAAAGGCAATCCCAGGGGCGTGTCCTGACTATGGCGGAGTGAACACGCGTCGCTGAGAGCTCCTGTCCTGAGAGGGCTTTTGCAAGCGTTTCTAGCTCACCAGCATCTGAAATTCTAAGCTCCGATGGTTAGGACGAGAAGGGGTTCCTCAGCCGGTTCCGTCAGTACCCCCACGGACGTGAGGCACAAAGATATCCAGCAGTTTTTTGCTCCGGAGGGCCAGAAGGTAACGGGCCGCGACTTAGGAGTTACGGCTCTCCCACAGGCAGCGAGCGAACTAAACATCTCTGCACCCCCAGACAAGCCTTTGCATACTCCGAAGCAAGCAGAGAAAACTGGGGTTGCCCGTCGCAATATGATCCAGTCTCAGTCGCCTGTTTTAAATCAGAAGAGGGACTCGCCTCTCCCGGCCCACGTTATGACTGGCGGAGACGCTAGGCCGGCGCCATCTTGCCAGGCCTCATGAGACTCCATGCCGCCGGCTCCAGCCGCACCGACCCTGCAGCAACAAGTCTTATCCCAGACCATCCCTACGACAGACGCAGAAGATCTGTCTTGGGACTGGAGAGCTCATGTTCGACAACTGCCGACCAGGCAGGAGATGGAACAGTTTATTGCGCGCCTGGAATCCTCCTATAAGCAGGAGCTCCATACCCTGTCCACCAATTTGCAGATGGTGGAGGAGAGGGTGGATGATGTTTCCTCCCACCAGGCTGAATTGTCCTCCCGTCTGGATATATTAGAAGATAAAGGTGTGCAAAGGGATCAACATATTAGTCAGCTCTACTGACTACATGAAGATGTGGAAAATCGTAGTAGGCGCAACAATATCAGGCTGCGGGGCCTACCTGAATCTATCCCTACAGCTGACCTTATTCACACCCTGCAAGATCTTTTTAAGATGATTTTGAACAGGCCGGTCTCTGATGATCTGGAAATAGACAGAGCACATAGGACACTCGGCCCACCAAATCCCGATCCTGCTAGACCCAGGGATGTGATATGTCGCCTGCATTACTACTCCATTAAAGAAGAGATCATGCGTAAGGCGCGCAACACAGCTACGATTGAGTTTCGGGGAGTCCATATTTCACTACTACAAGATCTGGCTCACTCCACTTTACAACAGAGAAGAGCTCTTCGCCCCCTTCTCGAGTGCCTCCGTGAAAGAGACATTCCCTATATGTGGGGCTATCCGTTCCAGCTGGTGGTCAGAAGGGGTGGCAAGCGCTATGAACTGCGTGACCCGTCTGAGTTGGCTGATTTCCTAGCAGTGCTAGGCCTCCCTGATATCGAACTCCCTGAGTGGAATATCACTCCCCCGATCCCGTCGAGATTCTCTGTCTGGAAGTCTACCTCACCGGGACGCAACAGAGGATTGGAAGATAGGAGACTGCCTTCTTGATAGCTCCTCTCACTTATGATTTGAGGAACATGCAGTATCTCTCTATGTAGTTCTTCTCATAGGGTCTCTATTGTATGTGGTCCAGTCCTAATGAGGCAGATCTTTCTATTGGATCTAGCGACATGGTTCCCCTTTCCCTAGAAGGGGTGAAACCTTCTCACTAGGCTTCCCTGCCTTACTGTTTGGTCTCCTGTTGCTGGGTCTCATGTTTGTTTGTTGGGGATTGGCACCTCTTTTATAGATCGCCCCTTTTCGCCCATCATCTTTTTTCAGGGCGCTCATATGTTTACTGCTGGTTACATATACTCTCAGACAGGTCTCTACACCTGCTATTGAAAGACAGTTCCCCGATTAACGTTATTCGTTACTCACCTCAGTTCCGAGGTTATCCTGATACCTTAGGGTGTCTTCCCTGATTTGTGTCTAACGTCTCTTCCTTTTTCTTTTGTGGTCTTGTCTTGTCCTCTTGCTCCCCACCTTTTTTTGTTTCTTGTGTTCTTGTGTGATTTTTTGTTGTCTTGTCTTACCGTCTTGTGTTTCCCTCATCCCTGTACCTGTCACTGATCCTGTCAGGATCTCTCTCTGTAATTTGGTCATGGTGCCACCAGTAAATCAGCATGCTGAGATCAAATTGGTCTCCTTGAATGTAAGGGGTTTTAATATCCCTGATAAAAGAGCAAAGATCCTAGCTGGGTTGCAGAAAGAAAATGCTCAGATCCTACTTCTCCAGGAAACACATTTTAAGACGCACCATGTACCAAATTTCAGATCCAAGATGTATACCACATGGTTCCATAGTACGAATCCAGATGCTAAAGCAAAGGGTGTCTCGATAGCGTTGCATAAAAACTTACCCTGCTCTATTTTAGATTCTAGATCTTGCAGCAAGATGTCAAGTTGGTCATACATGGGAGAGTGTACACCGTAGGTAACATATACCTTCCAAATTCGGGTCAAGGTAAGTCATTTGCAGCTATCATGTCAATGTTGGAATCTTTCATGGATGGTATTGTACTGCTGGGAGGAGACTTTAACTTGCCCCTCAATCCGTCGCTGGACACCTCCCTTGGGAGATTGCTGGTTCCTAACTCGACTCTCTCTAGGGTCCGCTCTGTCTTGCAGACCAATAGGTTGGTAGATGTATGGAGGGTGTTAAATCCGACAAGTCGAGATTATACATACTACTCTCCAGCCCATGACTCCTATAGCAGGATCGACCTGTTTGTTATCTCCCACCATGCTTTGTCTTACCACCCTAGGGTTGATATTGGTTCGATATTATTGTCAGACCATGCCCCTGTTTTTATTACTCTGGCTTTACCTGACTTAGTGGCCAAGGAATGGACGTGGCGGCTCAATGCACATTTACTGAAGGACATGGTTTGTAGACAAGCCATAGAGAAGTCCAATTCAGATTTTATGGATACTCATGCTACTGACTCCACAGCTCCTCCTACGCAGTGGGAAGCACTCAAATGTGTCCTAAGGGGGGTGTTTATTCAGCACGGCTCGAGATTAAAAAAGGAGAGAGAGGCACGTATTAGGAGCTTGTCTGAGGAGTTACTTCGCCTGGAATCCCTTCATAAGGGATCTCTTACCCCTGACCTGCTGACAGAACTGACCTCGGTGAGAGACAAATTAAGGGAGATCAGTAAGAAACATGCAAATGCCAGGAAACGTTGCCAGGGCTTCTTGTTCGAAAACGCCAATAAATGTGGGTCGGCCCTAGCCAAACTTCTTTATCCTAGGTCGACACAATCCTTTATCCCTGAGATTAAGGACTCACAGGGTAAGACCTTGCATCACCCTCTCCACATTGCTGAAGCTTTCAGAGAATATTATGCATCACTGTACAATATCAAAGGCCAATTTGCGGACATGCGGCCCTCTGAACTGGAAAGTCGCATCTCATCTTATTTAAGTGAGACGCCCCAATTTCGCCAGAGCAGCAAGCTGATTTAGATCTACCCTTCTCTGAAGCTAAGGTAAAACTGGTGGTCAAGTCTCTTAAGGGCCATAAGAGCCCGGGACCGGATGGATTTACTGGCGTTTTCTATAAAAGATTTCTTGATCTGCTTAGTCCCTTGATGACAAAAATGTTTAATAGCATCTCTCCTACTTGTCCTTTCCCCAAACAATCCCTGGAGGCTCATATCGTTGTCATACCTAAGCCTAATAAAGACAACACGGTTTGTGGTAACTACAGGCCGATATCATTAATAAATTGTGATAGATTGCGGCTGTTTTTACCGCAATGTGTTAGCCTAGATCAAGTTGGATTTGTCCCTGGCAGAGAAGCCAGAGACAATACCATTCGCACTATCACGCTGATTCATCATGTGCAAGAAAGACAGATCCCCGTTGGCCTGATGTCTGTGGATGCCGAAAAGGCGTTCGACAGGGTTCATTGGCGATTTCTGTTAGCTTCTTTGCAACATCTTGGATTGGGATGCAGATTCATAGAACATGTATCAGCTTTATATACCCACCCTACTGCTAGGGTTAGGGTTAATGGTGTTCTAGCGCCCCCTTTCGCGATCCGTAATGGAACTCGCCAGGGATGCCCATTGTCCCCTCTCCTGTATGTGCTACAAATGGAACATCTCGCTCAGGCTATCCGCCTTAAGGGTCCATTCACACGTCCGTTTTTTCTTTCCTGATCTGTTCCGTTTTTTCAGGAACAGATCTGGACCAGATCTGGACCCATTTATTTTAAATGGGTCCTGAAAAAAAACGGACAGCACAATGTCAGATTTTTTTCAGAACCCATTGAAAATTTATGGGTCCAGATCTGGTCCAGATCTGTTCCTGAAAAAACGGAACAGATCAGGAAAGAAACAACGGACGTGTGAATGGACCCTAATCCAGACATTACAGGTATCTCCATCAGGAATAAACAGCCGAAACTGGCGTTATACGCTGACGACTTGCTCCTATACGTGTCGACTCCTCACATCTCAATCCCATCTTTACTCCGAGAGTTTGATAGATTTGGGCACCTGAGCAATTTCAAGGTGAATCTTTCAAAGACGGAGCTACTAACATCTCTTTGGCCGCTGCAGATGTAGATTCCCTCCGAAATAACTTTTCTTTTAAATGGAAAGAGCAAAGTTTGGTGTACTTGGGTGTCCAAATCCCTGCACAGCTACACTTGCTTTTCCCACTCAATTACCTGCCACTACAAATGAGAACGCTGGAGGATATGCAGAAGTACTCCCTTAAAAAGCTGTCTTGGTTTGGCCGTATGTCCGCCTTTAGGATGGACATCCTGCTGAGGTTTCTATACCTCTTTCAAATTGTCCCAGTATATGTGCCGAGGTCGTATTTCCAGGAGCTACAAAAAGGTCTGAATAAGTTTATATGGCAGGCAAGCAACCCCAGATTACAGAGACAGGTCCTGACTAAGCAGAAATCCTTGGGCGGTTTTGGCCTCCCAGACATGTTAATCTATCACAGCGCTTCGGTGCTAACCAGATTACGGGACTGGCTTCATAAGGATGCTCAGAAATTGTGGGTGGGTTTGGAACAGTCTTTGTCTCCTCTGTCCCTTCAGGCGTTGCCCTGGCTTGAGTTAGCTAAAAGGCCAGCCTCTGAGGAATGGCCATATTTGGTAAGACATGCCTATCTATCTGGGACCAATGGATCTCCATGTCACAGGTGTCAGCTAGGCCAGGTCCCATGACCCCGTTGCATGGTAACCCGGCATTTTCACCGGGCCTTCGGCCCTCCGCTTTTCTCATTAAAACCGCAGGGGATGGTATCTTGAGGGTTAAGGACTTGGTCACCTCGGGGCAACTATCCTCCATTGAGAATCTTCGACAGAATGTAGGTTTCTCCCAAGTTTCATGGCTGGGGTACGCTCAAGTCAGGTAATTCATGGGTCTCACGTTTGCTGGTGGAGAGATTGGTCAGTTGACAGACTTTGACAAGCTTTACCTGGCCCCCACAGACGGACGCGGTACAAGATCATCCATGTATCAGGTTTTGCTACAATCCCAGAATGGTGACAGAGCTCCATTTTTTGCAAAATGGGATAGGGACCTGCAAATTACCTTCTCAGCGGATGAAGTGGAGAAGATATGTACACTCTCCCATGGGATGTCAATGGCGACTCAAGTTAAGGAAAAGAATTATAAAATTGTCTCTAGGTGGTACTATTGTCCTACTACTCTACATCAGATGTTTCCGTCGGTTCCCGATCACTGCTGGCGGTGTGAACGAGAGAAAGGCTCTATGCTGCAAATCTGGTGGGACTGCCAGTTGATAAAGCCTTTCTGGGAGAAGGTTTTGAAAATTTATACCATCTATTCGAACCAGTCAATACCTAATACTCCTCAAGTTACATTGCTGTCTCTCTTCCCGGGCTCTATCTCACAAGTTAAGAAAGGGGCACTACGTCTCTTCTTAGCTGCGGCGCGCATGGTGATTCCAAGGCACTGGAAAACCATTTAGCCCCCTACATTGACTGAGTGGGCCAAGGAACTGAAACACATTCTTAGGATAGAAGAGTTGATAGCCGACAGTCAGGAAAGGGGTGCAATTTATCAGAACAGATACAACTCTCTGACTTTCTTTCTAGACTCTCAGAGATTTAGAGATCTGGTTTGTTCTTGAATTTACCCCAGTAGGGTTCCTGGCAAGTGCACCCTATCTTTAGTATCCCTCCCTTCTTCCTAATTCTCTTTCCTTTTGTGTCCTATATGTTTGGTGTGTTTTAGGAACTTCCATTTATGATTACATACCTAGTGCTTTCACTTGGGCTTTCGAGGGCTCACAATAAATCTTATTCTCCTTCATGATGATAGTCCTTCTCGATTGGGGTTCCCTGTTATGCTAGGGATGTTCGAGTCCCTTTGACTTTTACAATGTATGTGATATTCTGGCTGTATTTTGAGGGTCCTGCGTGTCCCTTTGTTGGACTATGTCCATACTACTTGTTTCATTGCCTTGTGATGTAAAGTGTCATTTGCTTATGAAAATCAAAAAGTAAATAAAATAAGATTACACATAAAAAAGGCAATCCCAAACCTCTACTCAGTTATTGAAAAGGAAGTCATGGCATCTCTGACATACAGTTTGGGGCAAGGGTCCATCTGACCACTGATACCTGGTCAGCAAAGCACGGTCAGGGCAGGTATATCACGTACACTGCGCATTGGGTCAACCTGCTGACGGCTGCCAAGCATGGAATGCATGGCTCTGCAGCGGAGTTGGTGAGACCACCACGACTTGCAGACAGGCCTACTGCCACCTCCTCTACTCCATCCTCTTCGATAACCTCCTCGGCTGAGTCCTCTTCTGCTGCGGCGTCTGGCTGCACATCAACTGAATCCCCCCAGCTCCCCAGGGGCTATTCCACATCCCGGATACGACAGTGTCACGCTGTCTTGGGGTTGACTTGCCTGAAAGCAGAGAGCCACACCGGACCAGCACTCCTGTCCGCCCTGAATGCACAGGTGGATCAGTGGCTGAACCCGCACCAACTGGAGATCGGCAAAGTGGTGTGTGACAATAGAAACAATTTGTTGGCGGCATTGAATTTGGGCAAGTTGTCACATGTGCCGTGCATGGCACATGTGTTGAATCTCATCGTACAACGCTTTGTGTCTAAGTACCCAGGCTTACAGGACGTCCTCAAGCAGGCCAGGAAGGTGTGTGGCCATTTCAGGCATTCCTACACGGCCATGGCGCACTTTTCAGACATTCAGCGCCGAAACAACATGTCAGTGAGGCGCTTGATTTGCGACAGCCCGACACGTTGGAATTCAACACTCCTAATGTTCGACCGCCTGCTCCAACAAGAAAAAGTCGCCAACGAGTATTTGTATGACTGGGGTGCTAGGACAGCCTCTGCGGAGCTTTTTTTGCCATGTTACTGGACGCTCATGCGCAATGCCTGTAGGCTCATGTGTCCTTTTGAGGAGATGACAAACCTAGTCAGTCGCACCGAAGGCATCATCAGCGACCTCATCCCATTTGTTTTCTTCCTGGAGCGTGCCCTGCGAAGAGTGATGGATCAGGCTATAGATGAGCGTGAAGAGGAAGAGTTGTGGTCACCATCACCACCAGAAACAGCCTTGTCATCATCGCTTGCCGGACCTGCGGCAAAGCTGCAAGAGAAATATGAGGAAGAGGAGTCAGAGGAGGAATGTGGCTTTGAGGAGGAGGAAGACCAACCACAGCAGGCATCCCAGAGTGCTCGTTGTTGTCATCAATCTGGGACCCGTGGTGTTGTACGTGGCTGGGGGGAAGAACAGATCGTCAATGACATCAGTGAGGACGAGAAACGGGAAATGAGTAGCTCTGCATCCAACCATGTGCAAATGGGGTCTTTCATGCTGTCATGTCTGTTGAGGTACCCTCGTATAAAAAGGATGAAGGAGAACGACCTGTACTGGGTGGCCACGCTACTAGACCCCTGGTATAAGCAGAAAGTGGCGGAAATGTTACCAAATTACTGAAAGTCAGAAAGGATGCAGCAGTTCAAAACCAAACTAAAAAATATGCTTTACACAGCTTATAAGGGGGATATCACAGCACAATGGGAATCTAACTGGGGAAGAAGTGAAAGTAATCCTCCTCCTACCACGACCACGGCGGCAAGGACAGGACGCTTTACAGACGTGTTGTTGATGGAGGACATGCAGAGCTTTTTCAGTCCTACACATCGCCACAGCCCTTCGGGATTCAGCCTTAGAGAACGACTCGACCGACAGGTAGCAGACTACCTCACCTTAACTGCAGATATCGACACTCTGAGGAGCGATGAACCCCTTGACGACTGGGTGTGCAGGCTTGACCTGTGGCCTGAGCTATCCCAGTTTGCGATAGAACTTCTGGCCTGCCCCGCTTCAAGTGTCCTTTCAGAAAGGACCTTCAGTGCAGCAGGAGGCATTGTCACTGACAAAAGAAGTCGCCTTGGTCAAAAAAGTGTTGATTACCTCACCTTCATTAAGATGAATGAAGCATGGATCCCGAAGGGACTGACAGTGGGGGATACGTTTGACTAACAAAAGGCATACCGGATGACTTTCTCCGCCACCAACTAGGGTTCAAGCCGCAATGTTTTAGTCACCTTTCTGCCTGGAAAACATCAATTTTTCCAGCCGCAGCTACAACAGCGGCAGCAACAATACCATTATTTTTCAGGCATGTGTACATGCTTAATTTTTCTGGCCTTTGGTGCTGCACTGTGGCTGCAAAAACAAAACAAACAAAAAAAAGGCACATACAAGTGTCAATTCCCCTTCGTGATCGTTACCTTGTTGTGGTGAAGGGGCTTGCGTATCACAATGAAGCGATCATCACCTCTATGAGTGTGTTGGCAATGTTGCCACATCCCAGATGATAAGGCCGTTGCTTCATTATGATCAGACCAAAAGCGATCGGCTGGATAATTTTTCATAGAAAAAACATTAATTTTCTTTTTTTTTTTCTTTTTTAAGTTGTATGGGTTTTTAATACATAAAATAAAAAAATCATAATAAAGTCTCATAATAGTTTATTAGAAATAATGCAGACAATTTAAAAAATCCCTATCAATTCCAATACAAAGCAAGTACAGAGCTCAGAACTAAATTATTTCAGGATGTCGTAATGGTTTGTTAATTCGACAATGGTTAATCAATTCGACACACGTCCCCGGATAGGGGACGTAACAGGGATTAAACTGATAGGAATAGTACCACTCATATAGGGTGTCACAGCACATTGCTCCGTACACGCGCAGTGCCCCAACTTGGGAGTAAGAGGACCAACCAAGATGCTTTTTCCATCTCTCGGTTCCTAAAATCAATTCAGTTTGGTGTATCAGAGTTTGGTCTGTCACTGTGAAGGCAGTCGAAGGTACCCGGCCTAAATTTTTTTTCACAAAAGGCAATCCCTGATATGGGATGTAACAGGGATTAAACTGATGAGAATAGTACTACAGAAAATACCACTCATATTGGGTGTGACAGTAAATTGCACGGCGCAGACACAGTGACCGTGGATTAAAACAAAGGGGAGGGAGCCAGCGCTTTTTTAACCATCTCCCCGTTTGAAAAAACTATTCAATAAGTGGACCCCAGATTGGGGACGTAACAGGGATTAAACTGATGAGAATAGTACTACAGAAAATACCACTCATATCGGGTGTGACAGTAAATTGCACGGCGCAGACGCAGTGACCGTGGATTAAAACAAAGGGGAGGGAGCCAGCGTTTTTTTTAACCATCTCCCCCTTCTTTTTTTTTTTTTTTATAATTCTTTATTATTTTCCTTTGACAGGACATACAATACATTCAGAGTGTACATCTCTAAACACATAAAATAACAAAAACAAAGTAAGGCACTACAGGTGCCGCAGACAATACAATCACAAACATAGGGCAATATGTTTTCCTCGGTACAAAGCGGTCATAATTCACAATCAATGTATAATGGCATACACAATCAATACACTTGCGCAGAATCAAGGGGAGCTGGCCGGTGTGAGCAGCAGACGACCTAGTGTCCCTTTCAGTTGACACAGCAAATACCATTCCGTGAGTGTAAACGGCTGCATGATCAACTGTATCTCCGCATTTGACATACAATGCACAATAAATGGTTTCCATTTTTGAAATAACCCTTTCGCCTGTCTTTCCTTCTCCGCAAGAGAATTTAACCTTTCTATATGAAAAACATGTTTTAGCTTCTCTATTATAGATTGTAACCCTGGAGTATCATCCTGAAGCCATTGCTGCAGGAGACCACGCTTCACTATCATGCATATCGTATGGAACAAGCGGGGTATCCCACCCTGTCCTACCTCTCCCTCCTCGTAGTGGAATAAGTACAATTTAGCTGACAACGGAAACTCCCGTCCCCAAATTCCCTTAACCAAAGTACCCACTTCCTCCCATAGCCTTTTACTATTTGGGCAGGTCCAGATCCCATGGAATAAATCGGGGAACCCTATCCCACACTTCGGGCAACTCGTAATTATGTCTGGCTTAGCTGGATGAGGGGGTATATTAAAACCATAGATACCCCTATACATAAGCCAAACCTGGGTGTCCCTCCAGGACTCATTAACTATATGCCTCCTAACTACCTCCCACCCTTTCACTATCTTTGGTTCAATGTCATCATCCTCCAGTTGCTCCGCCCATTTTTCAAAACAGCTATTCCTATCCCTAGTCCCATCTTCTTTCCTCATATCCGCGTAGATCGTGGAAATCGAGACCCTCCCACCCCCCAAGTCTAGGATCTTATCTAGTACATTTCTACGTATCTCCTTCTGCACCAACACCAGCTGGTTCACCACAGCCTCCTTCACTTGAGACCACTGAATAGTCTGAAATGAAGACAAAGAGAACTTTGCAATTACCTCTTCTCCAGTCAGCCACCTAGGCTCCGAGTCATGTAATAAATGTTTTACACACAAAATCCCTTTCCTCCTCCATTCCTCAAACAACTTACCCTGTGGGAATTCAGGATTGCCCCATAGTGGAAGATGCTTGGAAATCCTGTACGACAACCAGTATTTTTTCCTGAGAATCCTCCATGCAGCTATTGTGTCCTTAAACAATAAAGACTGTTTGATCCATATAGGGATCACCTGCAACCGCGAATGCAGCAGCGCCACCGGGGACCAGGGAGCACAGAATTCCTTTTCCAACAGTAAGGCTGAATAAAAGCTAGAACAATTAATCCAGTCACAAACATGTCTTGCCATGCACGCCAAATTGTAGTTCCTAATGTCAGGAAATGCTATCCCTCCCTGTTCAATTGCCTTCACCAGGGAACGCATTAATATCCTAGGTCTCTTGCCATGCCACAGAAAGACTTTGAACGCTTTGACAAGTTTGGAGACATCTTTATGTTTTAACAGAATGGGCATAGTCTGCATAGGGTAAAGTAATTTAGAAACTGACATCATCTTAATAAGATGATTACGCCCCAGCAACGACAGCGGCAGATCATACCATCTACGTAGTTCTTGGACTATTTTAGTGATTAACGGGTCATAATTAAGTCGATATATAGACTCGGGAGTGGTCCCCACTTTAATCCCCAAGTAAGTTATGTAAGACTTAGCGATTGGAATGCCCCCTTGGACATTACCCGTCATCCTCTGCCCCCCTCCCTTTAAAAACAGTATCTCGCTTTTAGCTTTATTTATCTTCAACCCAGAGAGAAGACCAAACTCCTCTAGCGCCTCCATAATCCTCCCAATATCCCTTTTAGGGTTAGACAAGAAAAGCAAAATATCATCAGCAAACAAAGCCGAACGTAGCTGCTTCTTACCCACCCCTAATCCCTCAAACAAATCTCCCGAGTACAACCATCTCGACAATGGCTCTATAGCCAAGTCAAATAGGAGAGGAGACAAGGGACAACCCTGCCTAGTACCCCTTTGCAACGGGAAAGGATCAGATATACACCCTCCAGTACAGACCCTTGCCTTTGGACCCAAATATAACCCATCTAAGAGTGTGCGGAACAACCCTTTAATACCTGCCGAATCTAAAGCAAGACCCAGCCATTTCCAATTAATGCTATCAAAAGCCTTTTCTGTGTCTAAAGTGAGAATGGCTGGGTCCTGTCCTCGGCATTCCGCCTTGCCGGCCACAGAGAGGGCTAATAACACTTTCCTCAGATTGGTGACAGCCGCCCTACCTTTAATAAAGCCTACCTGTGCAGGGGAGATCAAAGAGGGAAGAACCGCAGCCAACCTATTGGCAAGCAATTTTGATATGATCTTAAGGTTAATAATTAATTAGTGATATAGGCCTATAAGACGCCAAATCCTCCGGATCTTTCCCAGCTTTATGAAGTAACGTTATATGAGCCGTATTCATATGCTCCGGCAACGAAGTCCCCTCCACTATGGAAGAATATAGGGACGTCAAATAAGGCACCACCTGCGCATCTAAAGCTTTGTAAAAGTCTGCCGTGTACCCATCCAGGCCTGGGGCTTTACCAGAAGGAAAGGCTTTTACAATCGCCTGAACCTCCGCTGCCGTCAAAGGGGCGTTCAAGGTGTCCAACTGTTCCACCGTCAGAGCAGGCAAGGAGATACGCTCCAAGAAAGCCCTCCCCTCCTCCACCCTATCCCCAGCATTCTGGTAAAATGTCTCCATATAACGTTCAAACAACTTATTAATCTGTTGTGGTCTGTGCTTCCTGGTCCCATCTCCTCTCCTCACCCCCTGGATATGGTTCAGAGGACGCCTACCTTTAGCCAAAGAAGCTAGCAGCTTCCCAGACTTATTGCCGAATCTGTGCAACCGGGCCTCTAGTTGAGATCTTTTTGAAATCTCTATTTTCTCCGCCCATTCGTCAAAGTCTCTCTTAGCCGAGATCCAGCGTTCTTTAGCAATCTGGGTCTGGGCCAAGAGAAAGTTACTATAGGCTTCCCTTAAACGTGTACTGGCCTTTTCATACTGATTTCTGGCAATTTTCTTAATAGAGGACACATATACCATCAATCTACCCCTCAATACAGCTTTGGCAGTTTCCCAGAATAATATCGGATCATTCACATGCTGCCTATTGTCATCAACAAATTCCATCCACCACCCTTTCAAAAGTTTCACAAACTCGGCATCCCTCACCAAATAATTAGGAAACCTCCATCTATACTCACCCCCCCCCCCCATTATACACTTCCCTGATATCCATTAGGAGAGGTGAATGATCCGATATTACCATGTCCCCTATAACAATATCAGTCACTCTATGCACAATCGCTGCTGAGACCAACAAGTAATCGATTCTGGACCAACTCTTGTGTACATGGGAGTAGTGAGTAAACTCCCGACCTTGAGGATTGGAGACCCTCCACATATCCCTGAGAGACAACGACTCGGCAAAGTCCCCCAGAGAATGATGACGACAACCATCGCTGGCAGACCTCCGATCCTCAAACTGATTCATTACGGCATTGAAGTCCCCCCCTAATACTTTTGCACCATGCGTATCCTGCAGTATTCTGGCACATAATGAATCAAAGAAGGCTTTCTGACCTGTATTGGGTGCATAAATATTGTAAAGGCTGAAATCCCCAAACGGGCCAGAAATATGCAAATGTGTCACCCTTCCTGCGTCATCCGCTGTTGCAGAGTGAACAGTATGTGGCAAGTGACGCCCTATTAAGACTAGGACTCCTGCTTTTCTATCTACCGCCACAGAGCCATATACCTCCCCCACCCACAACTTCTTCATCCTATGGAAGTCCGCCCCCGACAGATGGGTCTCCTGCAACAAAGCAATATCCACCTTTAACCTGCGCAAGTGCCTCAAAACTTTCATGCGCTTATTGGGAGATTTCAACCCCTTTACGTTCCACGAGATTACTCTCATAAATGGAATAGTTACGTGAGACCCACCTGTCGACAGAGAACCCCACCCCACCTCTCTATCACGGTTTGAATAATATCCATTGAAGCACTGCCTCCCAGCCCGACAGCACTCCATACATCATCATACATTAATTGTTTACATATTGCCCCAGAACAGAGAAAAATAAGCCACATAGGAACCATGGCTAAGTAATGCAAGTAAAACTAAACAAAGTCGAACCGCATACAATAGACACCACAATCAGTTTAAGAACTCCCTTTTTTCTAGCATTAGACGCTCACCACCACCGCCTATTAGCCGATACTATCCAGAGTCCCCAAGCATTTTGAAAGTCCCTGTAAGTATTCCCGTTATGACAGAACAGGAAAAATCTCCCTCCCCCCCTCCCCAAAGCCATGGAGATAAGTCCCAATAACCTAAACCGAACCTGACGCTGGAATCACATTCCTCCTGTCTGCCGTGGTAACTTTGCTCCCGACGATTTTGGAATCCTGTTCATCCTGTGTGGGAGAGACAAAGAGGTTTGATGCACCCGGTGCCATCCATTACTTCCCTGCCGCGTGGAAGTGTCTTGACGGTCCTCCACAATATCGACAGTTCCCGATCTCCGATCCGCTTGATGTCGCATAAACTCCTCCGCCTCCATGGGATCCGTAAATTGCTTAGAGCCACCATCCGACAACTGTATCCGCAAGGTAGCGGGATACGCTAACTGAAATCTGGTACCGGTCTTATAAAGGCTAGAACAAACAGGCCCAAAAGCCCTCCGTTTCCGCGCCACTTCTGCAGAATAATCGGCAAAAAGCAGGACTCTGGCCCCTCTCAGTATTAGAGGCTCCCGTCTTGCTTGGTAAGCTCGCAGTATGTCCTCTTTATCATAGTCCAAATACTTGCAAATCGCCTGCCTTGGCCTCTGGTCAGCTTTGGTGGTAGCAGACGAACCTTGATCTCTCCAGGGTCCCACTCTGTGGGCCCTCTCCACCTTCCTTCTTCCGCCCTGGAGCCCCAAGGCCTGCGGCAATTCAACTTCAAAGACTCGACGTAGTTCTGCCACCGGCACCAATTCAGGCACCCCGACTAAGCGCAGATTGCTGCGTCTGGACCTATTTTCAAGATCCTCGACGCGGTCATTCAATTTCTCTGCCAGCTGAAATAGCTCCTGCATCCTCTGTGCGGTGTCTGCCGCCTCCTCCTCCATACAAGCCACCCGTTGTTCCACCTCGGACACCCTGTGGTCCTGTAAGTCCACCCCCTCTTTCAGTTTATTGAGCGCAGCTTGCAGGGTGGTAGATAGAGAGGCTATAATGTCGGGGGCCAGCTGTTTCGCCACTTCAATGGCCAGGGTCTTAACATCAATCGCCTTACCGGAGGTCTTGAACAGATCCAGCGATCTGGGCATCTTGTTCTTCAGGAGACGCGGGCTTCGGCGAGGGGGGAGGGAACGGCGCCATCTTGGGACAGGTCCCGTCTACGCAGTCAGTGCCTGCTGCTACCTGGGGAGTAGATTTCTGGCCACTTCTTAACAGGTAATGCTCCATACACCCTCCAGGACTCCACTTCACTAGCGGCGGTCCTCTAATGACTCCTGACGCGGCGATGTTAGCAGATATAATCGGCGGTGGAGCGGAGCAGCAGTCGCCTGCTCGCGCCGGAACCGGAAGTCACCATCTCCCCCTTTGAAAAATCTATTCAATAAATGGACCCCAGATTGGGGACGTAACAGGGATTAAACTGATGAGAATAGAAAATACAGTACTACAAAAAATACCACACATATCGGGTGTGACAGTAAATTGCACGGCGCAGACGCAGTGACCGTGGATTAAAACAAAGGGGAGGGAGCCAGCGTTTTTTTTAACCATCTCCCCGTTTGAAAAAAATCTATTCAATTCACTTTTCGGGGACCCTTGGTGTTGTACGTGGCTGGGTGGAGGAAGAAACCTTCAATGACATCAACGGGACATGGCTAGCTTGGTATCCAACCTTGTGCAAATGGGAAGTTTGCGGTTGGGCAAATGGACTGTTTGCGGTTGTTTGCGGTGCATTAAAAGGGGAGTTTGGTCTGTCAATGTCTGTGAAGCGGGCGGAACCCTTACACTACCTGATCGATACAACATCATACCTGATCGTATACACACACTGGATGTTTTAAACCACGTTCAAAAAAATTTAGGATTGTTAGGTGATTAATGCCCTTTATGGATTAAAACCCAACTCTGCGTCAACTATGTAATTTTCCATGGGAGTTTTGCCATGGATCCCCCTCCGGCATGCCACAGTCCAGGCGTTAGTCCCCTTGAAACAACTTTTCCATCACTACTGTGGCTAGAAAGAGTCCCTGTGGGTTTTAAAATTTGCCTGCCTATTGAAGTCAATGGCGGTTCGCGAACATTTGCAAAAATTTGCGTTCGCCGTTTGTGAACGGAAAATTTTATGTTTGCGACATCTCTACTCTCCATTACATTCCTGTGAGTACTGGGAGCTGTGGTTGACTACCATACAGCTCTCTATTACATTCCTGTTAGTACTGGGCGCTGTGGTTGACCACCATACAGCTCTCTACTCCATTTGTCTTAGTATTGGGCACTGTACAGCTCTCTATTACATTCCTGTAACTACTGGGATCTGTGGTTGACCACCATACAGCTCTCTATTACATTCTTGTGAGTACTGGGAGCTGTGGTTGACTACCATACAGCTCTCTACTCCATTTGTCTGAGTATTGGGCGCTGTGGTTGACCACCATACAGCTCTCTATTACATTCCTGTAACTACTGGGATCTGTGGTTGACCACCATACAGCTCTCTATTACATTCCTGTGAGTACTGGGAGCTGTGGTTGACTACCATACAGCTCTCTACTCTATTTGTCTGAGTATTGGGCGCTGTGGTTGACCACCATACTGCTCTCTATTAAATTCCTGTGAGTACTGGGAACTGTGGTTGACTACCATACAGCTCTCTACTCCATTTGTCTGAGTATTGGGCTCTGTGGTTGACCACCATACAGCTCTCTACTCCATTTGTCTGAGTATTGGGCTCTGTGGTTGACCACCATACAGCTCTCTACTCCATTTGTCTGAGTATTGGGCGCTGTGGTTGACTACCATACAGCTCTCTATTACATTCCTGTGACTACTAGGCGCTGTGGTTGACCACCATACAGCTCTCTATTACATTCCTGTAACTACTGGGAGCTGTGGTTGACCACCATACAGCTCTCTATTACATTCCTGTGAGTACTGGGAACTGTGGTTGACTACCATACAGCTCTCTACTCCATTTTTCTGAGTACTGGGCTCTGTGGTTGACCACCATACAGCTCTCTACTCCATTTGTCTGAGTATTGGGCGCTGTGGTTGACCACCATACAGCTCTCTATTACATTCCTGTGAGTACTGGGCGCTGTGGTTGATCACCATACAGCTCTCTATTACATTCCTGTGAGTACTGGGAACTGTGGTTGACTACCATACAGCTCTCTACTCCATTTTTCTGAGTCTCGGGCTCTGTGGTTGACCACCATACAGCTCTCTACTCCATTTGTCTTAGTATTGGGCGCTGTGGTTGACCACCATACAGCTCTCTATTACATTCCTGTGACTACTGGGAACTGTGGTTCACTACCATACAGCTCTCTACTCCATTTTTCTGAGTATTGGGCACTGTGGTTGACCACCATACAACTACTGGGCGCTGTGGTTGACCACCATTCCGCTCTCTCCTCCATTCTTCTGAGTACTGGGCGCTGTGGTTGACCACCATTCAGCTCTCTCCTCCATTCTTCTGAGTATTGGGCGCTGTGGTTGACCACCATACAGCTCTCTATTACATTCCTGTGACTACTGGGCGCTGTGGTTGACCACCATACAGCTTTCTCCTCCATTCTTCTGAGTACTGGGCGCTGTGGTTGACCACCATACAGCTCTCTATTACATTCCTGTGACTACTGGGCGCTGTGGTTGACCACCATTCAGCTCTCCCTTGCATTCCTGTGACTACTGGGAGACAGTCCTTCAGCCCCCTGCCTATAAATGAGAACTGTCCTTCAGCACCAGAGACTAATAGACAGCAGTCTTTGGCCTGTTTTTCCTGTGGGTGCTGGTTGATGTCTTTCTGCACCCTAGGTACCTTTTACGTTCAATTTTTCCCACATGTTCCATTCACATCCTTAAAATGGCAACATCCAGCCTGAGCCCATGAGCCATGTGATGAGCTGCCCTTCATCGTGTGGAGCTACGTCTACCTCTCCTCTGCATACTGGAGAAGCAAGGCGCTGGATTACCTGCAGTATCTAGTCTGCAGGACTAGGGGGTGTCTACCAGCACCTCACATGATACCCAAGTAGCAGACCGGAGCCAGCCAAAGCTTAGACCTCCCCACCCATGCCAGGCAGGCACGGCATGTCTGCAGCCCGGTCACCCCGCAGCTGCAGGCTGTAACGCCGCCGTCCTGTGTGTGGCCCGCAGGAAGGCTCGCTGAGCTGTGTTACCCGCGCGAATTGCGGGGGGAGGGCGGGCTGGAGCGAAGAGACATTGCAGCAGTGACCAATCTACAAGACCAGGGTGGGCTCCTCGGCTGCGGCAGTGCGGCGGACGCCAAGGAAACAACTTCTCCTCTCATTTCCCCGCCACATTCCGGGCAAAATGAGGCGAGGGAAGAAGTGAACGTCCTCCGGTCCCCATCCCATGTCCTGGAGAAGAGCGTCTGGGCACTGCTATGCCAGAGAATTAACCCTATGTGGCTTGGTTTCCAGTTCGCAGCATG
The DNA here is from genome assembly GCF_014858855.1 of Bufo gargarizans. Classification (NCBI taxonomy): domain Eukaryota; kingdom Metazoa; phylum Chordata; class Amphibia; order Anura; family Bufonidae; genus Bufo; species Bufo gargarizans. Next base: position 380,032,640 of record NC_058080.1, on the reverse strand, counting down.
GGTAAGTCAAGTGGGTGGATAACCGGGCACTGGAAACGAGGGGGGGGGGGGGGGCAACTGGTCTATTATTGCAGGGCCTAGGGAGCATAGCTTGTGACTTTGACTCCTAAATCATTGTATGGTCCTAATTTGGCAGTAGTAATTACATCAGTGAATTGACATGATGCTTCCATTCACTGACAGGCAAATAGACACCTATAGACTGCAGAAAGTTGGGGCTGCATGCCCAGTTCTGAATGGGTGTATTCCAGGGCTGTCTGGTTCAGACACCAATGAAGCAAGACATTTGAGGAAAGAAGAAATGTAGATGTCTTGAATAATGAATGTGTTATAAGGTAATGTTACTGCGAGGATTACTGTCTGGCGGAGTGGAAGGTGAGGCGCAGGACATGGTAGTAATGGATAAGATGCTGCGGTTTCCTTGCCTGCATTACTTGCTGTATGTGAGACATTAGCGTGTGCCAATGCAGTTAATGCAGTACAGGAATGCGTTTGCGTGTTTGAACTGAGCCGTGGATGCGGTTCTGTCTCTACGGATGGCTGGTATTCTCTGCACAGCTCAATGCCACCCTCACCTAATGACCTTTGTGGAGTGAGACGCATGTTGGGGGTTATAAGTGCCGCACACAGCGACAAGGCTTCCGTCTACAAGGTGTTTATCCCTCAGGCTCCATGACTGGCAGCAGCCAGAGAAGGACTTCAGTGCTATATTTCAGTTTCTATGCCTTTTACGGCTTCGTAACTTCTAGTTCCCTTGTGGAATCTCATCCTAGGTATTGTATCAGCTCCATTATCCTGACGGTGTGATCCCATCCACTCAGATGCTGCTCCTCTCTGCTGTAAACCCATTCACGTAACCTTGAGTAAGTGTGCAACTTGTTTTATACCAATACATTGCCTTACCGGTAGAGTACTTCCTTCTAGAAGTGGTCTTCACCCCTTATAAGTCTGCTATAGCTCTTTCCAGTCCATAAGAGGTGTCATAGCATCCTAATTTGCAAATCCAAACAAGTGCTATCCGTCCCCGTTGTCTGCCTCCTACCTAGCGCTCAGTTTGATGTATCTCCCTGCATTGCATATATATTATCTTATTATATATATATATATATATATATATAGATACTTTCAAACCCTTACTATCTAACTGCAGTCTCATTTTTTAAAACAATACCAAGATGCATGGTGTTTTATTTTGTGGAAATGTTTTTTTTTAGCATGCTACATAAAGAGAGAGGAGAATAGGAAGAGGCTGGTGAATGCAGGCAATATTATATTTTAAGGAAATAATGAGATCATATCGAAAGCAACTGCTCAAGTGACCACAAAGAAAAAGAGAAAGATTCATCATAGACGGTGTACTGTATGTAAACAGACGGCATAATGACAGCCTGCCATAATTATGACAGAGCCGCGTTAGGGCATGTTCACGAGGCTCCGCTCGGGGCCTCCATCGCAGATTCCGCCAAAAGGAGCAGACAAAAAAAAAAGTCCTACATTAACAAAAGCAAACACACCAATGGACCCCATTATAGTCAACGGGGTCTGTTCGGCTCCGTTGATTTCAGTGATGTGCCGAATCTGGCTCTTCTGTTATTTCCATTGTTCAATTCCTCCAATAGAGCAGAATGACGGAAATTACTAGTGCAGATGTGAACGTGGACTTACCTTTATAATTCTAAAAAAGAAAACGTGCTCTCGATTGTATTGTACACACCAAGACAGCTTTCATTATGGGCAACCATTACATGAAAAGCATAATCAAGGTCGGAACGTTCAGAGATTTGTAGAAATGTAGCCCTGTTTATGAAATTATGTTATTGTTCAATTTATTTGGGCATACTATGCTAGTTACATATGACAGTCATACTACCAATGACACTTGAAGGCTATGACGGTAGCTAACTATGCTAGTTACATATGTCAGTCATACAACCAATGACACTTGAAGGCTATGACGGTAGCTAACTATGCTAGTTACATATGACAGTCATACTACCAATGACACTTGAAGGCTAAGACTGTAACTAGCTATAATAGTTACTAATAATAAGGAACCCCATATGCCAGTCATACCACCAATAACACTAGAAGGCTAAGAGAGTAGCTAACTATGCTAGTTACTAATAATAAGGAACGCCATATGCCAGTCATACTACCAATGACACTTGAAGGCTAAGACAGTAAGCAGCTATGCTAGTTACATATGCCAGTCATACTACCAATGACACTTGAAGGCTATTACAGTAGCTAGCTATGCTAGTTACTAATAATAAGGAACGCCATATGCCAGTCATACCACCAATAACACTAGAAGGCTGTTACTAATAATAAGGAACACCATATGCCAGTCATACTACCAATGACACTTGAAGGCTATGACAGTAACTAGCTATGCTAGTTACTAATAAGGAACGCCATATGCCAGTCATACTACCAATGACACTTGAAAGCTAAGACAGTAAGCAGCTATGCTAGTTACATATGCCAGTCATACTACCAATGACACTTGAAGGCTATGACAGTAACTAGCTACGCTAGTTGCTAATAATTAGGACCGCCATATGCCAGTCATACCACCAATAAAACATGAAGGCTATGACAGTAGCTAACTATGCTAGTTACTAATAATATCGGACGCCATATGTTAGTCAAACCACCAATAACACTAGAAGACTGTTACTAATAATAAGGATCACCATATGCCAGTCATACTACCAATGACACTTGAAGGCTATGACAGTAACTAGCTACTGTACGCTAATTACTAATAATAAGGAACGCCATATGCCAGTCATACCACCAATAAGACTTGAAGGCTAAGACTGTAGCTAGCTATAATAGTTACTAATAATAAGAAACTCCATATGCCAGTCATACCACCAATAACACTAGAAGGCTGTTACTAATAATAAGTAACCCCATATGCCAGTCATACTACCAATGACACTTGAAGGCTATGACAGTAGCTAACTATGCTAGTTACTAATATTAAGGAACGCCATATGCCAGTCATACCACCAATAAGACATGAAGGCTAAGACAGTAAGTAGCTATGCTATTTACTAATAATAAGGAACGCCATATGCCAGGCATACTGCCAATGACACTTGAAGGCTAAGACAGTAAGCAGCTATGCTAGTTACATATGATAGTCATACTACCAATGACACTTGAAGGCTAAGACAGCAACTAGCTATGGTGGTTACTAATAATAAGAAAGGCCTTATGCCAGTCATACCACCAATAAGACATGGAGGCTAAGACAGTAAGTAGCTATGCTAGTTGCTAATAATAAGGAACTCCATATGCCAGGCATACCACCAATGACTTTTGAAGGCTAAGACAGTAAGTAGCTATGCTAGTTACTAATAATATGGAACGCCATATGCCAGTCATACCACCAATGAGACATGAAGGCTAAGACAGTACACACTCAGATTGGGTCACTGTCACTAGTGGAGTACCTCAGGGGTCAGTACTGGGCCCTATCCTCTTCAATATATTTATTATTGATCTTGTAGAAGGCTTGCGCAGTAAAATATCAATTTTTGCAGATAAAACACTAAACAGTGTAAAGTAATTAACACTAAAGAGGACAATATACTGCTACAGATGGATCTGGATAGATTGGAGGCTTGGGCAGTTTAGTGGCAGATGAGGTTTAACACTGACAAATGTAAGGTTATGCACATGGAAAGGAATAATGCAAGTCACCCGCACATACTAAATGGTAAAACACTGGGTAACATTGACATGGAAAAGGACCTAGGAATTTTAGTGAACAGCAAACTAAGCTGTAGAAACCAGTGTCAGGCAGCTGCTGACAAGGCCAATAAGATAATGGGTTGCATCAAAAAGGGCATAGATGTCCGTGATGAGAACATAGTTAGGGCTGCAACGATTAATCGATGTAATCGATTATATTCGATAACTGGATTCGTTGTCGACGAATCCAGTTATCGAATAATCGCCGATTCGTTGCTATTCGGGCGGGCGGGCGGTCGCTGCATCTTTATTTTACCTTTTTACAATGACGCTCCCGCTCCTGTAACAGCCAGGCAGAGCGGACGGCGGCGTAACGTCACTCACTCACGTGACACGCCTGCTCCGCCTCCTTCATTCATGAAGTGGGCGGAGCAGGCGCGTCACGTGAGTGAGTGACGTTACGCCGCCGTCCGCTCTGCCTGGCTGTTACAGGAGCGGGAGCGTCATTGTAAAAAGGTAAAATAAAGATGCAAGCATCGGGGCCGGGGCTGTTAGGGGGAAGGGGGGGGGGGGGTCTGTCTATGGCACTGCTATGGGAAGGGGGGTCTGTGTATAGCAATGCTAGGGGGAGGGGGGAGGATCTGTCTATGGCACTGCTATGGGGAGGGGGGTCTGTGTATAGCACTGCTATGGGGAGGAGGGGGGGGTCTGTGTATGGCACTGCTATGGGAAGGGGGATCTGTGCACTGTTATGAGGAAAGGGATCTGTGCACTGTTATGCCCATAACAGTGCACATATCCCCCTCTCCATAACTGCGCCACCCACAGATCCCCCTCTCCATAACTACGCCGTCCACAGATCCCCCTCTCCATAACTGCGCCGTCCACAGATCCCCCTCTCCATAACTGCGCCGTCCACAGATCCCCCTCTCCATAACTGCGCCGTCCACAGATCCCCCATAATAGTGTCGTCCACAGATCCCCCATAATAGTGTCGTCCACAGATCCCCCATAATAGTGTCGTCCACAGATCCCCCATAAGTGTCGTCCACAGATCCCCCATAAGTGTCGTCCACAGATCCCCCATAAGTGTCGTCCACAGATCCCCCATAAGTGTCGTCCACAGATCCCCCATAAGTGTCGTCCACAGATCCCCCATAAGTGTCGTCCACAGATCCCCCATAAGTGTCGTCCACAGATCCCCCATAATAGTGTCGTCCACAGATCCCCCATAATAGTGTCGTCCACAGATCCCCCATAATAGTGTCGTCCACAGATCCCCCATAATAGTGTCGTCCACAGATCCCCCATAATAGTGTCGTCCACAGATCCCCCATAATAGTGTCGTCCACAGATCCCCCATAATAGTTTCGTCCACAATTTGTTTTAATATGGCCTTTGAACATAATTTTTCAAGTAAGATCATATAAACCTCTCTGTTTTGTAATTTTGTCGTTTTTCCCGATTAATCGATTAATCGTAGAAATTAATCGGCAACTAATCGATTATTCAAATAATCGTTAGCTGCAGCCCTAAACATAGTCCTACCACTTTACAAATCACCGGTCAGACCACACATGGAGTACTGTGTACAGTTCTTGGCTCATGTGAACAAGGCAGACATAGCAGAGCTGGAGAGGGTTCAGAGGAGGGCAACTAAAGTAATAACTGGAATGGGGGGACTACAGTACCCTGAAAGATTATCAAAATTAGGGTTTTTCACTTTAGAAAAAAGATGAGAAAAAAGGGGAGATCTAATTACTATGTATAAATATATTGGGTGTAGGGTTGTTTGAGGTATCGAATTTTCGATACCCATTCGATACTTTTGTCCGGTATCGACCTCAATACCGGGATTTGACATTTTTCTATACTAGGATGCGCTACTGCGCAGTCTAGTATCACAGAGCATGAAGCGCACTGCTCTCACACTCCGTGTTCTCCTCAGCAGCACAGGGGAGAAGGAATCACTCTCTCCTTCCCCCTGTGCCGCTGCCGCCACTGCCACCAGTGAGGAGAGAGGGGCGGAGGAGGGCAGGGCGCACTGCAACAACAATGAAAGTTAACGTTTAATACAAATACAGGAGGCTGGCTGCAGAATCACATAGCCGTCGCCCAGCCTCTATGAAAGGAAGCTGTGATCAGAGGCAGTTAACCCCAGGGGTTAACTGCCGCTGATCGCAGCTTCCTGTCATAGAGGCTGGGTGACGGCTATGTGATTCTGCTGCCTGCACCCAGCCTCCTGTATTAAAAGTTAATTATCATTGGTGGCGCAGTGCGCCCTCCCCCCCCTCCTCCCCAGTATTAAATCATTGGTGGCGCAGTGCGGCCTTCCCCCCTCCTCCCCAGTATTAAAATCATTGGTGGCTCAGTGCGACCCCACCCCCTCGACCCCCCCAGTATTAAAATCATTGGTGGCAGTGGGTACAGGGTCCCCTCCCCTCCTTCTCACTGGTGGCATTGGCAACTTCTGATCAGAGCCCCAGCAGTGTAATCCTGGGGCTCTGTCCAGTTACCATGGCAGCCAGGATGCTACTGAAGCCCTGGCTGCCATGGTAATCTCCCTGCTGCTGTGTGCACAAAGCCCAGGGCAGCAGGGAGAGTGTAAAGTCCTATTCACCCTAATAGAGATCTATCAGGGTGACTAGGACAACAGATCCCAGGTTCTAGCCCCTAAGGGGGGAAATAGTTATTAAACAGTGAAAAAAAAAAAAGTAAAAAAAAACAACAAAATATTAAGTATAAATCATCCCTTTCCCAATTTTACATATAAAATATATAAACAATAAATAAATAAACATATTACATATTGCCATGTCCGAAAACTCCAAACCATTAAAATATAAAAATAATCTTCTATGCGGTAAACGCCGTAACAGAGAAAAAATTAGAGGTGGGACTAGGTTTGAGTGGTAAACTGATGTCCATGATATACCGCGGTATTAAGAAACGGCGATATGGCGATTCCCCGTTTCCAAATAACCTCGGTATTTGGTGACGTCATAGGAGCGGTCATATGCGTGCTGACCGCTCCTAAATCTGTGTCAGCCCACCCCTACATCGTGCATATGCGTACCGTATTACTTCCGGCAGCGGCTACTCCTCGCTCCCATATTCATGTCTCCGCCCACTGGCCGAGGACAGGAGCGAAGCGCGCAAAGTCAGTCAGAAGTCCGTGTCCAAGCCAAGGTGGGGGAAGAGGAGTGAGAGACCCTAACGGCCCAGGGGTCAGAAATAAAGGTTGTACTGTCTGTCTTCTGCGGCCCTGGCCCTGGCCCTGCCTGCAAGCTGCACTGCACATAGAGATGGCATCCATACAGGAGCAACAAGACGACATTACTGTATGGGGGCCACAAGACATTATTATACTGATGGCGGAGGGGTTACAAATTGTTGTCCCATACAGTATAATGTCACCTTGTGGCCCCCTTACAGTATAGCTCCTGAGTCCAGACAGTATCATGTCTCCTCGTGGCCCCATGCAGTATAGTGACCCACTGCCTGCCCATGCAGTATATAATGTCTCCTTGTGCCCCGCTGCCTGCCCATACAGTATATAATGCCTCCTTGTGGCCCCTCTACAGTATAATATGTCCTTGTGGCCTCCATACAGTATAATATGTCCTTGTGGCCCCCATACAGTATATTATCTCCTTGTGGTCCCCATACAGTATAGCGTCTCCTTGTGGCTGCCCCAATACAGTATAATGTCTCCTTGTGGCTGCCCCATACAGTGTAATGTCTCCTTGTGGCTGCCCCCATACATTATAACGTCTCCTTGTGGCTGCCCCCATACAGTATAACGTCTCCTTGTGGCTGCCCCATACAGTATAACGTCTCCTTGTGGCTGCCCCCATGCAGTGTAACGTCTCCTTGTGGCTGCCCCCATACAGTATAATGTCTCCTTGTGGCTGCCCCCATACAGTATAATGTCTCCTTGTGGCTGCCCCCATACAGTATAATGTCTCCTTGTGGCCCCAAGTGTTTTTTTTCTTCTAAATGGGTATTTATCGCGATATATATCGAATCTTTCGAATCGCAAATCCTACGAATCCTGTACATAAGAATTGTGTGAACGGTGTAAGAAACAAAGTGATCCAAACACTTATGGGGGGAATCTGTGGATGACACTGCTATGGGGGGGAATCTGTGGATGGCACTAGTATGGGGGGATCTGTGGATGGCACTGTTATGGGGGGATCTGTGGATGGCACTGTTATGGGGGGATCTGTGGATGGCACTGTTATGGGGGATCTGTGGATGGCACTGTTATGGGGGGATCTGTGGATGGCACTGTTATAGGGGGGGTCTGTGGATGGCACTGTTATGGGGGGATCTGTGGATGGCACTGTAATGGGGGATCTGTGGATGGCACTGTTATGGGGGAATCTGTGGATGGCACTGTTATGGGGGGAATCTGGATGGCACTGTTATGGGAGATCTGTGGATGGCACTGTTATGGGGGATCTGTGGATGGCACTGTTATGGGGGATCTGTGGATGGCACTGTTATGGGGATCTCTGGATTATACTGTTATAGGGATCTCTGGCTGGCACTGTTATGGAGGATCTCTGGATGGCACTGCGATGGGGGGGGGGGGGGGGGTGGATCTGTGGATGACACATAAATAGCATCTTATGCTATGTGCCATCCACAGATTCCTCCCATAACAGTGTCCCTGCAGTGTGAATGAACACATAACTCCCATAACAAAACAAAATAAAAACTGCATGATTCGCCATTCTTTGACTAGGACTGTTCGATTATGGGCCGGACGTTCCATAAAATGCGTAACGCACGCAGGTTTTTTGGGTGGTTTTTTCTTCTTTTTTGCGTGGTATCGAATGGTATCAATTATCGCAATACTTTTTTATGGTATCGAAACCAAATCAAAATTTTGGTATCGAAACAACTCTAATCAGGGGTCAGTACAGCGATCTCTCCCATCATCTATTTATCCCCAGGACTGTGACGAGGGGACATCCTCTGCGTCTGGAGGAAAGAAGGTTTGTACACAAACATAGAAGAGGATTCTTTACGGTAAGAGCAGTGAGACTATGGAACTCTCTGCCTGAGGAGGTGGTGATGGTGAGTTCACTAAAAGAGTTCAAGAGGGGCCTGGATGTATTTCTGGAGTGTAATAATATTACAGGCTATAGCTACTAGAGATGGGTCGTTGATCCAGGGAGTTATTCTGATTGCCTGATTGGAGTCGGGAAGGAATTTTTTATTCCCCTAAAGTGAGGAAAATTGGCTTCTACCTCACAGGTTTTTTGCAGGATAACAGACCGAACTGTATAAACAAACGTCTTTTTTCGGCCTTATATACTATGTTACTATGTTACAGTAACTAGCTATGCTAGTTACTAATAAAAAGGAAGGCCATATGCCAATCATCACTACCAATGACACTTGAAGGCTAAGACAGTAACTAGCTATAATAGTTACTAATAATAAGAAAGGCCTTATGCCAGGCATACCACCAATAAGACATGGAGGCTAAGACAGTAAGTAGCTATGCTAGTTGCTAATAATAAGGAAGGCCATATGCCAGTCATGCCACCAATGATACTTGAAGGCTAAGACGGCTTTTGTAATCATCCACAACATTTCATGCGTGTACCGTATCTGCTTGTATTATATTTAGAGGATCTATTTACTGTCTTGCTTTTCCAAGCTTGGCTGTGTCGATTGGTTTTCAAAGTCGTACATATTCTTTACGTTGTTCTGGTGTGTAGTAATTAGGTAGATATTGTAGATAACCTGCAAACAACATACACCGAAATGTTTGGTGCACAATCCAAAACCATGGGCGTGCCCTCTTTTTGCTAGACGAATAGCAATTTGCATATGTGACCATTAGTGATGTTGGGTAAAAAGGGCTTGAGTTTACTTGCCATTTACCTCCCTCCAAAGGTCAATCTCCAAGTTCTTTCACCTCAGCAAACTGTTTTCTTTCATGGACTATGGGCTTTGCCAAAAGAAAGGACTATTGTTTCTACAATGGTGAATAAACACAGTTCCCTAGATTGTAATATGGGTGCCAAATCTGCCAAAGCCACGTTCTTCCAGTAGGCTGCCAGATGGTAATTTATTATTGCAGAGTGTGTGCTTCCATCATTCCGCCATCCGATGATGATGTGCCTTACACCACTCCAGACAATAATTAGCTTTATGCATGGGGATCTCAGCCTTATGTACAGCTTCCTGGCCATGACAACCCAATCGATGAGGCTCCTGACAAACAGATCTAATGCTGATGTTGATTCAGAGGAACTAGTGAATACTGCAGCCAAGGACAGACAATTCTTATATACTAGAGCAGTTGCAGTCAGGGAGCTTGAGTGTGTGTGGCCTACTGTTTTATGACTGGGTTGTTCTTTCTTCAAGATGCTTCTACTTCATAATAACATAATAGCATATTTTCTCATGATTTCTTTATTGCATATTTGTTTAAACGATATGAAGTATTAGACAAACAGGGAGCCAAAATATCCACAGGGCACATTTTTACATATCCAGTAGGGATTTTCTGAAATTTGACAAAATCTAGCCATCGGGGAAAGGAAAGATAAATTCCATAAAAATAAAAAGCTAAAGATCCATTACTCCTGGGGGAACCACTGTTATTAACTACTGTGGTCACATGTGGATGAGACGTCATCACTGCTCTGCTAGTAGATGAAGCTCAGCAGACAGGACCAGAGTGGTAGCTGCTTTGCTGGGCAAGTAATGCTTTTTTTTTTTCTTTTTTCTTAATGGTATTTCCCAAATCTTTTGGGGATTTTGTCTAAGACTTTGTTCTTGGCCAAATTTATCCGTATAAACTGTGAAAGAGTAACCTCTCCCAGAACCTTAGTAACTGATTTCACTACTTTTCAGACTGATAGCTACAACTAAACATGTATACAGCAGTTTGATATCATTGTTTAACAATGTAATTCACACCTAGTGGAGCAGGTATCCCAAGATTGGCACTTCATATGCTAATGCAGGGCTCGACAAATCCCAGGCGCCAGGTCGCCATGGCGACCAGGAATTTAGTCCTGGCGCTTGGGTATGGGCGATGGGTGCGGAGCGCCGTTCTGTCCGGAGGCAGCACAGGAGTGGAGATGAGCGGAGAGCTGTGTGGCGGTGCCTTAGGTTCCCTATACCCAGCTGCTCTTTGGACACGCTCCCCGCCCATGGCTGAGCGTACGCCGCGGAAGTCCACTGTGGCGGCGCTTGGTTTGCGCTGGTGGCGGCCCCGGGGTGTGATGAGGAGAAGCTCCGTCCTGCCCCCAGCGGGCTCGGGCCTCCCATCTGCTTTATAAGCGGAATGCAGAGTCTGGCCTGGCAGCACATTAAGCGGCTCCTGTGTCTGATGGGCCGGAGGCCTGGCCTGCTGTGCGGGGCCATAGCGCTGACCTGCGCCCTCCTGGTGGCTCTCAGGTTCACCTGCAGGTAACTACCCCCACTGCACATTACTACTACTCTCATCCAAGTGAGGCAGGAGCTTGAGGTGTCAGCACATGTACACTGTATGCCATAGTCCTGTATACTGTACATATATCATGGTCCTGTATACTGCGTATGTAACATGGTATACAGCACATACACTGAATGTCATAGTCCTATATACAGCACATGTACACTGCATATGTACCACGGTATACAGCACATGTACACTGCATATGTACCATGGTATACAGCACATGTACACCGCATGTGTACCATGGTATTCAGCATTATTGGGGGGGGGGGAGCATTATGGGGGCATCTACTGGGGGCTTTATGACGCGGCTCCGCCTGGCTTCTAACTTTTTTAGCTGGCTCCTAGATTCCAAGGAAATTTGTGAAGCCCTGTGCTAATGTTTGTATAACATCCAGAAAATACACCAAATTAATAAGAGGCACTGAATAAGGTTGGATGCATCTTCTGTCAGTTATCTTTTTCTTAGTCTACCTCGTAACTGGAAGACTGTAGACTAAATACTCTGAGGGACAGTTATCAAGACTAGTATTCCCATACACCAGTCTTGATCGTCCTGCGCTGGTAAGATGCCCCTAATTTATTAGGAGGCAGATGCTTCTTAAAAAAATGAATTGCAATTGTCCACTCTTGTAGTTTAATTTCTTAAGGAATTAGCTTAACAATTACTTAGTACACCTCCCCATTATCTCCAAATAGAACGTCTTTGGAAGAGTAGAGAGTTTCCTTATAATACTGTAGTAAGTTTACCCAGAATCCTCCAATGGTGTGGTGAGAACTCAGACAGAAGTCAGAATATTACTAGATTATTGAAGGTCTCGGTTTCCCTTAATAAGAAGAAGACTGGGCAAAAATAGAAACAATGGGATAGGATGGGACAGTGTCAAAGCAGCAACTTGTAACAATAAAGATTAATCCAGCATTGAAGTGTTGCAGCGTTGTAAGTTCCTTTATTCACAATATCACAAATCCATACAGTGACAGCATCCCATCAGTGTTCCCATAGAGTCGTCTGCGCGTTTCAAACAAACATGTTCTTAGTCATGAATAAGAATATGTCTGTTCGAAACGCATCTTACAACGCTGTAACACTTCGATGCTGGATTCATCTTTATTGTTACAAGTAACCTGGTCTTACCTAAGTTTCCATGCATCTAGGAAGTAAACAAATGGGATAGAGGCAGCAGGTGAGCTGGATATCGTTCACATTTTCTACAGTGTCAAAGGAGCACCCTGGAAAATATCCAGCATATGCACATCACCTGCTGGACTTGGTCTGTGTCCCCCACATTGGCAAGGTCTCGGAGAAGATTGGTGTCGGCACGCAGCAACTAGATCAGATGTTTAGATGAAGTTCCAAGGAGGCTGAAAAGTCCACATTGTTGGATGAAAAAGAACCTAAACAAACATGTGATCTAGTTGCTCTGGGCTGACACCAGCCTTCTTTGAGGCCTTTGCACAGCAGGTCTGCCGTAAAGTATTCAATAGTAAGTACATTATATCAACAATTGTTGAAGATCCTTATCGTTTGATAGTGTTTGAATGCTTTATAAACCAAGGACTTGGACAACGTGCCAGTATTTAAAATACAAACCGAGTCTATATTTCAAAGCCTGAGCAAAGCAAAAATTCAGTTTTGGACTAAACATGTCAAAATACTCTCTTGAACCCGATAGAGGTGAAATTATACACTCTGAATGGAACAGTTCATACAAAAATGTAGACCAATATTGATATTAATTTATAGGATGTTCTTGGTTGACTTTACTTGTACTGAAGGTGGTGCATCTGGTTAGGAAGTCTAAGGGGCTAATTACGTTTTATGGCATTGAAAGTGGTATTGTTTTTTTTTTTTAAGTCAATATAAAAAAAAAATTAAACCGTCAGGCTAGTTTCACACTAGTGTTACAATCATCCGGAAGGCCGTTCCAGCAAGAAGAACCACCTGCCAGAGTTCATCATATTCGGCATTGCTGGAAAAGGCCAGAGCACCACCAGGCCCCATTCACTATAATGGGACCCGGTGGGCATTCATCCTGGCAAAAAAGGTGCAAGTAGCATTTATTGTCTGGCCCAATGCCATCACTAATGTAGGAAACAGGCCGAATCCACATCGGGTCCTATTATAGTCAATGGGCTCCTGTGGTGAAATGCTATGCCAGATACTATGAACTCCGGCAGGCTGTTTTGGCACCGGAAGGTGATTTTAACGCTAGTGTGAAACTAGCCTTTAGTCATCCTTTCCTTAAGAAGACATCTTTGCATTCTCAGTCCAAATTGTTGCAGTCTTTTGACAATGGATAGTCTGGGTTTTATGTGCACGGCCTGCATCTTTTGACATATTATTTCTTAAACATCTAAGGCAGGCCTCAATGATGAGGCCCTAAATAATTCGAGAAGAAGCTGGCCATGCTTCCTGTTGTAGACAAATATTAATAGTTGTAATCAGCTCGCATCAAAGTTTGTGTAAGGAAAAAGGTAAATCCATCCTCCATCAGCTGCAGTAAGAGACAGACCCAGGTGCTACCATCTTGATTGAATTCTGAGCAACTCCTTCCCCTCCTTGCCCAGTCTCCGTCCTTTATTGACTAACAAAAGGTGTAAAAGGGGCTGGCCCAAGACAAGGATACAGGAAGTGATGACATACAGGAAGTAATGACATAGGAAGACAAGACACCATCATTTAGAATAACATAGCCAGCTAAGAAACACATGTATACAATAATCTAACATTACCATTGGGCGAACTTTATCCAGCCTTGCTCAGTGATCAATGCCAGATAAAGTTACTCTGATCCACATGCATGTTTATTTACAGTACAGCGTCATTATCTCCAGCGGCTGATCAGGCGCACTAGAGACAACAAACGCACATTCCTTTACAGGACATACACGGGAAGATATCCACTCCAATGGTTTGCCCTGACACTGAGAGACATGATGACAATACACAATATATTAAATACACATCCTAATAAAATTTCCACAACATCCCCAAGCAACCCAAATTTAGCCGCTCAATCCCTTGTAACAGGACATGACACTTCTCTTCCAAAAGAGGCACATATGCTTCATCTGGGAAGGATTGCCTTGTGCAGAACAGGAACATAAAGTTAATGTGCCAGAAGAGACAAAATGCGGGCTGCACATGGCCGCCCCTGTGATCGCGGACAAGGACATAGGACTTGCTCTATCTTTCTTGCGGGGCCGCGGAACGGAACTACGGATGCAGACTGCACACAGTGTGCTGTCTGCATCTTTTGCAGCCCCATTGAAATGAATGGATCCGCACTGGTTCTGCAAAATTGTGGAACGGGTGTGGACCCATTCATACTGTTGTCTGAATGAGCCCTTATGCAGACTAAGGGGCATTGTGGCTTGCAATGGGAAATTGTGGCAGACACTGTGGTTGGCACTGTTATCGGGGTACTGTAGGACTAAGAAACTTGCCACAGAATATTATCCACAGAACATTAGTAAATGTGTCACCAAAAATGTTAGACTACTTTCACATCTGCGGCAGAGCCTCGGCAGGCTGTTCCAGTAGAGAACAGCCTACTGGAGTTCTCTGGATTTGGCATTGCTGGAAAATGTACAATCAGTGCTGCCAGTGTTTTACAAGGGCAATGATAACACCTAGTGGTCAATTTATATACTTTTCTGGGAGGAATAGCAGAGGAGTGATACAAATATGCTCCATAATTTTTATGAAGAGTATAAGTATTTACTAAAACAGACATATCAGATATGAAGACTGGTCATCTTTTAATAGGAATATAGAATACGCTAAAACCTCTGCCACTGCCATCTCTGTGGGCTACGACTTATCAGACAGTCTAAAATCCAAGATGTTGGGTCCTTCATTACCTTTAGGACTAAATCCATTAGCAAAATTACAGAACCCGTTACCACAGGCAACTTCTTACTTAATCTACCTTTCAAGTGTTTTAATAAAAAAATACTCCTTGCCTCTTACCTTCTAGTTTATGCTAAACTCTTACTTCCCCCACTATTGAGATCCGAGACCCCTTCTTCAGAACTAGCGCAGTGGCTGGCTAAGATAGATCATATATACCACCTAGAGGAATTAGCTAAATTCCCACAAATCTAAAACCCCTGAATTGCCTTCCGCTCACCTGATACTTTTATCTCTGTAACCCAAGAAACAACGCAATGCTCATCTTGCCATAAGCCCTTCCCTCTATCCACCCTCCCTCCTGGACCACTCTTCCCACTCCCTATTCTACTCCATGTTGGTTATCTTTCTACTTTCCACATTGTTAGTTTTCCCTCTTAGGTCCCAATATTATGGTCTGCACATCTATAACACTGTCCAAGGTCGTACCCTACAACTGCACTAACCGGTCTTAATGCATGATTGTAGTTTAGACGTTCATTATTTGTAATATCTTCCGTGTCCTTGGACATAATCCTAGACATACAGTCATGGCCATAAATGTTGGCACCCCTCAAATTTTTCAAGAAAATGAAGTATTTCTCACAGAAAAGTATTGCAGTAACACATGTTTTGCTATACACATGTTTATTCCCTTTGTGTGTATTGGAACAAAACAAAAAAAAAGGGGGAAAAAAAAATAATTGGACATAATGTCACACCAAACTCCATAAATGGGCTATACAAAATTATTGGCGCCTTTAACTTAATATTTAGTTGCACACTCTTTGGAAAAAATAACTGAAATCAGTTACTTCCTATAACCATCAATAAGCTTCTGACACCTCTCACCTGGAATTTTGGACCACTCTTCCTTAGCAAACTGCTCCAGGTCTCTCTTATTGCAAGGGCACCTTTTCCCAACAGCAATTTTAAGATCTCTCCACAGGTGTTCAATCGGATTTAGATCTGGACTCATTGCTGGCCACTTCAGAGCTCTTACTATAACTATTTTATGACCTGTTTGCACTGGTTGTTTGTTTCTTTGTTGGCCAAATTTTATAAAAAGATCACTGAAAAGAAAAGAATTTACATCCCAGATGCCTTTGAGATTTATTCAGTAATATTACGTCAAACTATGATCTAATTTATGTTGCATCAAATCTACAAAATTGAACACTTATGCTATTTGGGAAAAATGCTCTGTTTATTCTGATGGGTCTTATGACTCCCAGTGTTTTCATCTGTCACGGATGTTCCCGCGACAGGTGATCGGTGAGGCTGGTAACACGTGGTTTGATCTGACATATTTTCCATTTGGATCAAATTACATCTGTGTTGTTTCTGGTACTTGCCACACCTTCTTTCCCCAGGTGTGGCTATTAGGGTCAATTAACCTTCTCTATTTATAGTTGCTTCTTCCACAATGCGGTGCGGTTTATAGCTTCTGTTTGGACCTTTGGATAGATTGTGGTTGGATCATGGCTGAGTTCCTGGTGCTTCCACTGCTCCTTTGAAGTTAAGTCTTTCCTTTCCCTTTTGTATTTTGTTTGGGTTCTGTGTGTTGCATTTCCCTATTGTTTGTATTAGGCCTGAAGGAGATTCCAGGGTCCTATAGGGCTTGATAGGACTCTAGGTATTCCTGCGTATGAACTCACCTACCTTTGGGGTCTGTTCATACTGGTATCAGTCAGGATTTTGGTTAGGGTTTTCACTAGGAGGTGTCCATTTTCCTTCCCTAGTTCTCAGGCCTAATTCCCTGTTCCCCCCTTCCCTCCTATGCTCGGTGTGGTGTTTCCCTCCCACACCGAAGCGTGACATCATCAAAGTTGTTTCCTTATCTAATGAGATAATAAGTCTCATTAAGATTATTAAGTCTATTAAGATTTAAATTACCCCTACAAATGAGGTGGGTGATATGGCATTCAGATGTACAGTATGTCACTTGAATGGGAGCTGTGTTGCAGTACCCCAGCATGACCATGAGACAGTGGACAGAACCTTCTGCTTCCAGTTCCATCCACCGTTTCGTTTCTCATACCAGAGGCTGGTAAATAAAAAAATATGCTGATTGTAGAGGTGGCTTGTGTTGGACCCCCTACTGATCTGATATTGATGACCTATCGGGTGGATGCAGTGCATTCAGAAAGTCTTCAGAGCCCTTTACATTTTTCACATTTTGTTATGTCGTGGTCTTGTGCTAAAATAAAAATAAAATTCTAGTTTTCCCATCATTCTGCACTCAATACCCCATAATGGCAAAGTGAACACAAACAGGAGTGGCTTAGGGACAACTCTATAAAAGGCATTGGGTGGACCAGCCAGAGCCCTGACTTGAACCCTTTGAACATCTCTGGAGAGACCTGAAAATGGCTGTCCACCGACAGTTCCCATCCAACCTGACAGGGCTTAAGAGGATCTGCAGAGAAGAATGGCAGAAAATCCCCAAATCCAGGTGTGCAAACCTTGTGGCATCATACCCAAGACTGGAGGCTGTATTTGGTGCCAACGGTGCTTCAACTAAGTACTGAGTAAAGGGTCTAAATTCTCATTTCAATGCAATGTTTTCGTTTTTCGTTTTCAATAAATTGGGAAACATTTTGAACATTCTGTTTTCACTTTCTGATCATGAGGCATTGAGTCCAGAATGATGGGAAAAACGTTATTTTTTATTTTATTTTAGCATAATGCTGGAACATAACAAAAATGTGAAAAAAGTGAAAGGGTCCGAAGACTTTCTGAATGCATTGTAGGTAATCACTATCTAAAAGCTGGAATCCTCTTTTAACTGATCTGGGACAGATCTGGGTTACTATGAAGTGTCTATGTACACACTAAGGCTACTTTCACACTCGCGGTTTGGGCGGATCCGTCATGGATCTGCAAAAACTGATCCGTTACAATAACACAACTGCGTGCATCCATCATGAACGGATGTGTTTGTATTATCTGTAACATAGCCAAGACGGATCCATCATGAACTCCATTAAAAGTCAATGGGAGAGGGATCAGTTTTCTATTGTGTGTATTGAGTTTGGCTCAGTTTCGTCAAGCGGACAGTAAAGCGCTGCAGGCAGCCTTTTGGTTTCCGCCTCCAGAGCGGAATGGAGACTGATCGGAGGCAAACTGATGCATTGTGAGCGGATCCTTTTCCATTCAGAATGTATTAGGGCAAAACTGATCCGTTTTGGACCGCTTGTGAGAGCCCTGAACGGATCTCACAAACAGAAAGCCAAAACGCCAGTGTGAAAGAAATACCAGAGCAGGTTCTTTGCTTTAAATAGGACCTGCCACATCCTCACACAACTAAAAAATGTTTTTCTTCTTGCCACAATTAACTAAAATGAAATGACAACATATAGATATTAAGTGATTTGGCAAAAAGTTAAAGGGGTTGACTCCTCTCAGACACTGATGGCATATAGCTAGCATATGCCATTAATGTCAGATATGTGGGGGTCCCACCTCTGGAACCAGCTCCTATCTCTAGAACAGGACCCCTGAAGTGAAGGAGGGCTGTTACCAGAAGTAACATAGCCAGGCTATGAGCTGTGTGCTGCGATTGGCCAGCACTGCATCAAGGGACACGCCTCCTACCAAAAAATCAGCCCAGTACAACAGACGGAGCTGAGACACCGGAGCCTATACCGGGCGAACGGAGCGGCGCCCAGGCATACTAGTAAGTGCAGGGGGACCCCTGGGCGCCGCTCTGCCCACAGGTATAGTTAGTTTTTAGTTTGTACACTAGTGAAAGGTCCTCTTTAAGGGTCCCCGTTTTGGAGACAGGAGCGGTCGCAGAGGTGACATATTGTAATGGTATGCCATCAGTGAGAAAAACACTTTAAGAAACATTGCAAAGTTTTAAATGTAAACCCAGTATTTTACAACTTTAACCCTTTCATGGGGGTGGGCGGAGCTTCATGACCAGAGCAACATTTTACCTTTTGGAATGCTGCATTCTAATATTTAACGTTTGTTTGTTTATTTCACAGTCTGCCTCAAAATGTTTTGTATGTTTTTTGTTTTTTTCTTGTACACATTAAATTGGAGTGGATATCAATTAATTTGGTTGGTCTTATTCAGGGACAAATGGTCTGAAAACAGAAAAAGATACATAGAAAAAAAAAATATAGGGATAGGCACAATATGGTGGCTTGTATATACAGGTCCTTCTAAAAAAATTAGCATATTGTGATAAAGTTCATTATTTTCTGTAATGTACTGATAAACATTAGACTTTCATATATTTTAGATTCATTACACACCAACTGAAGTAGTTCAAGCCTTTTATTGTTTTATTTGTGCATGGGTTTGGATTTTCCATTTTGTACTTTACTCCCATGATGCATGTATACGATACCTTACTATTTTGATGATCCGTGTGTTTTCCTCCCAGGGTGGTGCTTTTTGCTTTTTTGTCCTCCGCTCCTGTTTTATCATGTTTATGGCATCATACCTTTTGATTATTTATGTCATTTTAATCATGCTTTAATAAAATTTGTTATATTTTTTGGCATTATGAGCTCCTTTTTCTTCTTTTTCTATTGTCTAACTCGGGAGCTTTTGCCGAGTCATACTTTGGGTGTGCCCCTTGGGGTTTATTGGGTGGACATTGTCCTCCTCGCCCTCCCCTGGGACACCCTAGGTCATTTTTTGTATAGTTACATTTTATTGTATTATGGTACTTTTATATTAGCGTTTTTCTTTTCCGGCATAGAGTTCAGTCACAGGGGCTCTAAACCGGAAAAGAACTCATCAGGCATATCCCCATGCATTCTTAATGGAGAGCAATCCGTTCTGGATGCATCAGGATGTCTTCAGTTCAGTCTTTATGACTTATCAGGCAAAAGAGAAAACCGTAGCATGGTACGGTTTTATCTCCGGCTAAAAAAACTGAAGACTTGCCTGAATGCTGGATCCGGCATTTTTCCCCATAGGACTGTATTAGTGCTGGTTCCGTCCTTCCGGTCTGCCCATGCGCAGACCGGTAAAAATGTGAAAAAAGATACAAGATGGATACAGATCACGGATCTAATGGTATCAGCCCATAGATCACTGTTACAAGTCTTCTGTATAGAAGGATATGCGGCTAAGAAGCAGATCCTGTCTCTGCATGCTTCTAAGCCCTCTCTGCACAGGGAATACTTGTGATATCTTTACTGATATCACGGGGTTCCCCAGGAAGCACCTGAATGCAGAAGCAGTGCGTCAACGTTGGGTAAGAATATGACTGCTGTTTACAGGGGATTATTTCAGTTCCCTAGTACACAGTACAGGATCAGGCTGTCGGACAATGGGACCGCACAGCGCCATCAAACTCACCACGTAACAGTGACCAGTTCTTCAGCCCTTCAGTTTAGGTGGTGTGGTCAAGAAGAGGATAATAACTTCCCTTCAGAACATATGATTTGCTTTTTGAGTTAATTTGCTTGTTTTATCCAATTCTATCCAGTATTTGAAATAATTAGTCACTCCAGAGATTATACAAATTTGAATCTAAAGCCGTTGTTCTGCTCCGTTTTAGGAGCAAAACAAAATGGAAACACTGAATAGTGCCAGAGGGAACCCATCAACTTCAGATGGATCCATCAGGTTTCTGTTATTAAACCCAGTATTTTACCAGCATCGTGATCCCTTCAAACAGCTGGGGGTGCTGGGAGTTGGACCCCTGCCGATCTGGTATTGATGACATATCATGAGGATAGGTAATCAATATTAAGCCGCTGCACATTCTCTTTATTAAATCTGTCATATGAAGCATGAACAACAATTGTTGTATTCGTCATAAAAAACAGTACTGGCACTGATTGGAGCTATAAATTTACTCCACCTTCTGGTTTAAGTTATAGTAAATTTGCCAGGCCGCTGCAGGCCACACCACTAATGCTAAGCCCTGCTCACACCATGTCTGAAAAGTGACAAAAAGTCACAAACGTTTGCACAAAATTTGTGACATTTCACACCACATTTCTGCCACATGGAGCCTCGTAAATTCCTATCTCTCTGTTGCCAAATTCTGTTGCTGGGAGAAAGCACATCACGAGGTGGAACAATTATATTCATGTATATTTGTTAATAATATAAATTCACTGATAGGGAAATGGAATAATAATTGTACCCCCCTATTTAGAAATGTAAAAGTGTAGTTTATAGTGCATTTCTTCTAAATTTTTAAATGGAGTCTAATTTGAGTTCTATTTGGTTTATTCTAGGTTACTGTACATTGAATGTTCAGATGCCACAGCATGTATTCAATACGCATTTGTATAGCAGCATTTGTGTGATAATTTTATACAAATTGCCCCCCAGCTCTTAATACACAGTATTAAAGTACCACCTGTCTGTAACAAATGTTTTTTTTATGTCTGTCCCATAGGGGAACGCTGACCTACCGCCCATCAGTCATGATGGTCCAGAAGCATCCTTCAGACAGTCCAACCGTTTTTCGGACATAGCCATGAACAGCTGCAGATACAACGGGGGAATCCCAAGACCCCTCAGCAGCCTAGGTTCCTCTAGGAGGAACCTCCATGAGACAGACCCAGAGACCCAGCCCCTGCAAACACTACACAGCCCAGGAATCGAAGTGGTAGTAAGCAAAAACGACCCTATCAAAGCATCTCACCGCAGCCTACGGGGAGGGGAAGACGGTAGCCAAGGAGGTCATAAGGGCCAAAAGAAGAACCAAAACGTGGGCTACAAACTAGGTCATCGAAGAGCGCTGTTTGAGAAGAGAAAAAGGCTCAGTGACTACGCTCTCATATTTGGGATGTTTGGCATAGTGGTCATGGTCACCGAAACTGAGCTATCCTGGGGGGTCTACACAAAGGTAATGCTTTCAAATGTTAAACACTGAGGAGGAAATTTATGATCTTCAGTATTTTTTTTTAAGTCAGTTTTGCTTGATTTGTATTGTTTGCAACAGCTTTATCAAAATGTTGATACATTTGTTACCTCTTTAAATACTCTATGTCTAGAGATACTTCTTCAATTTTTTTCCACCACCTGCCTACAGGAGTGAGATTACACAAAAAGTTAGCAACATTTTAAAAGGTCGCAATTTATAAATGTGTCTAACTTCTGGCCAAGCAGAAACTTACATCCGCTTTTCAGTCCACTTTTACAAAAGCGCATGGCGCAAATGGCTCTAGTATGTATTACAATACTAAGTAAGCAGGTAGAGAGGTAAGCAGGTATTCGTTACAGATTTACTAAAAGATTCTAATTTAGTTGGATCTGTAACCTGAGGTCAGAAGACAGAGAAAAAGGCATCAAAGTTGCATTGTAGATCATTTTATAATTAAAAAAAGTTAAAGATTATATAACAAATTTATTTGGACCGATTCAAATCTGATGTTCAGCCTTTGACAATGTTTCCTACCAGAGGAAGCACCCGGTGAAACACTCATTGGAAGGTAGTTGGAGAAAGTTTAAGGCTGCAAACACAGGTTTCACTTGGGTCAGTAGAGACCTTTGCAGGTGCACACAGCCTGTTTACTGGGTTTGGTTGGTGCAGTCACATTATAGTATCTCACATATTCAGATATATCAGTAAACACTGATGTTGGCATTATTTGCATTTTGAATACTTTAACTAGGTTGACTTACTAGGTCCTTTGTATATTTGAATAATTTTGATTGCATTTTAACATGCTTGTTGTGTTCTCCACCTACTAGTATTTAATATGCATTTTTGTCATATACCGGTATGTTTTATGGTGACCACAGAGTTACTGGGAAGGGCAAACTGCATGTTGAGAGATAAAGCAAGCCTTGTTCTGTAGACCCCCAACCCCTTTGGTCAGTGTAGCTTGATTTACTTGGTTTACAAAGCCCACGGAGGAGCAGTGCATTCACTGGCATAATGTAAGAAACTCTAACTAGCCACATTACTGGGATATCTAAGTGGAGGCTTGGTATTCTAATCGAGTCACCACCCCTCACTCCTCTCTGATCTGACTCATGCTCTGAATATTGATTCTCTCTACCGTGCTAAAAGTCCATACAAGGAGGAAGTTAAAGACTCTGGACAGGAACTTGTATACATGGAGAAAGCTCAATAAATTCTATCCTGAAAATTAGGGATAAGCAAAGCGAGCTTCGGATCCTAGATCCGAAGTCCCTTTGCTCAAAACTTAGGTTTAATGCTGTACAGAGATCCGTCTCCGTACAGTATTACAATATATGGCCTCTGATCAGGTGAAGTGAGTTATTCCCGAAGTCTCAAGAGTCTTCGATGAATAACTTCAGTATTTCATTTTTAAAATTGGATCCGAACTCGACTTCGGTTATGACTGGTACCTAGGAAGCCGAATTCAGTTCCATGTTTTAAAATGTTTTTTTTCAGTTTTTAAATAAATCAAATACCGAAGTTATTCACCAAAGTCTCGCTAGACTTCGGGAATAACTCGCTTCTACTCGTCAGAGGCCATACATTTTAATTAGGGGTGCACCGAAATGAAAATTCTGGTCCGAAACCGAAAATTCAGGATGCCCTTGACCGAAAACCGAAACCAAAACCGAAACTGCCTTTTTGCCCAAATACTTTTAAAATACTTTTTTTTAAGTAAAAAAAAAAAAGGAAAGTGAATTAAAATATAAAGTTAAACAGATACATAGATATTATACACACAATGCCACCCAAAGTGGTTATTTAAAAAAAAATGTCACTCCCCCCCCCCCCTCCCTCCCTTGTCACTCTCCCCCTCCCTCCTTTGTCACTCTCTCCCCCCCCCTCCCTCCCTTGTCACTCTCATTTCCCCCCCTCCCTTGTCACTCTTATTCTACCCCCCCTCCCTTGTCACTCTCATTCTACCCCCTCCCTTGTCACTCTCATTCTACCCCCCCTTGTCAATCTCATTCTACCCCCTTCCTTTGTCACTCTCATTCTACCCCCCCTTGTCACTCTCATTCTACTCCCCCCCTCCCTTGTCACTCTCATTCTACCCCCCCTCCCTTGTCACTCTCATTCTACCCCCCTCCCTTGTCACTCTCATTTTACCCCCCCCTTGTCACTCTCATTTTACACCCCCCCTCCCCCTCCCTTGTCACCTCTAGTGTAGCCTGTGTAGCGTGGCCGAGCTCTGTTCGGTCCGCGGTACAGGAGCATTTGTTTCTTGTACCAGGCCGGACTGAAAGGAAGTGCACACTAAGTGAGCACTTCCTGTCAGTCCGGCCGGGTACAGGAAACAAAAGCTCCTGTACCGTGGAACGAACAGAGCTCGGCCACGCTACACTAACAGCAGTAGCACAGAGCAGACACAGCAGGCTGCGCAGCACTGAGCCGGAGATTCTTTAGAGCGGCAAGCGTTTAGGAGGCACAGCATAAGGGGCGCCGCCGGCCGGCCGCCCGAACGTATATTTTCTGCCGATATGTACCAATATCGGCAGAAATGGATTAGGCCCATTTTCGGCCGATATTTTCGGCCGCCGGAATTTCGGTGCACCCCTAATTTTAATGCTGTATGGAAACAGATCTCCGTACAGCATTATACCAAAGTTTTGACAGAAGAGGCTTTGGATCTAGGATCCGAAACTCGCTTCGCTCATTCCTACTGAAAATCATCCAGAATAGTCAATATGTGATGACATTTTTTTGATGTGTGACCCTTTAAATGTAAAGTTTGCCTTATTAGAGTAGATAAGTCATCTCTGTTATTAGTAAAGTATTTTTATATATATCTGCAGGGATCAACAGAGACAGGGAGTACCAGAGGCAGTGGCATAGATATGGTATAAAGGGCCTGAATTCATACAGTAGATACGTAAATCACCCTTTTGAACTGTTGTGTTCTTTAAAGTCGTTCTCTGGGACTTAAAGGGCTTTTCGGGGAGTTTTATACTGGATAGGTTATCAGTGTCTGATTGGTGGGATTCTGACAACCGGGTTCCCCATGATCAGCTGTTTGAGAAGGCAGCGGAGCTCCTGTGAGAGCCATGGTCTTCTCTCTGCTTTTCCTAGGCCAATGACGACACATTTATCGGTCATGTGGCCTAGGAGCAGCTGAGCCCCGTTGATTAATGGGGGCCCTGGAAGTTGTATGCCTTTTAATCAGACTCTTATGCCCTATCCTGTGAATAGGGAATAATTTGTTAATTGGACAAAACTTTTAAGCTAAGAAAATAGCCAAGTCCAAATTATTTTTTCATAATTTTTTTAAAAAGTGGTGTAAAGTAGAAGTAAGAATTGTCACAGAAGTGGGAGTGAAAACATAGTACACAGTGAGAAAATTGTCCAAAATATTACAGAGCAGCCATGAGAACAGAGGCAAATTAAGATTGATGCATTATAAGGGATGAGTTGGTATGTGATGAAACATGAATTAGAAGCAATCATTGTTAATACATATACCGGTAATTCTTATAGGTAACTTTCATTTTTATATAGAAATATAAAGATAACTAAAATAGTTGCTTGCGTAAAATACTGACAAGCTAGTACACTGAGGGCAAAACAG
Organism: Bufo gargarizans; assembly: GCF_014858855.1. NCBI lineage: Eukaryota > Metazoa > Chordata > Amphibia > Anura > Bufonidae > Bufo > Bufo gargarizans. The sequence goes on along the minus strand of NC_058080.1, from coordinate 380,007,112 downwards.
ATGTTAGATGACTTGAAATTTTAATAATGTCCTAGTCATCACAGACTGTCTCTAGCATATGTCCAGATCATACTTTTCCTGATACTGACCTGACACCTACAGACAGACAATCCGATGGCTGTGTGGCCCTTGGAGACAGGGGGCCCAGGCTGGATGTTTTATAACTTTTGCTCTAGGGTGGTGAGAACCTGTACAGTATTTCCCGTTACATAGAAACTGCATTGTTAGCAACAAAGGATTGAGGGATTGGACCTAGGGTCATGGAAAAAGTGCAGAGGTAGAAGATGATCAGACTCTTATGTTTTCGTTACCATATACTGCTGCTTTTATTCCCTGTTAATTATAGGCAATTTCTATATTGTTTCCCTAACTCCTATAGAAGAAAATGGGAGCTACAGTAACCCCAGCCACCTCTGGCCACTATGTGCAATGGTTATTCTCAGAGATGGGAATAAATACCCATTTAACAAATGTTTACTATACGCTTTATACACCACTTATATACTGTATACTCACTGTAATAAATCATCCCACTTTATTGCCCTATTGTATTATAAGAATAAGTTAAGTATAAGAATAAGGCAGGAACACCCACTACTGGTGCTGTAAGGCCTCATGCACACAGCCGTGCCATTTTTTGCGGTCCACAAACTGCGGATCCGCAAAAAACGGAATCCGCCCGTGTTGCCTTCCGCAATTTGCAGAACGGAACGGGCGCCGAAAATATATATGCCTTCCGCAAAGTGCGGACAAGAATAGGACATGTTATATTTTTTTAACGGAGCCGTGGAACTGAGCCACGGATGCGGACAGCACATGGAGTGCTGTCCGCATCTTTTGCGGCCCCATTAAAGTAACTGGGTCTGCATCCGATCCGCCAAAACAGAGGCTCGGATGTGGACCCAAACAACGGCCGTGTGCATTAGGCCTAAAATACTGAATTTATTTAAAGTAAAAACACTCCTCACTCCTCCTTTCTGATCAAATACACGCTAAGTACATATGAGGGCTGCAGTAGACGATTATTTCAGTAATCGAGTAATCTAATAAGAAAAAATGAATTAATAGACATTTTTTCTTTATAAAAAACTAATCAGACCCCCTGCCATCAGTCCCAAACAACCTTCGTTCCCCCCTGTGCGATCAGCCCAAGTGTATCTGTTCCCCCAGTACCATCAGCTCCACTATCCCCCCAGTGCCGTCAGCTCCCCCCCACCCAGGGCCATCAGCTCCGTTCCCCCAGTGCCTTCAGCTCTCCCCCACCCCAGTGCCTTTAGCTCCACTCCCCCAGTGCCATCAGCCCCTCCATGCCATCCATTGCCATATCCCCCACTCCCCCAGTGCCATCAGCCCCTCCATGTCCTCTACTCCCCTAGTGCTATCAGATCAGCCTCTCGATGTCCCCCAGTGCCATTAGATCAGCCCCTCGATGTCCCCCAGTGCCATCAGATCAGCCCCTCCATGTCCCCCAGTGCCATCAGATCAGCCCCTCCATGTCCCCCAGTGCCATCAGATCCGCCCCTCCATGTCCCCCACTCCCCCAGTGCCATCAGATCAGCCCCACCATGTCCTCCCAGTGCCATCAGATCAGCCCCTCCACATCCCCCAGTGCCATCAGATCAGCCCCTTCATGTCCCCCCAGTGCCATCAGATCAGCCCCTCCACGTCCCCTAGTGCCATCAGATCAGCTCCTCCACGTCCCCTAGTGCCATCAGATTAGCCCCTCCCTGTCCCCCAGTGCCATTAGATCAGCCCCTCCATGTCCCCCCAGTGCCATCAGATCAGCCCCTCCACGTCCCCTAGTGCCATCAGATCAGCTCCTCCACGTCACCTAGTGCCATCAGATCAGCCTCTCCATGTCCCCCAGTGCCATCAGATCAGCCCCTCCATGTCCCCTACTCTCCTAGTGCCATCAGATCAGCCTCTCCATGTCCCCCAGTGCCATCAGATCAGCCCCTCCATGTCCCCCAGTGCCATCAGATCAGCCCCTCCATGAACCCCAGTGCCATCATATCAGCCCCTCCATGTCCCCCACTGCCATCAGATCAGCCCCTCCATGTCCCCCAGTGCCATCAGATCAGCCCCTCCATGTCCCCCACTGCCATCAGATCAGCCCCTCCATGTCCCCACTCCCCCAGTGCCATCAGATCAGCCCCTCCATGTCCCCACTCCCCCAGTGCCATCAGATCAGCCCCTCCATGTCCCCCACTGCCATCAGATCAGCCCCCCCATGTCCCCACTCCCCCAGTGCCATCAGATCAGCCCCTCCATGTCTCCCACTCCACCAGTGCCATCAGATCAGCCCCTCCATGTCCCCCAGTGCCATCAGATCAGCCCTCCATGTCCCCCAGTGCCATCAGATCAGCCCCTCCATGTCCCCCACTGCCATCAGATCAGCCCCTCCATGTCCCCACTCCCCCAGTGCCATCAGATCAGCCCCTCCATGTCTCCCACTCCACCAGTGCCATCAGATCAACCCCTCAATGTCCCCCACTCCCATCTGCCCCTCCATGCCATCCATTGCCGGCTGTCCCCCTTTAGTGCCATGTCCTCAGCGCCAGTGAAATAAAATGCATACCTTTCCTATAGGGTCGCCGCTCCACAGCTCCTTCCTCTTCCTCTCTGCGCGTTGCACTGGATCCTGAAGTCACACAGTGTCGGGTCATAGTGTGCGCTTGCGTGTCCTTACGATGTGTCAGGATCCAGTGCAGCACGGTACGGGCCGGCGCGCTTCACTCCCGCTCTGTGGTCACATGACACAAACGAATCCTCAATGCAAGAAATTTGCATCAGTGATTTTTTTATGTCGAATTACTCGATTCAATCAAGTAATCGTTTCAGCCCTAGTACGTATATATTAAAAACACAAAATAAAATAAATATATGATAAAAACATGGATAACCAAAATACCCCCCAGAGACAAAAAAGGGGCAAAAGCCCAATGAATACACAGTAAAGCGCTTTCTATATTGGTTGTATGTATCGTGTATGAGAAACGGCAGGAGTTAAATATATGGCCAACTCACATACACTCTGCATATACACTACGTGCAGAATTATTAGGCAAATGAGTATTTTGACCACATCATCCTCTTTATGCATGTTGTCTTACTCCAAGCTGTATAGGCTCGAAAGCCTACTACCAATTAAGCATATTAGGTGATGTGCATCTCTGTAATGAGAAGGGGTGTGGTCTAATGACATCAACACCCTATATCAGGTGTGCATAATTATTAGGCAACTTCCTTTCCTTTGGCAAAATGGGTCAAAAGAAGGACTTGACAGGCTCAGAAAAGTCAAAAATAGTGAGATATCTTGCAGAGGGATGCAGCACTCTTAAAATTGCAAAGCTTCTGAAGCGTGATCATCGAACAATCAAGCGTTTCATTCAAAATAGTCAACAGGGTCGCAAGAAGCGTGTGGAAAAACCAAGGCGCAAAATAACTGCCCATGAACTGAGAAAAGTCGTGCAGCTGCCAAGATGCCACTTGCCACCAGTTTGGCCATATTTCAGAGCTGCAACATCACTGGAGTGCCCAAAAGCACAAGGTGTGCAATACTCAGAGACATGGCCAAGGTAAGAAAGGCTGAAAGACGACCACCACTGAACAAGACACACAAGCTGAAACGTCAAGACTGTGTCATGGTCTTACCTTCTTGCTGCTCTCCTTCGTTTGACATGTGCTGGCGGCCATCTTGGTTTCTGGGTTTCTTGTAGCCTTCCACCCTGCGGCTTCTCCTTCCCACTGGGAGGAGCTGGATGCCTAGCTCATATATATAGGAGGTCTGTGGCTTCAGTTCCTTGCTTGGTCCTCCTGTGTTCACATGCTTCTAAGACTGCTGCTGCTTCTGGTTCCTGATCCTGGCTTCGTCTGACTACCCTGCTGGTTCCTGATCCAGGCTTCGTCTGACTACCCTTCTGGTTCCTGATCCTGGCTTCGTCTGACTACCCTGCTGGTTCCTGATCCAGGCTTCGTCTGACTACCCTTCTGGTTCCTGACCTCTGGCTTCGCAAGACCCTGCTTCGGTTTAGCCATCCGTTTGGACTTTTGCCTTACAGCTTGATTTTCAATAAAGCCTTCTTATTTCCACTTATCTCTTGTTGTACGTCTGGTTCATGGTTCCATGACATTAGGACCAAGCCATGAATTCTGACGGTACAGGGCCATCCTCGCTACCTACGCTGGTTGCCAGACTTGATCAGCAGGATCACCTGTTGGGTCGGTTCGCTGTGGCGTTGCAAACCCTGCTTGAACGCACGGCTCATTTAGCTTCCGTTGCCGATGGGTCGGTTGTCGCTCCTGGGCCCGCTCCTACTGCCGCTCCGGTTGTTGCGCCTGCGGTGTTTCGGGGTATGACCGGTTCTGCCCCCCTTCCACAGCGCTTTGGGGGAGAGCCAACTCAGTGCCGAGGTTTCCTTAACCAGGTGGGCATTTATTTCGAGTTGCTGCCACATGCCTTTCCTACTGAGAGATCAAAGGTGGGCTTCTTGATCTCGCTGCTCTCGGACAAGGCCTTGGCCTGGGCCAGCCCTTTATGGGAGAACAACAATCCGGTGGTTGCCGAGTTTTCCGGTTTTGTTGCTTCTCTTCGGAAGGTATTCGATGTGCCGGCTCGTGCTGCCTCTGCTGCGAAGCTCCTTATGTCCATCAGACAGGGTTCACGATCCGTAGCTGAATACGCCATTGAGTTTCGTACCCTGGCAGCAGAGGTGGGCTGGAATAATGAGGCTCTGGTCGCTGCTTTCTCTCATGGTCTCTCGGATGCCTTGAAGGATGAGGTTGCAGCTAAGGACCTACCAGTGGAGCTCGAGTCTCTTATTTCTTTCCTGATTTTGATTGACCCCAGACTCAGGGAGAGACCTTCCTTTAAGGAGAGCCTGCGGAGGTCTCCTAACAGATTGGCGCCTACGTTTGCTGTCCCACCCATGCCTCCCTCTCCTCCCACGCCTCCTGGGGATGACTTGTCTGGGGGTGAACCCATGCAGCTGGGGTTTGCTCGCCTGTCCGAGGGGGAGAGGGTACTCCGGAGACGCGAGGGCCGATGCTTGTACTGTGGTCTCGCTGGGCATTTTCGGTTGGCATGCCCGAACCGTCCGGGAAACGCTCGCACCTGAGATCCTGTCGGGGGCAGATCTTGGGTGGAGTCTCCTCGTCCCCGGTTTCCCGTGTTGACAAACCACTGATTACGGTTGTCCTCTCCTGGGTCGGGGGCTCGGTGACGACCCAGGCGTTGGTGGACTCTGGTGCTGGTGGTTTGTTCATTGATAGTGTGTTCGCTGCCGCCAATTCCATTCCTCTGCAGCCTCGAGGTTCCCCACTGGCTCTTGAGGCGATAGACGGCAGACCCCTTCTGCCGCCACACGTGACTCATGAGACCCTTCCAGTGGGGATGGCCATTGGTGCCATTCACAGAGAGTCGGTCTGTCTCCAGGTTATTTCGTCTCCACACTACTCGGTGGTCTTGGGGTACCCCTGGCTCCAGAAGCATAATCCGACTTTCGATTGGAGATCGGCCGAGATCCTCTCGTGGTCACCGCAGTGTGGGGCTAGTTGCATCCATGGGTCTGTCAAGTTGCTGTGTACTTCCTCGGACTCTCTGTTGCCTCCTGAATACGAGGAGTACCGGGATGTATTCGATAAGGTGCGTGCGGTTGCCCTACCTCCGCACCGCCCATACGATTGTGCCATAGAGTTACAATCTGGTGCCGTTCCTCCTCGTGGCAAAGTCTATCCACTGTCGGTAGCGGAGAATGAGGCCATGGAGGAGTACGTGAGGGAGGCGCTTTCACGCGGACACATTCGCAAATCCTCGTCCCCGGCAGGGGCTGGATTTTTCTTTGTGAAAAAGAAGGGCGGTGAGTTGAGGCCTTGCATCGATTACAGGGGTCTCAATCGCATCACGATCAAGAACGCTTACCCGATACCCTTGATTTCCGAGCTGTTCGATCGCCTCAAAGGGGCCACGGTCTTTACCAAACTCGACCTGAGGGCGGCATATAACCTGGTAAGGATCAAGGCGGGCGATGAGTGGAAGACCGCGTTTAACACCAGGACCAGTCATTATGAATCCTTGGTTATGCCCTTTGGGTTGTGCAATGCGCCCGCAGTCTTCCAGGAATTCATCAACGATGTTTTCCGTGACCTGTTGCAGCAGTGTGTGGTGGTCTATTTGGATGACATCTTGGTATATTCTAAATCCATGGAGGCTCACATTCTGGATGTCAGACGAGTGTTGCAACGGTTACGAGAGAACAAGCTGTTCGGTAAGCTTGAGAAATGCGAATTTCACCGATCCCAGGTAACCTTCTTAGGTTACATCATTTCCGCTGAGGGGTTCTCCATGGATCCTGAGAAGGTTTCGGCTGTCTTACAGTGGCCCCAGCCCAGTGGTCTTCGTGCCCTGCAGCGCTTTTTGGGCTTCGCCAATTATTATCGGGAGTTCATCAGGGACTTTTCCAGGCTAGCCAAGCCTCTCACGGATCTGACCAGGAAGGGCAGTAATCCCCAGGTCTGGCCGCTCGAGGCCATCCGAGCTTTTGAGGCTCTAAAGTCCGCCTTTGTGTCGGCTCCGATTCTGTCGCATCCCAACCCTGGGTTGCCTTTTGTCCTCGAGGTGGACGCGTCTGAGACGGGAGTAGGCGCCCTTCTGTCTCAGCGTAGAACACCAGAGGGTCCTCTGCTTCCTTGTGGGTTTTACTCCCGGAAACTGTCTTCCGCGGAGAGCAACTATCAGATTGGTGACAGGGAGTTATTGGCCATCGTGCAGGCCCTTAAAGAATGGAGGCACTTGCTCGAGGGCTCGGTGGTTCCGGTTCTCATCCTGACGGACCACAAGAATCTGACCTACCTCTCTGAGGCCAAGAGATTGACACCATGTCAGGCCAGATGGGCTCTGTTCTTGTCACGTTTTAATTACGTGGTCTCCTACCTACCCGGTTCCAAGAACATCAGAGCGGATGCCTTATCACGGCAGTACTCCGAGCTGTCCGGGGAGGAGTCGATTCCGACTTCGGTCATACCTCCGAATCAGATCCTGGCCGCCATTCGCACCAGCCTGACCTCTCCCCTGGCTGGGTGAGCAGATTTTGGCGGCTCAATCTGGTGCTCCCTCTGGGAGACCCAACGGCAGATGTTTTGTGCCTGAGGAGTTGCGCACTCGGTTGTTGCGAACCTACCATAACTCCAAGGCCGCGGGGCATCCTGGAAAGAATCAGCTGTCCTGGGCTGTTTCACGTCTGTTCCGGTGGCCTTCTCTACGTTCCGACATCGCCGCATATGTAGCGGCATGCTCCGTTTGTGCCCAGAGTAAGTCCCCTCGGCACCGTCCGTTGGGCCTTTTGCAACCCATAGCCACCGGGGAGCGTCCATGGTCACACCTGGGGATGGATTTCATTGTGGACCTCCCTGCATCCCGAGGCCATACGGTCATTCTCATGATTGTGGATCGGTTTTCCAAAATGTGCCACTGTGTTCCTCTCAAGAAGTTACCCTCTGCACAAGAGTTGGCTACGATTTTTGCCAGGGAGGTCTTCCGGTTGCACGGTTTGCCCAAGGAGATTGTGTCGGATCGGGGGAGTCAGTTTGTGTCCAGGTTCTGGCGCTCCTTTTGCTCCCAGTTGGGGATTCATCTCTCTTTCTCCTCGGCCTACCACCCTCAGTCCAATGGGGCCGCAGAACGATCCAATCAGGCCTTGGAGCAATTCCTTCGTTGCTATGTCTCCGATCACCAAGACAATTGGGTTGACCTCCTGCCTTGGGCTGAGTTTGCCAGGAACACGGCGGTGAACTCTTCCTCTGGGACGTCTCCCTTCATGGCCAATTATGGGTTCCAACCTGCCGTGTTACCGGAGGTATTCTCTCCCCAGGATATTCCGGCTGTGGAGGATCACCTTTCCGTCCTACGTGCTTCTTGGGTACAGATCCAGTGGTCCCTTGAGGTCTCTGCGCAGCGCCAGAGACTCCAGGCTGATCGCAGACGAGCGCCCGCTCCTTCCTACCAGGTCGGAGACCGCGTATGGTTGTCCACCCGCAACCTCAACCTTCGAGTGCCCACTCCCAAGCTGGCGCCTCGCTTTGTTGGTCCCTTCCGAGTGCTTCGCAGGGTAAACCCGGTAGCCTATGCCCTTGCGCTTCCTCCTGGCATGCGGATCTCCAACGTGTTTCATGTCTCCCTGTTGAAGCCACTGGTGTGTAATCGTTTCACTTCCTCGGTTCCTCGGCCTCGTCCGGTCCAAGTGGGCAATCGTGAGGAGTATGAGGTGAGCAATATCCTGGACTCACGCCTGGTCCGCGGTCGGGTGCAGTTTTTGGTCCATTGGCGTGGTTATGGTCCAGAGGAGCGTTCCTGGGTTCCCTCCGCAGATGTCCATGCTCCTGCCTTGCTCCGAGCCTTCCACGCACGCTTCCCTCAGAAACCGTTCTTTACTCCGCGGAGGACGGGCCCTTGAGGGGGAGGTACTGTCATGGTCTTACCTTCTTGCTGCTCTCCTTCGTTTGACATGTGCTGGCGGCCATCTTGGTTTCTGGGTTTCTTGTAGCCTTCCACCCTGCGGCTTCTCCTTCCCACTGGGAGGAGCTGGATGCCTAGCTCATATATATAGGAGGTCTGTGGCTTCAGTTCCTTGCTTGGTCCTCCTGTGTTCACATGCTTCTAAGACTGCTGCTGCTTCTGGTTCCTGATCCTGGCTTCGTCTGACTACCCTGCTGGTTCCTGATCAAGGCTTCGTCTGACTACCCTTCTGGTTCCTGATCCTGGCTTCGTCTGACTACCCTGCTGGTTCCTGATCCAGGCTTCGTCTGACTACCCTTCTGGTTCCTGACCTCTGGCTTCGCAAGACCCTGCTTCGGTTTAGCCATCCGTTTGGACTTTTGCCTTACAGCTTGATTTTCAATAAAGCCTTCTTATTTCCACTTATCTCTTGTTGTACGTCTGGTTCATGGTTCCATGACAGACTGGGCCAAGAAATATCTCAAGACTGATTTTTCTATGGTTTTATGGACTGATGAAATGAGAGTGAGTCTTGATGGGCCAGATGGATGGGCCCGTGGCTGGATTGGTAAAGGGCAGAGAGCTCCAGTCCGACTCAGACGCCAGCAAGGTGGAGGTGGAGTACTGGTTTGGGCTGGTATCATCAAAGATGAGCTTGTGGGGCCTTTTCGGGTTGAGGATGGAGTCAAGCTCAACTCCCAGTCCTACTGCCAGTTTCTGGAAGACACCTTCTTCAAGCAGTGGTACAGGAAGAAGTCTGCATCCTTCAAGAAAAACATGATTTTCATGCAGGACAATGCTCCATCACACGCGTCCATGTACTCCACAGCGTGGCTGGCAAGAAAGGGTATAAAAGAAGAAAATCTAATGACATGGCCTCCTTGTTCACCTGATCTGAACCCCATTGAGAACCTGTGGTCCATCATCAAATGTGAGATTTACAAGGAGGGAAAACAGTACACCTCTCTGAACAGTGTCTGGGAGGCTGTGGTTGCTGCTGCACGCAATGTTGATGGTGAACAGACCAAAACACTGACAGAATCCATGGATGGCAGGCTTTTGAGTGTCCTTGCAAAGAAAGGTGGCTATATTGGTCACTGATTTGTTTTTGTTTTGTTTTTGAATGTCAGAAATGTATATTTGTGAATGTTGAGATGTTATATTGGTTTCACTGGTAAAAATAAATAATTGAAATGGGTATATATTTGTTTTTTGTTAAGTTGCCTAATAATTATGCACAGTAATAGTCACCTGCACACACAGATATCCCGCTAAAATAGCTAAAACTAAAAACAAACTAAAAACTACTTCCAAAAATATTCAGCTTTGATATTAATGAGTTTTTTGGGTTCATTGAGAACATGGTTGTTGTTCAATAATAAAATTAATCCTCAAAAATACAACTTGCCTAATAATTCTGCACTCCCTGTATATCACTATTTAGGTAGGTCAAGCGGCAAGATCCTTCTTGCTTAGCACATACGGTATATAGTATAGATGCTGTACCACATATACCGTATTTTTCGCCGTATAAGACGCACTTTTTCCCCCCCAAAAGTGGGGGGAAAATAGCAGTGCGTCTTATACGGCGAATGCAGCTTATTTTGCGATTTGCGAATTTTCATGCGAATTTCCGCGCAATTTTTTGCGCGAATTTTTGCGCGAATTTTTTGCGCAAATTATTTTGCGATTTTCAACGATGCCGCGCGGCGGGTGTATCAGCTGTGAGGGAGGAGGGGCTGGGGGCCGGCATCTGCTTTTATAATGACAGCGGGGCCGTGCAGTGACTATTCTACTACATGGGCCCCGCTCACTGTATAATCGTATGTCTAATAGTAAATAGTTATGTACATAATCGCATAATGAGCGGAGTACTTACAACTACAAACGCTCGCCGAGAGGAGGGAGGAGGCAGGCTGGGAGGACGGGCGCTGGCAGTGTGTGAGTCATACGTCACGCGCCTGCGCCCCCCACTTTATGAATGAAGCAGGCGGCGTGGGCACATGACATATGACTCACACACTGCCAGCGCCCGTCCTCCCAGCCTGCCTCCTCCCTCCTCTCGGCGAGCGTTTGTAGTTGTAAGTACTCCGCTCATTATGCGATTATGTACATAACTATTTACTATTAGACATACGATTATACAGTGAGCGGGGCCCATGTAGTAGAATAGTCACTGCACGGCCCCGCTGTCATTATAAAGCCAGATGCCGGCCCCCAGCCCTGTATTGAGGGTCATTCACTACAGGGACACTTATGGAGGGGATCTGTGGATGACACATAGCATAAGATGCTATGTGTCATCCACAGATCCCCCCCATAACTGTCATACACAGAGACCCCAATAAGAGCCACCCACAGATCCCCCATAAGTGTCACCCACAGATCCCCCATAAGTGTCACCCACAGATCCCCCATAAGTGTCACCCACAGATCCCCCATAAGTGTCTCCCACAGATCCCCCATAAGTGTCACCCACAGATCCCCCATAAGTGTCACCCACAGATCCCCCATAACAGTGCGTCACCCACAGATCCCCCATAACAGTGCCATCCACAGACCACAATTAGTTCAAAACCCACCAAAAGCACACCTTTTGGTTCAAAATATTTTTTTTCTTATTTTCCTCCTCAAAAACCTAGGTGCGTCTTATAGGCCGGTGCGTCTTATAGGGCGAAAAATACGGTACATCCCCTATTGATCCAATGGTATATCAAGATTTACTAGTTTGTTCTGTAGTTATAATATAGATGTTGTCGCTTATTAAAATATAATCAAAGTCCATATATATATACTAATCTTTTTGTATATGTTCATATTCTCAATCCAACAGTATATATAAGAGGGAATTTAATATCCAATATATCTGTAACGAAATGTGACATCCAGCAGGATCAATATAAATGAAGACACCTTGCACAGTAAGTATTCAGTGCCACAGTAATGCCACAATGTTCATATTCTCAATCCAACAGAATATATAGGAGCGAATGTAATATCCAATATATCTGTAACAAAATATGGCATCCAGCAGGATCGATGTAAATGAAGATACGTTGCACAGTAAGTGTTCAGTGCCACATTAACGTTCCAGGCAGTGTTATTCAATATAGTAGTTTCACAAAATATCGCAGTTACCTGCCTTTGAGCATCATTCCTGAGGACAAATAATATTTGCCTCATATGAGGCTCTTAGCCCCCTCTTGTATGTAGTCTCTTCTTGTCTGGGGCAGACGCCAGGGAGCCGTATATGTTGCGGCACTCGTTCCTGTATCTCCGAGCGCTGTTTGAAGTGGCCACGTGACCAAACCACATGGTCTCAAAGGAGGTCAGGCGATCAAAGGTCCGTCCTCAAACCTTCGTGCACAGAGGTTGAGTTGTAGATATAAAGCGCTATTCTTTTGGGGTACCTTTTACTTCACTTGGTCCTGACCAGAGAATCTTTGGTTAAATAACACAGGATAGCGCCAGATGCGTTTCAGAGCCTCTTGGTCCTTCATCAGTGGATTAAAAAATGTGTCATTTTAAGTTCCCTTTTATATGGTTTAATGTGGGTCAGATCTAAAACATGGAATCAGAATCTTCAGAATTAGATATAAGTCCTGAACTGGATTTTGTCATCACATGGAATAATGTCCCTTTGTTTGCACGTAGTGCTTCCAGTATCACCTATGTAGATCTAGTGTCCTGATTGTGATATTGTTCTAAAAGAGTGATGCATTTCTGTTTCGTTTTTTATTTTATTTTCATAGGGTTTCTGTTTCAAAACATATTCTTGTAAAATAAATCCTTCATTAACGTTTTTATCCATAAATAAACATACTACCACTAAAATATATATGCATTAGCATAAAAATAAAGATAAATGAAAATAAATATATAAATTACATATTAAGTCCTTTTATATGGTCTTGAAAAAAAACTGATGATCCTGAAAAATCTGGTGTGGAGGTGGAATCAACACAGAATGACTACAAGTGAGAAATCATAGAATTTCTCACATGTAGTACTATAAATGTCATCTATATGTTACAGTTCACGTGTAATAAACAATATATACGGTAGGAAGAACGAAACGTACTCTAAAAGAGAATTTTAGAACATATTGCAAATATACGAAGTGGATATGAGAAACATACAGTATCTAAGCATTTTAAATGCTACCACAATAAAGATCTCAGCACTCTAACTTAAGGTCCATTCACACGTCCGTTGTTTCTTTCCTGATCTGTTCCGTTTTTTGCTGAACAGATCTGGACCAGATCTGTACCCATTCATTTTCAATGGGTCCTGAAAAAAAATCTGACATTGTGCTGTCCGATTTTTTTCAGGACCCATTGAAAATGAATGCGTCCAGATCTGGTCCAGATCTGTTCAGCAAAAAACGGAACAGATCAGGAAAGAAACAACGGATGTGTGAATGGACCCTTATACTGCATTAGAATTGATTAGACCAAACTGGAGGGGAGGTAATCATATTGCCAACATGTCCCGAGCTGAGTCGAGGAAGATTTTCGAATTCAGTACATTATTCCCGGGTGGACTGAATGCAGATCTGGAGGTATTTGGTTTCCCGTGATACTGGGGCCTGGAGTTGACGGAACATCAGGGTTAGGCTGTCTCTTCTCACTAGCACACCGATCTCCCCTTGACCTCAGGTCCTTCTATCTACTATTGAGGACCATCCTCCAGACCTGTTTTCCCAGGATCATCAGTTTTTTTCACGACCCTATAAGGCTACTTTCACACTAGCGTTCGGAGCGGGTCCGTCTGATGTTTCATCAGACGGATCCGCTCCTATAATGCAGACGTTTTCATCCGTTCAGAACGGGTCCGTCTGCATTATAACTTAGAAAAATTTCTAAGTGTGAAAGTAGCCTGAGCGGATCCGTTCAGACTTTACATTGAAAGTCAATGGGGGACGGATCCGCTTGAAGATTGAGCCATATGGTGTCATTTGCAAGCGGATCCGTCCCCATTGACTTCCATTATAAGTCTGGACGGATCCGCTCGCCTCCGCACGGCCAGGCGGACACCCGAACGCTGCTTGCAGCGTTCAGGTGTCCGCTCACTGAGCGCTGGCAGACTGATGCATTCTCAGTGGATCCGCCTCCACTGAGAATGCATTAGGGCCAGACGGCTGCGTTCAGGGCCGCTTGTGAGCCCCTTCAAACGGAACTCACGAGCGGACACCTGAACGCAGGTGTGAAAGTAGCCTAAGAGTACTTAATATGTTTGTCATTTTTTATCTAATTTTTATTTTTATTTTCATTTATTTTTATTCTAATGCATATATTTTAGTGGTAGTATGTTTATTTATGGATACAAATGTTAATGAAGGATTTATTTTACAAGACTATGTAAGGAACAGAAACCCTATGAACATAAAATAAAAAACGCAACAGATCACTCTTTTTTAGAACAATATCACAATCAGGACACTAGATCTACATAGGTGATACTGGAAGCACTACGTGCAAACAAAGGGACATTATTCCATGCGATCACAAAATCCAGTTCAGGACTTATATCCAATTCTAAAGATTCTGATTCTGACCCACATTAAACCCTATAAAAGGGAACTGGAAATGACACAGGTTTTAAGCCACTGATGAAGGAGCAAGAGGCTCCGAAACGCGTCTGGCGCTATCCTGTGTTATTTAACCAAAGATTCTCTGGTCAGGACCAAGTGAAGTAAAAGGTACCCCAAAAAGAATAGCGCTTTATATCTACAACTCAACCTCTGTGCATGGAGGTTTGAGGACGGACCTTTGATCACCTGACCTCCTTTGTGATCACGTGGTTTGGTCACGTGACTGCTTCAAACAGCGAGCGGAGATACAGGAACGAGTGCCGCAACATATACGGATCCCTGGCGGCGTCTGCCCCAGACAAGAAGAGACTACATACAAGAGGGGGCTAAGAGCCTCATATGAGGCAAATATTATTTGTCCTCAGGAATGATGCTCAAAGGCAGGTAACTGCGATATTTTGTGAAACTACTATATTGAATAACACTGCCTGGAACGTTAATGTGGCATTGAACACTTACTGTGCAACGTATCTGCTGGATGCCATATTTTGTTACAGATATATTGGATATTACATTCGCTCCTATATATTCTGTTGGATTGAGAATATGAACATTGTGGCATTACTGTCGCACTGAATACTTACTGTGCAAGGTGTCTTCGTTTATATTGATCCTGCTGGATGTCACATTTTGTTACAGATATATTGGATATTAAATTCCCTCTTATATATACTGTTGGATTGAGAATATGAACATATACAAAAAGATTAGTATATATATATGGACTTTGATTACATTTTGATAAGCGACGACATCTATATTATAACTACAGAACAAACTAGTAAATCTTGATATACCATTGGATCAATAGGGGATGTATATGTGGTACAGCATCTATACTATATACCGTATGTGCTAAGCAATAGTGATATATACTGTATGTAGAGTGTATGTGAGTTGGCCATATATTTAACTCCTGCCGTTTTTCATACACGATACATACAACCAATATAGAAAGCGCTTTATTGTGTATTGATTGAGCTTTTGCCCCTTTTTTGTCTCTGGGGGGTATTTTCGTTATCCATGTTTTTATCATATATTTATTTTATTTTGTGTTTTTAATATATATATACCTAGCGTGTATTTGATCAGAAAGGAGGAGTGAGGAGTGTTTAAATAAATTCTGTCTTTTAAAGCACCAGTAGTGGGTGTTCCTTCCTTATTCTTATACTTGTTTTTCTATGATTGGATTCTGGGTGATCCAAAAAGGCAGAGAACCCCTAAATATCCAATTTTCCGAGTGTGAGCCCCCTCACCTAATATCTCTATCTCCATTAATTTTCTATTGTATTATCACTTATAATGTTCACTCATTTATCACTCATCATTTACACTACAGATCCTGTCTAAAAATATATACATGTTGCCTATTGATTCTACATATAACATGCCTAGTTTAATCTGAAAAATAATGTTAAAAAGGTATTCTAGTTTTAATGATTACATTTATTTCTTTAGACAATAGGTTGTTGAACAATTTTCTAATTCTCCCTAAAGAAAAAATTACGTTACAGCCCATTTTAGTCCTGTAAAATGCATCCGTAGGAGAGCTAGATAGGACTAAACATGGTGTCAGTCATGTGAGTCATCCTGTGCCCTCAGGAGTATCATGTGACCTGGCTTACAGTTAAAGGGGTTGTCTCATTTCGCCTTTACAAAGCCGAGACAAGCCACCGCTCCAACCACCTCCCGGCCAGGAGACAGCAGACTTCTCCGGCACTCCGCTGTTTCAGTAGCTCTCATTGCCGTCCATGAGAGCTACAGAAACTGTGTATCACAGAAAGCTTTGCTGTCTACCTAACTCAGAAACAGCATAGCTTGTTGTGCTACACTGTTTGAGTAGCTCTAATGAAAGGCAATGGGAACTACTGAAACAGCAGAGCGCCGGATCACTCTGCTGTCTCCTGGTCAGGAGGCGGTCGGAACTGTGTCTCATCTCTCCTCAGTAACGGCGAGATGAGACAACCACTTTAACTGCCCAGGTATCTAACAGGTGAACAGTAGTGTATTGAGGAGCAGAACATATACACTATATACAGTACTACTACCTGAAGCAGCACCTCATATCTGTCAGTGTAGAAGCAGATCTCGGTGTGTGCTGTTTTTTTTTTTTTTTTTTACACTAAGCTTTATTAACAACATGACAACATCACTTAGAGACAGGTAGCCATTTTAGTAATCACTACATACAGGCACACAATGATATAGTTACTGTAATAACTACAATAAATTAATGATTCCACCACTAGTCCTATTTACTTATCACAGAAATGTGTCCCGTGTGCTGACCCTTTACATGTATGTCATGTAACACTGCTTACCAACTGTCAGGGTGTAAATGGTCACATGACTAATGTTGTTTCAGTTAGACAATGGATGCATTACATAGTACTGATACATGGGCTGTACCATTCTTCTGCATGTAGGGGTCATCTACCTGATATAAGAAAGGTATGTATGCAGAATTTTAAATACATGTACATTTAAAAAATGTATGACTTTCTATTATGTAAACAAATTAATTAAACACAATAAAAACCAGAATACCCCTTTAACTCTTAGGATGCTTTCACACAGTCAGTGTTTGGTCAGTAATTTAAATCAGTGATTGTGAGCCCAAACCAGAAGTGCAGGTTACACAGAGAAGAAAAGGTATAATGGAAATATTTATACCTGCTCTGTGTTTTGGATCAGCACCTTGTTTTGGCTCAGAATCATTGATGAAAACCACTGATCAAATACTGACTGTGTGAAAGTGGCCTTATTCTGGCACTTGACTCTCAGATCATAATGTCCTAGCTTAGCAACCACTCAGGTTCTACCTTTCATTTTCCAAAGGAGCCCTGAAAAATGAAAGGTGGGATCTGAATGGTTGCTATGGTGAACTAAGACAGTATTCCTTTAAACCAGTTTTGATCAATCTTTCCCATTGTGTTATGGTATGTTGCTGAGGTTTAAAGAGTTCTTTATTTTTTTTTTTACTTATTTATTTATATAATAGGAAATTATACAGTTTTCTAATATACAGTGCTGCCTATAACGATTCATACCCCTGGCAAATTTTGACTTAAAGTTACTTTTATTAAACCAGCAAGTAATTTTTTGACGGGAAATGACATAGGTGTCTCCCAAAAGATAATAAAACGATGTATAAGAGGCATTATTGTGTAAAAAATAAACATTTCTCTGCTTTAATTTACATTTGAGCAAAAAGTGTCCAGTCCAAAATTATTCATACCCTTCTCAATAATCAATAGAAAAGCCTTTATTGGTCACTACAGCAACCAAACGCTTCCTAATTGCAGACCAGCTTTTTGCATGTCTCCACAGGTATTTTTGCCCATTCATCTTTAGCAATGAGCTCCAAATCTTTCAGGTTGGAGGGTCTTCTTGCCATCACCCTGATCTTTAAGTCCCTCCACAGATTTTCAATTGGATTCAAGTCTGGACTCTGGTTGGGCTACTCCAAAATGTTAATGTTGTTGTCTGCTAACCATTTCCTCACCACTTTTGCTGTATGTTTTGGGTCATTGTCATGCTGAAATGTCCACTGGTGCCCAAGGCCTTCTCTGCAGACTGCCTGATGTTGTCGTTGAGAATCCTCATGTATTGCTCTTTTTTCCTGGTGCTGTTTACTGTGATTAGGTTCCCTGGTCCATCGGCTGAAAAACACGCCCAAAGCATTAGGTTCCCACCACCATGTTTGACAGTGGGGATGGTGTTCTTTGGGTTGAAGGCTTCTCCTTTTTTACGCCGAATGAAGGAAACATCATTGTGACCAAACAATTAAATTTTTGTTTCATCTGACCATAACACAGAAGACCAGAATTCTTCTTCTTTGTCCAGAAGAAGCTTTTGCAAAGGCCAAGCGAGCTTTTGTGTGCCTTATCTGGAGAAGCGGCATCCTCCTTGGTCTGCATCCGTGGAACCCAGCAGTGTGCAGTGTCCGTTGGATTGTCTGCCTTGAGACATTGCCACCAGCAGAGCCCAGATTCACCAGGATGGCCTTGGTGGTGATCCTTGGATTCTTTTTCACCTAACTATCCTCCTGCCCAGCACAGGTGTCACTTTTGGCTTCCGACCACGTCCTCTGAGATTTTCCACAGTGCGGAACATCTTGTATTTTTGAATAATACTTTGCACTGTAGCCACTGGAACTTGAAAACATTTAGAAATGGCCTTGTAGCCCTTTCCTGACTTGTGAGCAGCCACAATGCGCAGCCGCAGGTCCTCACAGAGCTCCTTTGTCTTAGCCATGACTGTCCACAAACCAACTGCAGAGAGCTGCTGTTTTTCACCTGTTAGGATGCTTTAGAACAGCTTGGACTATTTGGAATGGTGTAGAACTTTTGATTTTCCCACAGACTGTGACAGTTTGTGAAGGGTATGAATAATTTTGGACTGGACAATTTTTGCTCAAATGTAAATAAAAGCTGAGAAATATTTTTTTTTTTCCCACAATAATGCCTCTTGTACATCATCTTATTATGTCATTTCCCGTCCAAAAATTACTTGCTGATTGAATAAAAGTAACTTTAAGTCAAAATTTGCCTGGGGTATGAATAATTATGGCCAGCACTGTACATGTAATTAAAATTCACGGTACATACCTTTCTTATATCGGGCTGTTGACTTCCATATGCAGTAAAATGGTGTAGCTCGTATAGCAGTCTTGTTAATGTACGTGCATTACCTAACTGAAACATGGCGTCAGTCATGTGACATCATACACATGTAATTTCTGACATTCAGTAAGCAACAGTGTTACATGATGCACATATGCTGGTTCAGCACACAGAACACATCCATGTCCAAGTAAATAGGACTAGTGGTGGAATCATGTTTTTTTTTTGTGCTTATTACAATAACTACAACAATGTATATATTTAGTTGGTGGCCTGTCTCTATGTGATGTTGTAAAATGGCTGCCAGTCTATAGGTGATTTTATCATGTTGCTACTAAAGTTTAGTGTAAAAAAAGAACCAACAAACAATGCACAGAGTTCTGCATCTACACTGACAGACATGATGGATACTGCTGCAGGTAGTAATTTTGCATATACTGTATTTGTTCTGCTCCCTAATAGACTACTATTCACCTGTTAGATACCTGGGCAGCTAACTGAGTACCAGGACACATGATACTTGTGAGGGTTAGGCTACTTTCACACTGGTGTTTTGGTTTCAGTTTGTGAGATCCATTCAGGGCTCTCATAAGCGGATCGGTTTTGCCCTTAATGCATTGTGAATTGATAAGGATCCGCTCAGAATGCATCAGTTTGGCTCCGTTCCGCCTCCACCCTGCTTTGGAGGCAGACACCAAAATGCTGCTTGCAGCGTTTTGGTGTCCGTCTGAGGAAACTGATCCGTCCTGACACACAATGTAAGTCAATGGGAACAATATGGCACAATATTGTGACGGATCCGTCCTCCATTGACTTTCAATGGTGTTCAAGATGGATCTGTTTTGGCTATGTTAAAGATAATACAAACGGATGCATGCGGTTGTATTATCTGAACGGATGCGTTTGTGCAGATCCATGATGGATCCGCACCAGACGCGAGTGTGAAAGTAGCCTTACATGATGGCTCACATGACTGACACCATGTTTAGTCCTATCCAGCTCTCCTATGGATACCTTTTACAGGACTAAAATGGGCTGCAACATTTTACAGGACTAAAATGGGCCATACCATTTATTTTCTTTAGGAAGAGATTACTACTTTTTGGATATAATAAAGATCTGTGAGCAATATTTTAAATAGATGTATAATAAAAAATTGTTTAACATCCTGTTCTTTAAAAAAATAAATGTAATCATTAAAACTGGAATACCCTTTTAATTAATCTCGATTATTTCTGCAAATATTTGAAGAATAACTGTGTAGAGTTATTACTTCTATGGCATTTCTTTTCGAAGCCCAATTGGTTGATGCAAAGTTATCTAGGGACCCAGTGCTTGTAGAATAAATGGAGAGAAGAAAATTAGTAATTCAAATGAACCTTTTCCTGTAATTTATGTATTTCTCATTCCTAAAGATGTGTTAAAATATACAGCATGAAAAGTTCATATACTGTATATACAGAATCAAACCTGGATTGCCATAGAATCCTATATTTATCTACATTTGTTTCGGTAATATCAGGGGAGGTTCAGGTATAGCTGTCGTAATGCTAAAATGTACGTATCTAAAACTGGACTAAATTAAAAATCGTATTTGTATGGTAATAGTGGTTAAAGGGATTTTGTCTGAGATAACTAAAAATCTGACACAAGCCCCCAAATGGTGTTATACTTACCCCTTACTCGCGCCGCTGGTCCTCCTGCCGCTGCTTGTTTGCACACTGCAACCACACATGACTTCTGCAGGCAATCACTGTCTTCAGTGGTATGTATACAGCTGAGGACAGCGATGACCTGCAGCGCTCACATGCCATACACCTGCACATCACTGCGCACGTCACCATCACTGTAAGGATCTATAGTGATTCAGATTTGATTTTACAATTTATCTCAGACAATCCCTTTAATTTACTTAAGACATATGCCTCAAACTTCCCTTTCATATACAGAGGGGATTTGGCATTTCAGGGGCCTCAAGCAAATTTATATCTGAGGGACCCTTTTGCACCGCTAAGCTCTGCTCTGTAGCACAGCTAGGCGCCATTCCATTGCACTGCTAGGGATGGGTTAACATAACATTTTTACCACACGTCTAGCGTATAAAAAACAAACAAAAAAAACCCCTAAACCTATATGTTAACGGATGCCATACAGTAGCATCCATTCACCATAGAGTTCCATTGTAAAAAAACAAACAAAAAAAAAACATATACGTTAATGTTGTGACGGGATTAGCTCACGGGACCGCCGTCTCCTGGGATAGACGGGCGCTTTAGGCACATAAAAGACAGTCCAGTCCAAGCAAGTATGGTGCAACTGGCCTCAGCCAGTTTTATTGACTTTTGCAGAAAGATCAATATTAAACAAAACAGTTCAAAACAAATGAAATACCTGGCCGTCTGGCCACTACGACTAAACAGGCAGTAGTCCCTAACTACATGGAACTGAGCCTTATGCCCAGCTCCATCAACAAACACGCAGTTGTTTTACTCACACAGCAGGGTTCTTCCCAGGAGCAGAGAGACCAGCTAGTGAGCTGTTTGCCCTTTTATAGCACACTCAGGTTCCAAGGTGATTAGCCACAGTTACCCTGAATACCTGGAGTGGCTAATTGGAGCAGGGACCCACCCATCTCTCCCTGCTCCAAGCAGCCAGGCCCTTCTAACCAGGTTTTTAACAAAACCCTTGCAAAGAGAAAACCTAGTTTTCCTTGCTGTCAATTCCCTGGCTGCTTTTTAGAACGTATAAGACAGGAACCTAGGTGAAATGTAGACTCCTTCTACCACTTTTCCCCTGGTCCTGTCACATATCCTCCCCCCCTGTTTCGACCTTGGGGTAGGAACACTCTGTGCCCTTAAACAGTACATCCTGGACAGGGCATCGGCATTTCCCAGCTGACGCCCGGGCCTATGCTCAACTGTAAAACTATAATCTTGAAGAGACAAGAACCATCGGGTCACTCGCCTGTTTTTCTCACGGTTTTGGCACATCCATTTAAGGGGGGCATGGTCAGTTACCAGTTTGAATGTTCTCCCTACCAAATAATACCTGAGAGCTTCTACGGCCCACTTAATTGCCAAACACTCCTTTTCTACAATGGAGTATTTCTCTTCATGTTCATTTAACCTTTTACTCAGGTACACTACTGGATGCTCTTCCCCAGCCCTTACTTGCGACAACACAGCCCCTATACCAACATCCGAGGCATCTGTTTGCACAATGAACTCCTTTTTAAAATCTGGTGTGACTAACACTGGGTGGGCACATAGAGCCTGCTTCAGGTTCTGAAAGGCTTGTTCCGCCTCCGTGGTCCATTTGACCATGGTTGAATCTTTCCCTTTTGTAAGGTCTGTTAAAGGGCTCGCAATGCTGGCAAAATTTTCAATAAAACGCCTATAATAACCCGTTAAACCTAGGAAAGCTCTGACTTGTTTTTTGTTCAAAGGCCTTGGCCAGCTCTGGATGGCTTCCACTTTGTTTATTTGAGGTTTTATAACTCCTCGCCCAATTGTGTACCCCAAGTACTTTGCCTCTTCTTGCCCAATGGCACATTTTTTGGGATTCGCTGTCAAACCCGCTTCCCTAATAGAATTCAGGACGGCTTCTACCCTGGGTAGATGACTTCCCCAATCCGTGCTATGGATTATCACATCGTCTAAATAGGCAGCTGCGTATCTACGATGTGGTCTTAAAATTTTGTCCATCATCCTCTGGAATGTGGCCGGGGCCCCATGCAAACCAAAGGGAAGGACTACATACTGAAAATGGCCACCAGGGACACTAAAAGCTGTTTTTTCTTTGGCCCCTTCAGTCAACGGTACTTGCCAGTAACCTTTTGTAAGATCTAATGTGGTAAAGAACCTAGCATTACCAAGCCTATCAATCAGCTCATCCACTCGAGGCATTGGGTACGCATCAAACTTTGAGACAGTGTTCAGTTTCCTGAAGTCATTACAAAAACGTATGGTGCCATCAGGTTTGGGGACCAAGACTACAGGACTAGACCAGTCACTATGGGACTCCTCTATAACCCCTAACTGAAGCATTGTTTGGACTTCTTGGGAGACAGCTTTACGTCTAGCCTCAGGTATTCTATAAGGCTTTTGGTTGACTCTGACCCCTGGTTCGGTTACAATATCATGCTTAATTATATCTGTTCGACCAGGTATCTCAGAAAAGACATCTTTATTTTTCTGTACAAACTCCTTTGCCTCTTGGGTTTGAGATCCTGACAAAGTGTCTGCAATTTTTACCTCTGGTATCTCAGTGCTACATCCCGTTTTCCCACTGCTGTAAGCTGCTAACACCTCTCGGTCCTTCCAGGGTTTGATTAGGTTCACATGATAAATTTGGTAGGGCTTACGTCTACCTGGTTGGTGAACCCGGTAATTCACCTCTCCGACCTTCTCAACTATTTCATAAGGTCCTTGCCATTTGGCCAAAAATTTACTTTCTACGGTGGGGACAAGGATTAATACCCTATCCCCAGGGTTGAAATTTCTTACTTTAGCCGACCTGTTGTAAACCCGGGACTGACTCTCCTGGGCCTGCAGCAAGTGTTCTTTTACAATGGGCATTACTTTTTCAATCCTTTCCTGCATTTGGGACAAGTGTTCAATCACACTTTTGTAGGGTGTAGCCTCACTCTCCCAGGTCTCTTTGGCAATATCCAAAAGACCCCGAGGGTGCCGACCATACACTAGCTCGAAGGGAGAAAATCCAGTAGATGCTTGAGGCACCTCCCGTACGGAAAACATAAGATATGGTAAAAGACAATCCCAGTCTTTCCCATCCTGTGCCACTACTTTTCTGCTTTCAGTTTTGGGTACTGTCTGGCATCCTGCTCAGTCAAATCATAGTAGGCTTTCTGTGGCTCCCCACTCAGAAATGGAGCAAGGGTGTCTACCCACTGTTCGGCTGGCAATTTCTCTCTTTCAGCGGCTCTTTCAAAAATGGTGAGGTAGGTCTCCACATCATCCCCTGCTACCATTTTTTGAAGGGAAGCTTGCACTCTCCTCCCCACACAGATGGATTCCTCCTGGACATGCGGCCTTTCAGCCAGCACCGCTATCTGCTCCACCAGACTTTTATTAAGCGATTGCTGCTCTCTGAAACCAGTTTGTGTAGTCTCCATGAACAACCGATTGGTTTCCTGCTGGTTAGCATTCGCCTTTTGAAGCTGTATGTTAGCCTGGATCAGCTGTTTCAGCACTTCCTCCATATCTGCACTGTTTGTTTTTTTCAGAACAGCAGACTTAACCCAGGACATAAAACTTGCTGGATTTTTTGTGCCAGCGCAGCCTCCACCATATGTGACGGGATTAGCTCACGGGACCGCCGTCTCCTGGGATAGACGGGCGCTTTAGGCACATAAAAGACAGTCCAGTCCAAGCAAGTATGGTGCAACTGGCCTCAGCCAGTTTTATTGACTTTTGCAGAAAGATCAATATTAAACAAAACAGTTCAAAACAAATGAAATACCTGGCCGTCTGGCCACTACGACTAAACAGGCAGTAGTCCCTAACTACATGGAACTGAGCCTTATGCCCAGCTCCATCAACAAACACGCAGTTGTTTTACTCACACAGCAGGGTTCTTCCCAGGAGCAGAGAGACCAGCTAGTGAGCTGTTTGCCCTTTTATAGCACACTCAGGTTCCAAGGTGATTAGCCACAGTTACCCTGAATACCTGGAGTGGCTAATTGGAGCAGGGACCCACCCATCTCTCCCTGCTCCAAGCAGCCAGGCCCTTCTAACCAGGTTTTTAACAAAACCCTTGCAAAGAGAAAACCTAGTTTTCCTTGCTGTCAATTCCCTGGCTGCTTTTTAGAACGTATAAGACAGGAACCTAGGTGAAATGTAGACTCCTTCTACCACTTTTCCCCTGGTCCTGTCACAATGTATACATTTTTTTTATTGGACTTTGCTGGATAGAAAAGCCTGGTGTGCTGTGCTTTTGTATTCTTCCCCCCCACAACGGATAGTAAAAACGTGATGTGAACCCACCCTAAGCTCCAACCCATCACACCACTAATATGACCTCTTATGTACCCAACACACAGTATGATGCCCTCTTATGTGCCCCACACACAGTATGACTCTCCTTCTGTCCCCCCATACAATATGAGGCCCCCTTCATGTACTCCTCACATAGTATATTGCCCCCTGCTGTGCTCCTCTTACAGTATAATTCCCCTTACATGTTTCCCCACATGTGGGAGTACCACACTTCTATAGAGGGTAACATACTTAGATTACTTTTACACTAGCGTTTTTTGGGGATCCGTCATGGATCTGCAAAAATGCTTCCGTTACAATAATACAACTGCATGCATCCGTCATGAACTGATCCGGTTGTATTATGTCTTCTATAGCCAGGACAGATCTGTCATGAACACCATTGAAAGTCAACTGGGAATGGATCCGTTTTCTATTGTGTCAGAGAAAACGGATCTGCCCCCATTGACTTACACTGTGTGTCAGGACGGATTCGTCTTGCTTGCAGCATTATTCTGTCCGCGATGGGAGCGCAACCAAACGGAACAGAATGCGTTTAAAGGACGGATCTCAATAGCAGAATTGAAAATGCTAGTGTGAAAGTAGCCTACAGATGCAGCAGAGTTAACAGTCACAGTCATAACGCATTAACTAGATGTGATAACTCATCAAGTGTAACCGTGAAAGCTGCTACATCTGTAGAATTCCTCATTTTAATTCTTAATGAGTTACAGGGAACTCACTCATGAGCTAAAAGTAAGTGGTTGCTGGGAACCAACATCATAATCATTGCAGCCCAGGCCTTGGAAAGAGTCATGGATTAGACCAACCTATAAGGAAATACTCACATATAATGTATAGATTACACTGGGGTCTAGTATAATATACTGAGCCAACCCAAAAACAGAACCAATAACCCCAAAGAAAAGTGGGAGACACACATATAAAATATATGTAATTTATTAACACATGATCACATAACAAACAATATATGAAACAAAAGGCACAAGTGTACAGGAGGGGGGGAGACCTCATGTAAGGAGGTCAGATGCAGCCTCTCTCCCAAACACCCAAAGTGTCTCCCACTTTTCTTTGGGGTTATTGGTTCTGTTTTTGGGTTGAAAGAGTCACGGATGCCTGAGAAGAGTCTTTTCAGGCAGCCATGACTCTGTTCTAGGTTCTCGGCAACCTGCGTGACACATTGCTGAAATCAGTGTCTGTAACTACCGATACTTTATGCTGCCATCATTGAAAGCTGCATAAGGCCTCATGCACACGGACGTTTTTTTTCACGGTCCGCAAAACGGGGTTCCGTTGGTCCGTGATCCGTGACCGTTTTTCCGTCCGTGGGTCTTCCTTGATTTTTGGAGGATCCACGGACATGAAAAAAAAGTTATTTTGGTGTCCGCCTGGCCGTGCGGAGCCAAACGGATCCGTCCTGAATTACAATGCAAGTCAATGGGGACGGATCCGTTTGATGTTGACACAATATGGTGCCATTTCAAACGGATCCGTCCCCATTGACTTTCAATGTAAAGTCTGGAGTTCTGTTATACCATCGGATTGGATTTTTCTCCAATCCGATGGTATATTTTAACTTGTAGCGTCCCCATCACCATGGGAACGCCTCTATGTTAGAATATACTGTCGGATATGAGCTACATCGTGAAACTCATTTCCGACAGTATATTCTAACACAGAGGCGTTCCCATGGTGATGGAGACGCTTCAGGTTAGAATATACAAAAAAACTGTGTACATGACTGTCCCCTGCTGCCTGGCAGGTGCTGCCAGGCAGCAGGGGGCAGACCCCCCCCCCTGTTTTTAACTCATTGGTGGCCAGTGGGCCCCCCCTCCCCTGTTGTTAACTCATTGGTGGCCAGTGTGCGCACCCCCCTCCCTCCCTCCCTCTATTGTAATAATAGCATTGGGGCCAGTGTGCGCGCCCCCCCAACCCCCCCCCCCCTCCCTCCCTCTATTGTAATAATAGCATTGGGGCCAGTGTGCCCCCCCCCCCCCCGATCATCGGTGGCAGCGGAGTAGAAGATTCATACTTACCTGGCTGCTGGCTGCTGCGATCTCTGTGTCCGGCCGGGAGCTCCTCCTACTGGTAAGTGACAGGTCTGTGCGGCGCATTGCTGTCACTTACCAGTAGGAGGAGCTCCCGGCCGGACGCAGACATCGCAGCAGCCAGCAGCCAGGTAAGTATGAAAATCTTCTACTCCGCTGCCACCGATGATCGGGGGGGGGGGGGGGGAGGGGGTGCGCACACTGGCCCCAATGCTATTATTACAATAGAGGGAGGGAGGGGGGGGTTGGGGGGGTGCGCACACTGGCCCCAATGTATTAAAACAATAGAGGGAGGGAGGGGGGGGTTGGGGGGGCGCGCGCACACTGGCCCCAATGTATTAAAACAATAGAGGGAGGGAGGGAGGGGGGTAGTTAACAACAGGGGAGGGGGGGGCCGCACAATGATATTCAAACTGGGGAGGGGGGGGGGTCTGCCCCCAGCTGCCTGGCAGCCCTGATCTCTTACAGGGGGATATGATAGTACAATTAACCCCTTCAGGTGCCGCACTATCATATCCCCCTGTAAGAGATCGGGTGCTGCCAGGCAGCAGGGGGCAGTCTTGTACACAGTTTGTAGTGTATTCTAACTAGAAGCGTCCCATCACCATGGGAACGCTTCTGTGTTAGAATATACTGTCGGATCTGAGTTTTCACGAAGTGAAAACTCAGCTCTGAAAAAGCTTTTATGCAGACGGATCTTCGGATCCGTCTGTATGAAACTAAAACCTACGGCCACGGATCACGGACACGGATGCCAATCTTGTGTGCATCCGTGTTCTTTCACGGACCCATTGACTTGAATGGGCCCGTGAACCGTTGGCCGTGAAAAAAATAGGACAGGTCATATTTTTTTCACGGCCAGGAAACACGGCTCACGGATGCGGCTGCCAAACGGTGCATTTTCCGATTTTTCCACGGACCCATTGAAAGTCAATGGGTCCGTGAAAAAAAACGGAAAACGGCACAACGGCCACGGATGCACACAACGGTCGTGTGCATGAGGCCTAAAACTGAACAATGGCAAGAAACTTTTAACTGACTTTTCAGTGGCTTTTGTGACATGATATCACATACACGTTTAGAACTGCTACAGTAGATCTGTATAGTGTACTGTGATGAAATGCTTACAACCACCACCACATTTCTGAGCTGCCTTCAACTTTGTACCAATGGTTTTGTAACATTCATTTTACAAAATGCATTTACTGTAATCTATTTTGCACCACTCACTTTTTTGTAATTGCTAAAAAAAAGTATTTTTGCTTTTAACTACTCTGTACTATATATATGTAATATAGAGCTATATTTGTAGATAGCAGCATATTAATATGCATGTAAAGTTTACTACTGAAGCTTTCAGTCAGAGAATATCCTTCCATTGACAACTAGTGAGACTGTGGCTCACTGGTACAGTTTCTTACAGAAGTTCCTGGATTTCAGACCCCAAGAGACAATAAAAAAAAGAGACACATTAAAAGATACAGCTACAGAGGTATTTCTAAGCTCTACCAGAATGCTGCAGAGGGAATATAAAAATATTGTAGTATTTAATTGTATTTATTCTGAGCGTGAGCATTCATTCATTTTTAATATTTAATTTTTTTTTTTTAGGAATCCTCATACTCATTTGCACTGAAATGCCTTATCAGCCTCTCAACTGCTATCCTACTTGGACTCATCATCATGTACCATGCAAGAGAGATCCAGGTATTTGATTCTACTATCTTAAAGAGTTACTAGTCCTAATGCTCACTCGCTGGATTAGAACCAACAAAAATATCCTAATAAAGGATGACTTTGGTCATGAATTGTTTCATGTTTAAAGTAGAGTGAGTGTAGCACTGTAGTATTTTAAGGGGTTCTACAGGCATTTGAAAAAAAATACAAGCATTCCTTGTTTCGTTAATATTTAACTGTCTGCCGAGCCACCAGTGCTGTTGTCCTTGCTGTACTCGGACAGGCTGTGAGCTCTTCCCCATCGCATTTATGTGCTTTTTTTCTGTTCAGCTGCACAGTAGTAAATGCAGCTGAACAGAAAGAGAAGGGCGAACGTTCGGTCGGAACTCGAGTGGAAGAGCTCACAGCCTGAGTGCAGGTTGGACTGTGGCATAGGCATAGTAGATGGGTAAGTATTAACAAATCAGTTACAGGTCCAAGGAATGCTTTTTCATAATGTCCTAAGAACCCCTTTAATCGATACCTCTCCAGATATCGTACACTTACAGCAAACGCCCAATATTCCAGCATGTCTGAGACAAGGTTGCCAATTGTCCAGAAATTCCTGGACAGTACATACAGTCATGTGAAAAAATTAGGACACCCTTTGAAAGCATGTGGTTTTTTGTAACATTTTTAATAAAAGGTTATTTCATCTCCGTTTCAACAATACAGAGAGATTAAAGTAATCCGACTAAACAAAGAAAACTGAAGAAAAGTCTTTTCAAGATCTTCTGTAAATGTCATTCTACAAAAATGCCTATTCTAACTGAGGAAAAAGATAGGACACCCTTGCCCCTAATAGCGAGTGTTACCTCCTTTGGCTGAAATAACTGCAGTGAGACGGTTCTTGTAGCCATCTACCAGTCTTCGACATCGGTCTGAGGAAATTTTACCCCACTCCTCAATGCAGAACTTTTTCAGCTGTGAGATGTTTGAGGGGTTTCTTGCACGTACAGCCCTTTTCAAGTCACCCCACAGCATCTCAATGGGATTCAAATCTGGACTTTGACTTGGCCATTCCAGGACTCTCCATTTCTTCTTTTTCAGCCAATCTTTGGTTGATTTACTAGTATGTTTTGGGTCATTGTCATGTTGCATGGTCCAGTTCCGCTTCAGCTTTAATTTTCTAACTGATGGTCTCACATGTTCTTCAAGCACCTTCTGATACACAGTAGAATTCATCGTGGATTCTATGATGGTGAGCTGACCAGGTCCTGCTGCAGCAAAGCAGCCCCAAACCATGACACTTCCACCTCCATGCTTCACAGTTGGTATGAGGTTCTTTTCTTGGAATGCTGTGTTTGGTTTACGCCAAACATGTCCTCTGCTGTTGTGTCCAAATAATTCAATTTTGGACTCATCTGTCCAAAGAACATTATTCCAGAAGTCCTGGTCTTTGTCAACTTTATCTCTGGCAAATGTCAGTCTGGCCTCGATGTTTCTCTTGGAAAGCAAAGGTTTCCTCCTTGCACACCTCCCATGCAAGTTAAACTTGTACAGTCTCTTTCTGATTGTAGAGGCATGTACTTCTACATCAACAGTAGCCAGAGCCTTCTGTAGTTCTCGAGATGACACTTTAGGGTTTTTGGAGACCTCTTTTAGCATCTTGCGGTCTGCTCTTGGGGTGAACTTGCTGGAGCGACCAGTCCTGGGCATGTTGGCAGTTGTTTTGAAAGCCCTCCACTTGTAGACTATCTTCCGGACAGTGGAATAGCTGATTTCAAAATCTTTTGAGATCTTTTTAAATCCCTTCCCAGACTCATAGGCTGCTACAATCTTTTTTCTGAAGTCCTCTGACAGCTCTTTTGCTCTCACCATGGTGCTCACTCTCACTTCAACAGTCAGGAGCACACCAAACTAAATGTCTGAGGTTTAAATAGGGCAAGCCTCATTCAACATGCAGAGTAACGATCTACTAATTATGTGCACCTGGTGTGATATACCTGTGTGAGATCTGAGCCAATTTAAGAGGGAATACATGTGAGGGTGTCCTATCTTTTTCCTCAGTTAGAATAGGCATTTTTGTAGAATGACATTTACAGAAGATCTTGAAAAGACTTTTCTTCAGTTTTCTTTGTTTAGTTGGATTACTTTAATCTCTCTGTATTGTTGAAACGGAGATGAAATAACCTTTTATTAAAAATGTTACAAAAAACCACATGCTTTCAAAGGGTGTCCTAATTTTTTCACATGACTGTAAAGATGGGCAGCTTTATTCCTGTGTCCGTGAAAAAAATAAAATAATTTTTAGACTGGTGGTACTTGAGCTGGGTTTTTGGGTGGCAATTATTATTTTACAGTTCCCAGTTAATACTGGTAATCAGTTTGTGCTAGTATATTAAGCTGTATTACTTATTATAATCTGTCACCTGGTTTGACCATATTAAGCTGTCACCATTGCTATGTTTAATAAAATACCTTATTTCCTGTAGTGGTTTTCTTTCTTCTTTCAATTTTTTTTTATTATCCATCACCCTCTGAGCCCAGTAACGCCCCCCTGCAGTACCTAGAACAGGAGCTATTGGATCGCACAGGAGCAGGCAGTATGCCGTGCTGCGCCTGCGCAAGATTTCAGACGGACGAATTGAAGATTCCAGGTGCGTGGCTTGAATGAATTAGTTGACGTAGCAGAGGGGGCGGCGCCATTAAACTAGGCTGTGGGACGATACTGCAGAACGAGGAGGCGTGCTTGGGGTCAAAATTAAGGCGGCTTAGGCACTGCATGGGGGCGTTACTGGGCTCAGAGGGTGATGAATAACTCCCCTCTGGGCACCTTCAGTGTTCATTTGCATAATACTTAAAAAAAACGCTTTTTTTAGCAAAATGAAAGCATGAAAAGAAGAAAGTCAATGCAGGAAATAAGGTATTTTATTAAACATGGCAATGGTGACAGCTTAATATGGTCAAACCAGGTGACAGATTCCCTTTAAGATTTTGTCAGGTAATGGTAGTGTTGCCTCATCCCTTCCCAAAACATTTTTACACTGGGAAAATATAGTATATTACAAAAGTATTATCATATAACTAAATATCCACATACAGCATTCCACAAACTTTTAGGTACACAAATCCTACTGTAGATCCCACAGAGTATATGAGAATAATATGGATGGAATTCATAAATGGAAATTGACTAATACATTCCTAAGAACTTTTGATTTATGGTATGTGTATGTAAATTTTGTCACATAAATAGAGCCTCCCTTTCTGGACCTTTATCTAGAGCAGAGAATTTATACTAAGTGGGCTGGAGGACCCTAAACATCTACAAATTACTTAACAGATTCTTTATCTAGAGCAGAAAATTTATACTAAGTGGGCTGGAGGAACCTAAACATCTGCAAATTACTTAACAGATTCTTTATCTAGAGCAGAGAATTTATACTAAGTGGGCTGGAGGAACCTAAACATCTGCAAATTACTTAACAGATTCTTTATCTAGAGCAGAAAATTTATACTAAGTGGGCTGGAGGACCCTAAACATCTGCAAATTACTTAACAGATTCTTTATCTAGAGCAGAAAATGTATACTAAGTGGGCTGGAGGACCCTAAACATCTGCAAATTACTTAACAGATTCTTTATCTAGAGCAGAAAATTTATACTAAGTGGGCTGGAGGAACCTAAACATCTGCAAATTACTTAACAGATTCTTTATCTAGAGCAGAAAATTTATACTAAGTGGGCTGGAGGACCCTAAACATCTGCAAATTACTTAACAGATTTTAATCGGAACGCTCTAATGCTTCACTGGTGCCAGTTTTTTTTTTAGCAGATTACAGATAATCTTCAGAGGTTGCAGCAGAGAAACACCATGGGGATATTTTCTAAGCATGTTGCCCCAGAATTATGGCGTAAAATGCGCCAAAAAGAATTGCGCTTTGATTTGCGGCAAATATATAAACTCCACCATAAAGAATGCATCACACCAGAAGTGAGTTATTAATGTCAAAGTGAACGCGGGCTATCAAATTGGCGCACATTACGCCTCATTTATCGTCCTCTTATCGGCAGAAATGGCTCAAATTGTTGCGTACAATTAACCAGCTTATGTGGTATTGGTTTGTGTAAAAAGTCGCAGTTATGGAAGAAAGTTGCGACTTTTTGTCAAAAAGTCGTATTTATGAAAAAACTCCTCATGGGAACAAGTGACAGGTAAGTGATAAAACAGGAGGATATAAATGAGCTAAACAGCTGGGTTTTGTCAGGAAATTGACATTCAACCAAAACAAAAACAAAGCAATGAGAGAAACGTCCCGAGTCTGAGACAAAAGTTGCAATTTACCACTAGAAATGTTGCTAAAATGTTTCAAAAGTTGCAAGTGCGGTTTAGCAGGATGGCTGAAATAACACATTTCTATTTTAAAAAGTCGCATTTTAGTGCTTTTGCCATTAAAATGTTGCAATTCAAGAAAAATAGGCGAATAATAAAGTTTAAATTTTAAAAAGTCAAATTTTGAAAGTGGCGAGCGCCTTTCGATATATGAGGTGAAACAAATCACCACTTTTCATTTGTAGTGCTAATATTTTCCTTTTTGTGGCACAAATTACACCATTATTGATAAATGTCCCTTCATGTGTCAGCTTCTACAAAAAAAACTAATGGTACAACAGGACAACCCCTTTAAGCCCCCCAACCCCACTGATCAGCTAAAACAGAGTTCATCAAAGCACAAAATGAAGGTAGTGTTTTGCAGAGGGGTGGCCACTTGTGAGAGTTGTTTTTCAGGCTAGAATGCAGCTAGGGCTGAAAACTTGGTCTTCAAGCTTGGCCTTATAACAAGATTCACAATCTAACCTGAATTAGAGAAGGTTGAAGCTGCATATTGTTGCTGTCACTTCAGCCTGTATGAGGAGGGGAGGTAGACAAAGAGGTAGTGTATAGGGAGTGGAGGAGGCTCACAGACCTTTCTCCTGTCCCTGTATGAATTTAGAAATTAACCCTTCATTTTATCTCCCTCCATTATCATAGAGCATACTTGCTCTATGATTATCACATATAATAAGGGTCTTTTTTTATTATTATTAAAAAGTGAAAAGATGAACACTTGCTGCGTAATCCCTTAGATGCTGCAGTTAATGCTGATCCTGGAACCTAAGTAGTTTTACATTAAAATAATAAACAACAATGGCTGGCTCACATGAATTTGCACATAATTACACTATTTAAAGGGTTTCCAGGCTGACATTATAGATGTAAAAATGTCACCTGAATTTAACTCTGCATTTCTTTTATTTAAGTATGCCCCCGTATTGTGTAATAACTAATTTTAACTTTTATTATATGCAAATGAGCCTCTGGGAGCTCCTAGAGGCTCCACTCGCCCACCTCATTTCCACGTCCTTCTGTCTTGATTGGCAGGGCCAGGCCAGCGTTGGTTCTCCCGCTGGCCCCGTCTGCCGTGTAACTCTCGCGCAAAATATAAATAAAAGAAATGCAGAGTTAAATTCAGGTGACATTTTCACATCTATAATGTCAGCCTGTTTAATTGGC
Source organism: Bufo gargarizans (assembly GCF_014858855.1). NCBI lineage: Eukaryota > Metazoa > Chordata > Amphibia > Anura > Bufonidae > Bufo > Bufo gargarizans. The sequence goes on along the minus strand of NC_058080.1, from coordinate 379,973,126 downwards.
GTGGTATAAACCCTTTAATATTTTAATTCATTAAAAATACACATATATAAAAAATAAACACATGATTCCACAAAACCACATAATTCAAAAACACATAAAATATAATTCATCTCATCTATTTCATGAACCAAGTCCCTTTGATGTGGAGCTCATGCATGTATTCCAAAATAAAAGTAAAAATAGTAATAAAAAATGTGATTAATGTAAGACACAGTTTCCTCATTAATTGTTACGTTCCAGACGTGTGATTAATAGTTTTAGTTCTTATTTGATAGTATAGTCATATCCACACAGTCCGCTAGGTTGTATAATGCTCTGTAGTGCTTCGTATATATCAATGGTAACATAAACCACGTACTGCCCTGTATTAAACTGGCTCGTTTCTCATGTAGATATAAAGCTATAATGTGAAGCTTTCAACTCATAGTTTGTTTATCCGGCATGTGGTATAACTGTAACTCACGTATCCACAATAGATCAGCGTTGTTGTGCTCTCACCCGGTCTCTGGTTACGTTGTTCTTAATTGTATCGCTCCTTCACTGAGCGTCTCTTTGCGCATGCGCATTGAGTTCACCGGGGCGCCAAATTGTTCTCCAACCGTACGCTGTATTCTGGATGGATATTCATTCACACTGTCCGAAGCGGTAATGCCACCAGACGTGTTTTGGAACACGTAGTTCCTTCCTCACTGGTAAAAAGGCAATAGATGACTGCTGGGACCGAACAGCCTGCTTTTAAACCATTTGTGGTAAATGTTAATCTATGGACTGGATCATGCTAAATCCATCTTAATTCATTTATTAAATGTCACTGTATACTCTCATTTCATGAATTGTCTATATCAATATTCATATAAAATAAAGATGAAAATAGGAAATAAAAAATAGAATAAAAGTAATCATGTTAGTATACGTTAAATGGATATCACCTCCATTAATCATGGACATATGTAGCCATATATGACTGTGCACAGAGGCCAATACTTCTCACACCGTCTACTAGCGTATTGTATATCTATATGGATACCTATACCCAAATGATCACACCTATATTGTTTCTTGGTGTATACATGTTCTTTTATAATGTCAAAAACATCTTTTTATTCATACATATCAGTACACGTTATTAAATAAAATAATAATACGGACAATAATGTGGTTTGAAATAATGATACTCCCTCCAAAATAAAAATAGAAATAAAAGTAAAAATAAAAATAAATATGAAAACAAACATGAAAATAGAAATAAAAATTAAAATTATTTTTATTTCTGTTTTCGTATTTATTTTTATTTTGGAGGTAGTACCATTATTTTAAACCATATTATTTGCGATATCGTCCATATAACAACTATAACTATTAATCACACGTCTGGAACGTAACAATTAATGAGGAAACTGTGTCTTACATTAATCACATTTTTTATTACTATTTTTACTTTTTTATTGGAATAAATGCGTGAGCTCCATCCACATCAAAGGGACTTGGTTCATGAAACAGATGAGATGAATTGTATTTTTATGTGTTTTTAAATTATGTGGTTTTGTGGAATTATGTGTTTATTTTTTATATAGGTTTATTTTTAATGAATTAGGGTCCATTCACATGTCTGTAAGTGTTTTGCGGATCCAAAATTTGCGGACCGCACATCACAGACACTATAATAGAAAATGCCTTTTCTGGTCCGCAATTGTGGACAAGAATAGAACAAGTTCTATTTTTTTCAGGAACGGAATTGCGGATCCCAATAAAACGGATCCCGATTTGGTTTTGCTGAGGGGTAGTCAGTGGGCTGTGCTCCATGGATACCAGTGAGCGCCCTCTAAGACATTTTTGGGTTGTTGTAGTTTTACATAAAAATAACTTTTCTACCATTTACAATGTTTTATTGTTTAAAAAAAGAAGTTAAAATATAAACCTTACTATCAACATAATACATTATTTTTGGTGGTCACAGTAAACATAGTTTAAAAACAGTACTAGACTTGCTGTTTTCTATTCATCTCAGTTAACAAAAACAGAATAAAAAGCATAAAAAAATGGTACTATTCAAAACTACTAATTGTCCGGCAAACCCCCCTTCCCCCCCACACACACACAGTTAGGCCTCATGCACACAGCCGTTGTGCAGCTGTTCCGTGATCTGGGTCTGTGATCTTCAGCACCACAAAAAAATAGAACATGTTCTATTTTTTGCGGTGCGGAGGCACAGACAGAAACACCACGGAAGCACTTCGTAGTGCTTCCGATCTGTGCTTCTGCACCGCATTTCCTGGATTACGGACCCATTCAAGTGAATGGATCTGTGCCCATGTATTGCTGGGCTGCAATACGGGCATGGCCGGGCAACGGCCGTATGCATGAGGCCTTATTCTGTTGAAAAAATAAAAATGTAAAGGGACTTGAAATGCGGCAACACAAAAAGGAATTATTTAAAAAAAAAGCATTTTATTGTGCAAGTAAATCTCACTGACCTACAGAAATCAAGTTATCATGTTATTTATACCACACAGTGAGTGCTGTAAAAATAAATCCCCCTTAAAAATGTATTAAAAGTTGATATATTATATGTACCCCAAAATGGTTCCTATAAAAACTACAACCCATCCCTCAAATTGCATGTTTAATTTCAACATTTTTCCTTTGAGCATTAGCATGTTTTTTACCTGTTGAAAATATTATACTCATCTGCTTCCTGCCGCTCCATTCTGGCTCCATTCACTGGTTTTCCATTTCACTTCCTGTAAACTTTGAGTGGACATGGTCACTTGCACCACTGCAGTCAATGACTTGGCTCAGGAGGCGACACAACATTTGCTGGGTCACATGCAGCTTGAGAGCATGTCACCATGGCATTGGCTGCAATGGTGTGCGTGACCGTGTCCACTTGGGGGTGTACCGGACAGGAATCTAGACTAGTGAAGAGAGCCAAGGAGCCAGAATGGCTGGAAGCTGATGAGTATGATTTTTTTCTACAGGTAAAATATTCTGCTATTCACAGTAAAAATGTCCCAAAGCTAAACAAGTTCTTAAAAGCTAAAATTAGTTATGTCACTAAAGAGTTAAAATGCTCTTAATCTGGTGCACAACCGCATTTATTTGAGACATAAATTCAAAATAAAAATACAATAAAAAAGTGACATTTCCAGGAGGATTTTTCCAATTTTGATGTGACTTTTATGGGTGTTAAATCTTGAATAGCAAGTCTGGTGCATACCAGGTCTTCTGTTGTGGTTCACCTGTGTGCCTCAAACATTTATCCAATAAAATGGACAACTCTGAGAAGTACTTAGATCGCTCAAGTATTTATCAACAAGCAGATAGATGGTATAGTATATGAGGTGGTGATGCAAAACCAATGTAAAATCAAATAGAATTGATGAAAAAAACAAAACAAATCAAAAGTGCAACGAAATTGTCTAGATACAGGAGATTGGTGTGCATCCCAGTTCAACCTTTCTGCCATAGGAGTAGAATTCCAGAACTTCATACAGTAAAAGGTCAGCACTCTATGAATTCGATGCAATTACAGTGTGTTATTTTATTCTTAATTTTCATCCGCCACCAGTGTACATTAGTTACATAATTCATTCAGTGCTCTTTATCAAGCTAGTGTAGCTTCCTGGATGGACTGGTGGGATTGTGTATAAAGTCCGGTGTAAAGGTTTTAGGCAGGAGTGAAAAACAAATGCTGCAAGGTAAGAATGCTTTTAAAATAGAAGTGTTATTTTTTATCAATTAACAAAATGCTAATTGAATGAACAAAATAAAAATCTGAATGAAATCAATATTTGTGTCACCACTCTGTCTTCAAAACAGCATCAATTCTTCTAGGTACACTTGCACACAAGAACTATATTCAATGTAAAGAAGAACAAGGAGTCCTGGAAGTCATGATATGGACCCCACAGAGCCCTGATAGCTTCATCCAGTTTGTCTGGGATTACATGGAGAGACAGAAGGATTTGAGCGAGCCTACATCCACAGAAAATCTGTGGAAATCTTCCTGTCGAGTTCCATCAGAAACTGTGTGCAAGTGTACTTAGAAGAACACATCAAAATTATTACTTAAAGGGGTATTCCTGACCCAGACAGTGGGGGCATAATGTTAGGATATGCCCCATTGTCTGACTTGAAAGTCACGGAGGGCGCACTGCGCATGTGCGGCCGCCCTCCATTCATTTATATGGGGCCACCGAAAATTTAACCGAGCACTGGCTCGGCTATTTCCATCCGCCCCGTAGAAATGAACAGGAGTGCACTGTGCTTGCGCAGCCACCGCTTCCATTCATTTTTATGGGGCCGACAGAAATAGCCAAGCCAGAGCTTGGCTATTTTCGGCAGCCCCATAGAAATGAATGGAGGGCGCCCACACATGCGCACTGCACCCTCTATGACTTTCAAGGCTCCGTTTATGAGATAGGTGCAGGTCCCACCTCCTAGTGATATACCCCCATTGTCTGAGATGAGAATATGCCTTTAACTAGTTACTCAATTGCAGTGACAGTGAGAAGTACAAAAACAGAAATATTTCACATGGTTCAGGTTGAACGGTGTCCAGAAATGATGATTTAGGTGACCAAAAATGCTTGTTCATTAGATGAACAGTGTCACCTTTACAGAGGGCAATTATATGAAATGATCGTTCCTAGGAATGCTCCTTCCCCGCCTAGTGTCAGGAGATATGTAAGGTGACATGAGTCTTACACACTGATAGGTGACACATTCAAACAGGAGATACAAGAAACTTATCCATAGCCTTACATGACCTTGTCACTTGATACTTCATCTAAGTTTTACATGTCGCTTCCCCATCTGTCATGCTTTCGTTCAGACAGGAAACAGCAGCTCAGACATTAAATTATTCAATTAATAATATTAATTGCCCCTTGATTAGATCGCTGTGCCTGCAGTATAATAGAATGAAACATACGTATATAGTCAAATGATACTGTTAATAGTTTCTGTTTGTGACTAAAAGTGGTCCGAGAAGCAAAAAAACATCTTTAATGCAGTATATTTTCTGTAGCAACTGTGCGGCTAAGGGTGGGTTCACATCATGTTTTTTCCAATACACAATATACACAAAAAACATATGCGTTAAACAGATGCCTCAGACTGATACAGTAGCATCGGTTCACCATAAAGTTTCATTGTAGAAACTTTACCATTGAAAAAAAAGGTATACTATTTTTTACCGGACTGTGCAGGATACAAGAACGTGGTGTGCTGCGTTTTTGTACCCTTTTTTTTTCTAACGTTTGTATACGTCAAACAGAGGCATAATACGTGATGTGAACCCACCCTTACACATCCATTGCTGTGTAGTAGCAGGAGAAGCCAAAGCTCTGTTTTATAGTTATAGTGATACTTATAATGTTCCATTCTCTAATTTTCATAGCATACACAAGTAGAGTGTTAAAACGTATATTTTATTATACCTCAATTAAAATTTAAACCCCAATATGACAAATGATATAAATACAATTGCATAATCAAGGGATGCAAATAGTGTACCAAGGTTGCCACCACAAATGCAGATTATGGCGCCTCCACAAGTTCATAAAGTCGTTATGGGACCACAAAGGATAATGCATACTACCATAGACATCCATACCTGTTAAGATCTGCAGGTTAAGCAGATATTATTTATTTGACTCACTTATATACAGCTGACATATTCTTCAGCGCTTTACAGACATTGTCATCACTCCCCCTTAATGACAGATAGACTGTGGTGCCTCAGACTTGATCTGTAATAAATAGTCATCATCATCATCATCTAAGCCATCGCTTACGGATCATCCTTTTAAGCGTATGCTGTTGATAACAGAGAAGAATTAGCTTCATAGGCTAGTGCACAAGAAAGTGGTATCAGGGGACAAAAAAATTTATAGTGAATGCAAGAAGCGCCTCAAGCCATAGATAGTACTGCCGAGCTGGTTATGCCCAGCTCCACACACTTCCCTCTTTATTACTTGGCATCTTTATTAGATGCCCCACCAGTGTGCATTAGTTACATAATGCATTTAGTGCTCTTTTGCTCTTCATCAAGCTAGTGTAGCTTCCTGCATAGCATGGTGGGATTGTGTTGAGATTGATGCAAATGTTGTAAAAAAAAAAAAAGATAGATTGATCAAATTCACAGAGTGCTGTCTGTGGACACAAGCAGCACGTTACCACTGAAGCCAGTCATTGGCTGCAGAGGAGCATGTGACCATACCCATGCAGCGGCTAAAGAAAAGGAGCCTGGGACTGGAACCTGGACACAGCAGAGGCAGTGCGGAGTACTGGAGCAGCAGGAAGCAGGTAAATATGAGTCTTCTGTTTAGATAGACAGGTTGCAGGCATTTGGTAAAAACTCTGTATTTGTGGAGAATCACTTTAAAACTCTTCTCCTAATAATACTTCAAGTGACTTGGGAGGAGGTTAGGAGTGGTAATGGCTCTGGCTGTCACAATCAATCACAGTGAAAGGCCGTGCAATGAAAGGAGGGCACACTCTTTCTGGGCTACACCCTGATCCCGAGGCTCCTGCCTGATGGTAGTTGGGCTGCCATGATCTTAGGTTTTTGTGTGGGTGCAAGGCAGGGCGCGTGGAGTGCAGTGGCCACCATGTGGTATAAGAGTCAGAAAACCAGGCCAGTGGTAAAAGAATAAATGTCTCTCTTTGCTGTGGTGCAAAATAGGAGTTGTAGTACATTCAACTAGGGCAGTCACAGTTCCAACTGTACACAGAACAATTCTCTTCCAAATAGGGCTGCAACGATTAATCGATGTAATCAATAATCGATAACTGGATTCGTTGTCAACGAATCCAGTTATCGAATAACCGCCGATTCGTTGCTATGCGGGCGGGTGGTTGGATCCCCCTCCCCATAACAGCGCCACCCACAGATCCTCCCCATAACAGCGCCATCCACAGATCTCCCCATAATAGTGTCGTCCACAGATCCCCCCCATAACAGTGCCATCCACAATTTGTTTTAATATGGCCTTTGAACATAATTTTTCAAGTAAAATCATATAAACAGCTTTGTTTTGTAATTTTGTCGTTTTTCCCGATTAATCGTAGAAATTAATCGGCAACTAATCGATTATTCAAATAATCGTTAGCTGCAGCCCTACTTCCAAATATCGATGTATGGATTTAGGCAATGATAAGCGTTATAGCACTCTTTCTATACTATCTTTCTAAAGTCTCCATCAGTAGAATCTATGGCTGGTAACAGTACCTTGGTAATTATGGCTGTAGTGTCCACTGTGGTATATAGGGGTCTTGAAGACACATTTGGCCAGGATGTGTACAAGTGTAAAGGGTGTCTTAACAGTGGCCCCACTGCAGCAAAGTCTTAATGACTTTAGTAGCAAATTACCTTGCTGACTCCATATTGCTGCCTGTCTGCCGGACCCCATTTTCTGTAGCGGAATCCGGCAGAGATCCTTCCACTCCCCAGCAAATATGCTGGGATTAGGCCAGACAAAAAAAACGTTCTGGAACAGCCTGTCAGAGAGCTGTACTGCACATGTGAAAGTAGTCAAAAATTATGAAAAGTTAAAATTGCTCAAGAAATGTGTTTGATGAATGAATCGATTCAATCAATTCACTAATTTCTGCTTCTAACACTACACCTACAGGAAGGAATTTTTTTCCCCTCAAGTGGGGAAAATTAGCTTGAGCCTCACAGGGATTTTTTTGCCGTCCTCTGGATTAACTTGCAGGATAACAGGCCGAACTGGACGGACAAATGTCTTTTTTTTTGGCTTGTATACTATGTTTATATGTATGTTACACTTTTAATCGTAAAAACCCAAATTATAGGAATACATGTTAATAAATCAGTGCGGTGTAGAGAATATATGGCATTGTGCAAATTCACTCCTATCTTTGGGAACTAGGGGCATTTCCAGGGAAACTCAGAATATCTCAGAAACTACACTGAACAAAATTATAAACGCAACACTTTCGGGTTTGCTCCCATTTTGCATGAGCTGAACTCAAAGATCTGAAACATTTTCTATATACCGTATTTTTCGCCCCATAAGACGCACTTTCCCCCCCAAAAAATGGGGGAGAAATGCCCCTGCGTCTTATGGGGCGAATGCTGACAGGTGTAACATCGCTGGATGCAATGTAGAGCGAGCGGGGGCCGGGGGAGGGACTGGTAGGAGGAGCTGGGGGCCGGGAATAACGGCGGGCGGTGCAGTCAGTGTACTATAGCCCCGCCCCGCCGGTATAGCAATATAAAATATCTTATTCAAATAAAATGTATTACATATGCCCCCTCACTCCTAAATTCCTAATAGTACCTTACATCCTATCCCTAATAGGTTCTGTACGATGCCGGCAGGCCGGGCGGGTTGCAGCGTAACTTTCTGATCTCACTTGCCTGCACCGCCTACTCTATGAATGAAGCAGGCGGCGCAGGCAAGTGACGGCAGTGAGTGACTGCCGGGACACCGGCGTTGTACAGAACCTATTAGGAATAGGATGTAAGGTACTATTAGGAGTTTAGGAGTGAGGGGGCATATGTAATACATTTTTATTGAATAACACATTTCATATTTGTATACTGGGGGGGGGGGTCTGTGGATGGCACTGTTATGGGCTGGGGGGGTCTGTGGATGGCACGGTTATGGGGTGGGGGGTCTGTGGATGGCACATATATAACAGTGCCATCCACAGACCCCTCCCTGTAACAGTGCCAGCCACTGATCCCCCCTGTAACAGTGTCCGTCATCCACAGATCCCCCCATAACAGTGTCCGTCATCCACAGATCCCCCATAACAGTGTCCGTCATCCACAGATCCCCCATAACAGTGTCCGTCATCCACAGATCCCCCCATAACAGTGTCCGTCATCCACAGACCACCATTAGTTCCAAACCCACCAAAAGCACACCTTTTGGTTAAAAATATATATATTTTCATATTTTCCTCCCCAAAAACCTAGGTGCGTCTTATGGGCCGGTGCGTCTTATAGGGCGAAAAATGCGGTACACAAGACCCATTACTCTCGAATATTGTTCACAAATCTGTCTAAATCTGTGTTAGTGAGCACTTCTCCTTTGCCGAGACAATCCATCCCATCTCACAGGTGTGGCATATCAAGGTGCTGATTAGACAGCATGAATATTGCACAGGTCTGCCTTAGATTGACCACAATAAAAGACAACTCTGAAATGTGCAGTTTGATCACACAGAACAATGCCACAGATGTTGCACCGTTTGAGGGAGCGTGCAATTGGCATGCTGTTTGCAGGAATATCTGCCAGAGCGGTTGCCCATGCAATGAATGTTCATTTCTCTACCATAAGCTGTCTTCAAAGGCGTTTCAGAGAATTTGGCAGTACATCTAACCGGCCTCACAACCACAGACCACGTGTAAGCACACCAGCCCAGGACCTCCACATCCAGCATATTCACCTCCATGATCATCTGAGACCAGCCACCCGGACAGCTGCAGCAACAACCGGTTTGCATAGCCAAAGAATTTTTGCACAAACTGTCAGAAACCGTCTCAGGGAAGCTCATCTGCATGCTCGTCGTCCTCATCAGGGTCTGGACCTGACTGCAGTTTGTCGTCGTAACCGACTTGAGTGGGCAAATGCTCACATTCAATGGTGTCTAGCACGTTGGAGAGGCGTTCTGTTCACGGATGAATACCGTTTTTCACTGTTTAGGGCAGATGGCAGACACTGTGTGTGGCGTCGTGTGAGTGAGTGGTTTGCTGACGTCAACGTTGTGGATCGAGTGGCCCATGGTGGCGGTGGGGTTATGGTATGGGCAGGCGTATGTTATGGACAACGAACACAGGTGCATTTTATTGATAGCATTTTGAATGCACAGAAATACCGTGACGAGATCTTGAGGCCCGTTGTTGTGCCATTCATCCACGACCATCACCTCATGTTGCAGCATGATAATGCACGGCCCCATATTACAAGTTCTTGCATGGCCAGCATACTGACCGGACATGTCACTCATTGAGCATGTTTGGGATGCTCTGGATTGACGTATACGACAGCGTGTTCCAGTTCCTGCCAATATTCTGCAACTTCGCACAGCTATTATAGAGTAGTGGACCAACATTCCACAGGCCACAATCAACAACCTGATCAACTCTATGCGACAGAGATGTGTGAGGCAAATGATGGCCACACCAGATACTGACTGGTTTTCTGAACCCCCCAGTAAGGCAAAACTGCACATTTCAGAGTGTCCTTTTATTGTGGGCAGTCTAAGGCACACCTGTACAATATCCATGCTGTATAATCAGTACCTTGATATGCCACACCTGTGAGGTGGGATGGATTTTCTCGGCAAAGGAGAAGTGCTCGCTAACTAATGTTTCAGATCTTTGAGTTAAAGTTCATGCAAAATGGGAGCAAAACCGAAAGTGTTGCATTTATATTTTTGTTCAGTGTATAAACTATAGGGTGATCTCATTGCTTTTATCTGGGCAAGGAATATGGGATAAAAATACCTTTTAAGTTCAGGGACGGACTGGGAACTTAAAGTAGCCCCTGAAAAAACTTAAAAGTAGCCCCATGTTGTAGGCAGGTCCAAATTGACAGAAATTAGGGCAATAAAGGTAGATGGTGTCTGCAGAAATAGGCAGGGAAAGAAGTAGGCAGAGTCAGCAATACAGTAGTGCAACACATAACGCCCTCAGCAAAACCAAATACCACAGTGCCGCACAGACTACTGCCTCTGCAGAACCAAATACTGTCACCCTCGGCACAGTATTCAACTGTATCACCGTAAAGATTGTTATACAGTTGAATTCAGAAGGGCACCTGCGATCGTTAGTCAGGGTCATAAGTACCAGATGCTCCTACTTTAGTGCTAAGTGCATCAGATCTTTACATATGTGTCCAGCGGCTGTGCAGAGGCTCTGGTCGCCCTTTCGGGATATTTCCATGTAGGGCCTATGGCCAGTCCGCCCCTGTTCAAGGTACATTGCAGATTTGCTGTTGTGGATTTGTTTGCAGTAAATCAACAGCGTTTTACAGTAGCAACAAAGCTGTTCAGCAAATCTCATCCACATACTGCTCAAAAATATGCAACATAATTTGACCCTGATTTTAGGTCTACAGCATGTCAATGTATGCGCCATGCATTGCAAAGGGTGGAAACCATGTCGAATCTGTAGGAAAGTCCACATCACAATTCATATGTACCTCGTGAAGATTTTGCGGCAGATTCATCGCAGATTTTGTATACCTTGGATTTTCCCTGTCACTAAGTTTGCTAAACACAGCACTCACATAGTGGCATGTCTCTGAATGAAAAAGCTATGGTTTCTGCATTTGTGTTGTTGCTATGGAAATCAATGATATCACTTGGGGCTGGGGAAATACTGGGAGGATATTGTGTGTTTCTTTCTAGCATTCCTCAGTATACAGATTACTCGATAAACATTAGATCATTATGTGATCGGCATATAGAGGAATGCCTGAACAACACTCACTGCAACCGACAGAACCAGGGAAGAAGGCCATACTATCTGCAACCCTGCATGATGTGGATGCATTGTACTGGGGCATCACACATTCATTGAAGATCCTGCATCTTAGTGCAAAATCTTCAACACCACCTCAATACCATGTTCTGTTAATAAAGCGGGTGTCTTTAAATGTAGCGTTGGCACCCTTTGGCACAAGGACCTAGGTGCTACTATGCACCCCTATACAGTAGGTATACATTTGAAAGTCTATGTTACTGATAATGAATGAGTGATAATTAATTGCACCCAATTTTGCTTTACTAGAGCCTTCCCGCTCTATTGTTATGCCAATACTTTACATTTTTGCTTTGCAACCATGTGGAGATGTCACATATGTATGTCCTAAAATGGAAACGTATGTTCTCAAGAATCACAATTACATCAGATATTGAATTAAATGGGTTATCCCATGAATGGGATGTCACATATATATGTCCTAAAATGGAAACGTATGTGTCACGACCATGTTTATGGCCGTGACTCCTTGGGAGCCGCATACAGTTGCCCGCGGTTTGGGTTGTTGTGTCAACCGCAGCTGGAGGCATAATGTTGTTTGCCTCAAGTGCGGTTGCCGCGGACAACAGGTATGTGTGCGGTTGCCGCAGAGTTTCTCTGCGTGTATGTATGCACTTTTGTATGTCTGTGTGCACTCTGTTTTATGTGTGGTGTGCACTGACATCTTCCCTTCACTGTGGTTGCCCGTGGCAACGTTTGGTTGTATGTGTACATGTGGCAGTGTCCCGGCCTTCGGGCTGACTCCCAGGACATGGTTGCCACCCATGTCGTTGCCTGCGGCAACAGCCACAGTGTGTTCTTGGTTTGGACACTTCCCCTTTAAGTTGTGTTCACTGTTTTCCTTTCTTTGGTATTGGAAGGGTTAACTCCCTTTCTGTGTGTGTGAGTCACGGGGTGTGTCTGACTGTTGGGTGTGGCTTCTTGGCCCTATAAAGCCTTAGTTGTAGGCAGTAGTCAGAGAGGGTGCTTCAGCCATGCTTGCTGGAGACATCCTTCTGGTTATTTACCAACTGCCAGTGGGGGCCTCCCTTCTGGTCATAAAAATAATGTCGTAGCGAGTAAGGTAGGGGGTGGCACCACTATCCCGGCTGCGTACACAAGGATCATATGCTCCTGACGGCTGGAGAGGACGGCACACGATCGGTGGTGCTCAGCTGCGCAGGTAAAGTTCAGTGTGAGCGTAATAGGAGGTAAATGAAAACAGCGGCACTCACCCGTGTGCTTCAAACAACTTCAGTAGCTTTATTCATTCCAGGATTAACTCAGGCAGGGGGCGGATGTACACAGGCACGCATTGATCAGCGGCGGCCGTTTCGCGCTAACTGCGCTTCTTCTGGCTGTGCGTCCGACAAAGTGATATATAAACCGCACACAATAAAACACAAAGATCCATGCAATAAATTAAAATAAGTATGCAAATCAAGCGGCAAATATTTGTGTAATATTACACTACAAAGCACTATAAGAATGGGCTGAGATCATTTCTATCGTTGAGCCCGAGTTCTCCCAGGGCCTGGGTGCGTATTATCCACCTAGCCTCTCTCTGCAGGAGGACGCACAGCCAGAAGAAGCGCAGTTAGCGCGAAACGGCCGCCGCTGATCAATGCGTGCCTGTGTACATCCGCCCCCTGCCTGAGTTAATCCTGGAATGATTAAAGCTACTGAAGTTGTTTGAAGCACACGGGTGAGTGCCGCTGTTTTCATTTACCTCCTATTACGCTGATAAAAATAATGTCGTTTGGTGTTTAGAAGATGTGTTTGTCTTTATGCTTCTTTATTGCAGCTTATGGATCTGGGTTCCTGTGCGTGGATGTGTGGTTGCTGGGTTCATCTCAGGTTGTGTGGACATCAGCTTGCAAGCACAGGGATCCAGTCAGCAAGGCTGTGGCAGGTAGGTGGAACTAGTACTGTTCACCTGCCATATCCATAAGACTATTGGTGTTCCCCTTTTCCCTGCAGCTTGGCCAGTGAGACTCCTGTTCCTCCATGTCCAGAAGGAACAGGCCGTCTTACCTTGACTCCTAGTTCAGGGACCGGTCGGAGGGTGAGTTAGGGATCCGAGGTTCCTGAGCATGGGTCCTCCTACCTTAAAGGTTGGCCCATGCAGCTAGGAGTTAGGGTCAGGTTAGGGACGCTTTAGGAGGTGACCTGCTCCCTAATCCTGTCGTCCTGGTCGAGCAGCGACCATCTTCCGCCATCGCACGGCTGAGGGTTTTCCCCATCCTCAGCCGTGACAGTATGTTCTCAAGAATCACAATTACATCAGATATTGAATTAAATGGGTTATCCCATGAATAATGTAAAAACTAAAACCAGAGAACATATAGTACATGACAACCTCTTTCTAACAATGCTAGAACCAGCCCTCTACCTCAGCGGACCCCACCCGCCGGGCCGCGGCCCAGGACCGGGCCCTGGAAGATGGTTTGTCGGGCCGCGGTGATCAGGGCAGTCTTTAACGCTGTACTAATGAAGCGCTTCCATTATGGAAGCGCTTCATTAGTACAGAAGGACCAGGAAGCGGTGAAGGATCTGTACTCACCGCTTCCTGGTCCACGGCTCGGCTATTGGCTGTGCAGGGCTGCGTACAGCGTGAGGTCTCTCTGTGACCTCACACTGTGCGCCGCTATACACAGCCAGCCGACAGCAAAATGAAGAGGATCGCGATGGTGACCAGGAGCAGGAGAGGTAAGTGTTTTTTTTTTTTTTTGCACTGGGGACTGATGGCTGACCTGGGGGGGGCTTATGGCTGACATGGGGGGGCTTATGGCTGACATGAGGGGCTAATGGGGGCTTATGGCTGACATGAGGGGCTAATGGGGGGCTTATGGCTGACATTGGGGGGCTAATGGGGGCTTATGGCTGACATTGGGGGGGTAATGGGGGGTTTATGGCTGACATTTGGGGGGTTTATGGCTGACATTAGGGAGGTTTATGGCTGACATTGGGGAGGTTTATGGCTGACATTGGGGAGGTTTATGGCTGACATTGGGGGCTGATAGATGGCTAAAGGTTTGGGGGGTTTATCTGAGCCATTGGGGGTCTGATCTGAGGTCTGATTAACATTGGGAGTCTGACCTGAGGTGTAATTAATTTTTTTTTTTCTTATTGTTCTCTAAAACTAGGTGCATCTTATAGGGCGAAAAATACGGTACAGTGCAGCAGAGACCATAGTCAGTTTATATAGTCGTTATATAGTGTTATATATTTTAATATGCACCTTGTGCTTTGTTATGCGCGTGAATCAGTCAGCCCCGCCCACCCCCTAAGCCCCCCTCCCCCCCCCCTTCACCCGGTCCCTGGGAAAATTGTCTTGCATGAAACTGGTCCTTGGTGCAAAAAAGGTTGGGGACCACTGCTCTACCTCACATGGATCCAGAGATCTCCCCATTGATTGCTCTGCTAGATTTATATCAAGCTGACAGCTCAGGGGGCGTGTCTTTTCTGCTGCAGCTCTGGGGGCGTTTCCATGCTCTCCCTATCACAGCTCAGGAGGCAGTTGAAGGATGAAACTGAGCATGTGCAGCTATCTCAGTGAGCAGGTCAAAGAAATAAGAAAAAGAACAAACAGCAGGTGGCGCTATACAGATACATTTTATTAATTAACTCAATAGCTATACAAAATGTGTCTTTGTATTCCTCACCTGATTGCCATCACACACTTGTCTTTGTACTCCTCATCTGATTGCCATCACACACACTTGACACCATCTGAACCAAATAAGTTTATCTTGGTCTCATCAGACCACAGGACATGGTTCCAGTAATCCATGTCCTTAGTCTGCTTGTCTTCAGCAAACTTTTTGCAGGCTTTCTTGTGCATCATTTTTAAAGGAGGCTTCTGTCACGGCGGGGAGTGGGGAAAACCCCCCACTGTGCAATGGCAGTGGCTGCAACGCCAGATAGCAGGGCACAGGGAGCTGGTCATCACCTAAAGTAACCCTGAGCTCTCCCTGGACTCCTAGCGCATGAGCCACCTCAGATGGTAAGGGGGCTCATGCTCACGAACCTAGGACCCTACTATCCCTGGAATGCCCTAGGCCTAATTACAGGGCAGAGACCACCCATTCATCCTACACCACGGATGAAAAGGTGTCTCCAGAGGCCTAGTGGCAGACAGGAAGCAAGACCATGGGATAAACAATACGGCAGGTAAGTTACACAGCAACATAACTATGCTATCCACACTTACCTGCCATAGCCAAGATGGAATTCGGCTCCAGGCTGGGAAACCCAAAGTCTTGTCTTCGCTTAAACCCCTCCGGGAAAGCACATCCCTTTCAGAGCCAAGACAACACCAGAAAACCTCCATACACCAACCACACCAATACACACCAATACAACATACACCAGGTGGGGGAGGAAAACAGAGACACACTGGAGGGGACACATAGCCAGGGCAAGACAACAATATAATAAATAAGGGTGACTCACACAGACACAAAGACATACCGCCAGGGAGCAGAGCTCCTACACAGGCAGACAACAAAATAAGACTGACCACAGGCTCCAACACACCATCATATAAAGAGGCCTGAGGTCATACCCACCACACCTAGCAGACACACCTAAATTAACCCCGTGACAACCAAAACGGGGAAAGCACCAAATAAAGGAAAGTGTACGTGCAAACGGAAAACTACACGTTGATCCTGGCAACCAGTTTGCACGCAACAGCGTCACGGTCAAACATAAATTGGCCGTGACAGCTTCCTTCTGTGACAACAGCAATGCAGACCAATTTAATGCAGTGTGCGGCGTATGGTCTGAGCACTGACAGGCTGAACCATCATCTCTTTAACCCCTACAGAAATGCTGGCAGCACTCATACTTTTATTTTAAAAAGACAACCTCTGGATACAACTCTGGGTACTTGTATTCAGCTTCTTTGGTCGACCATGGCGAGGCCTGTTCTGAGTGGAACCTGTCTTGTTAAACCACTGTATGGTCTTGGCCACATTGCTCCAGCTCAGTTTCAGGGTGTTAGCAATCTTTCTATAGCCTAGGCCATCTGTAGATCAGATCCTCAGAGAGTTCTTTGCCATGAGATGCCATGTTAAACTTCCAGTGACCAGTATAAGAGAGTGTGAGAGCGATAACACCAAATTTAACATACCTGCTCCCCATTCACATCTGAGACCTTGTAAGACTAATGAGTCACATGACACTTTTTTTTTGTGCACAATTTGGCTATTTTCACTTAGGGGTGTTGTCACAGCTGAGGATGGGGAAAATCCTCAGCCGTGCGATGCCAGAAGATGTTACGCGCTGCTTGACCAGGAGGACAGTATTAGGGAGCAGGTCACCTCCTATTGCGTCCCTAAACTGACCCTGACTCCTATCCATATGAGTCAACCCTGAAGGTGGGAGGACTCATACACCGGATGTCTAGGGGTCCCTACTAGCCCTCAGGATTGCCCTGGAACAAGGAGCAGGGTAAGACGACCTGTTCTTTCTGGACACGAATGAACTGGAGTCTCACTGGCCAAGCTGCAGGGAAAGGAACATAAACAGCCTATGGATATGGCAGGAGGCTGAAAAGCACTTCCACACCTACCTGCCACAGACACTCAGACTGGATCCCGTGCAAGACAGCAAGTGTCCACACCCAAACACAAATGGACACAGCACACACACAAACACACAGGAACCCAGATCCATAGGTGCATAACATAACAAAAGAAAACATCAAGTGGACATCAACATAAACCCAAGAGTCACAGTTAGTTAATGACCACAAGGGTGGTCCCCACTGGCAGATGTAAATACCAGGAGAGTGTCTCCATCAAAGCATGGCTGAAGCACCCCTCTGACCTGCACTATACACTGAGGCTTTATAGGCCCAAGTAGTCACACCCACATAGAGACACCCAGTGTCTCACACACACAGAAAGGGAGTTAACCCTTCCACCACCAGGGAAGGGAAAACACCACTTAAAGGGGAAGTGCACACAATACATAAAACCAAGTGCACACATACCAAATGGAACCGCATGCACAACATAGCAAGCTGCCACGATACAGCTCAGACCGCTATGCTGCCACATACATACTGTTGCCAGCGGCAACCACAGGTGAGGCAAATACCACAGCCCTCACCTGTGATTGACAACCAAACCAAAACCGCTGACAACCGCATGCGGTTCAGGAGTCACGACCATAACCATGGCCGTGACACTCCCACCCCTCAAAGCCCCCCCACCCAAAAAAGAAAACTAGTGAGGGACTCACACAAGGGGAAAGGAAAAGGGAACATCCACTCTCAGGAAATGGTTCCCACAAAGTCGCTGCCAGCTGCATCCTCTCCCAGCACACACTAAAGCTAGTCCAACGAGGCCTGCAGCCAGCCACACCGACACAGGGAAGAGAACCACTGAGACGTGGACGAGGGGACTCTCCACTCACGTCCCCACTCCAGTCGCTGCCAGCAGACAGTCCTAACCAGCACGCAGCCGGACCACTAACGGAATGCTGCCAGCAAACGACCAGAGATGGGAACATGGAGAAGGACGAGGGATCACGGACACGGAAGGTAAGGTGGCGGGGAATAAGCCACCAACCGTGCCGTTAACGGTGATCCCCCTTAACGCTCTCCCTCCGGAGAACGCGCATGCAGGCCACAAGCAGATGGCACTGCATGCTGCACCCTCTTTCGAAGGTGTGCACACCAAAAAAGAAACACGTGCAAATATAAAATCAGGGGACGCCAAAAGCGAACACGGTGAAGGGATGGCGGGGAAAAGCCAGGTCACCGCGCCGTCAGCGGCGAAACCCCCACAACGCTCTCCCTCTGGAGAACGCTCATGCACCCCATCCGCAGATGGCGGTACATGCTTCACCCTCTTTCGAGGGAAGGCCACGTGAGGAGCCTTTGTGGTCATACTGTCACGGCTGAGGATGGGGAAAATCCTCAGCCGTGCGATGCCAGAAGATGTTACGCGCTGCTTGACCAGGAGGACAGTATTAGGGAGCAGGTCACCTCCTATCGCGTCCCTAAACTGACCCTGACTCCTATCCATATGAGTCAACCCTGAAGGTGGGAGGACTCATACACCGGATGCCTAGGGGTCCCTACTAGCCCTCAGGATTGCCCTGGAACAAGGAGCAGGGTAAAACGACCTGTTCTTTCTGGACACGAATGAACAGGAGTCTCACTGGCCAAGCTGCAGGGAAAGGAACATAAACAGTCTATGGATTTGGCAGGAGGCTGAAAAGCACTTCCACACCTACCTGCCACAGACACTCAGACTGGATCCTGTGCAAGACAGCAAGTGTCCACACCCAAACACAAATGGACACAGTACACACACAAACACACAGGAACCCAGATCCATAGGTGCATAACATAACAAAAGAAAACATCAAGTGGACATCAACATAAACCCAAGAGTCACAGTTAGTTTATGACCACAAGGGTGGGCTCCACTGGCAGATGGAAATACCAGGAGAGTGTCTCCAGCAAAGCATGGCTGAAGCACCCCTCTGACCTGCACTATACACTGAGGCTTTATAGGCCCAAGTAGTCACACCCACATAGAGACACCCAGTGTCTCACACACACAGAAAGGGAGTTAACCCTTCCACCACCAGGGAAGGGAAAACACCACTTAAAGGGGAAGTGCACACAATACATAAAACCAAGTGCACACATACACACATACCAAACGGAACCGCATGCACAACATAGCAAGCTGCCACGATACAGCTCAGACTGCTATGCTGCCACATACATACTGTTGCCAGCGGCAACCACAGGTGAGGCAAATAACACAGCCCTCACCTGTGATTGACAACCAAACCAAAACCGCTGACAACCGCATGCGGTTCAGGAGTCACGACCATAACCATGGCCGTGACAGGTGTACTCACTTTTGTTGGCAGTGGTTTACACATTAATGGCTGTGTGTTTTTGGGGGCACACCAAATTTACACTGTTATACAAGCTGTACACTGACTACTTTACATTGTATCAAAGAGTCAGATCTTCAGTGTTGTCCCATGAAAAGATAGAATGCAATATTTACAAAAATATGAGGGGTGTACTCAGTTTTGTAAGATACGGTAGTGAGGAGTCCAGAAGACACTATTTTTTATTTTCCCTCTGCCGTCATTCTCCCAATGTCAGCACTTAAAGCTGCGCCGGAATATACGGTCTGGCTTGCTGTGCTAACACAATAGGGAGGACTCATGAGTGTATGCACAGCAGTCCTGACAATGCATTTTAGAGTAGTTATGAGCACTGATGGGAGGTGGGGGTACAGTAGGAAAATAGAAATAGAGATCTGGATTTCTTATCTGCAGTACTACTCACGTGTCACCAAAGATCATAGTCCAAGATCACGACAGATGACAGATTCCCTTTACAGTTCTGGTTTGCATTAGTTTCAATATACTTGCCTTGCTCTGGTTTTAATATTGTTGCCTTTTCTTTACTCTGCTTCTGTCACCCCCAAACAGCAATTTTCAGTTTTGGACTTAATATATTTGCTAATGTACGCAGATTTCATATATACCCCTCTTACCTCTGGCTGTGCTGTAATTTCAGTAAAAATAGTACTTTTGTGATATGCAAATTATTTCACTACCAGCAAGTTGGGCGGACTTGCTGGTAGCCGCCGCATCCTCGGTCTGAAAAAACGCCCCCTCCTCCACTTGATTTACAGGGCCAGCGAGCGCTCTCATCCTCCAGCTGGCCCTTCCTGCAGCTCAAATCCCACGCCTGCGCCGTTCCGGTCCTCATTCGGCACAGGCGCTCTGAAAGAAGGATGCTCGCTTGGCTGCTCCTTCCTCAGTGCGCCTGCCCCGATGACGTCAGCCCTACACCCAGAAGAGAAGACGCCGACATCGCTGGTAAGGAGGCGGAGAGTCCGGTGACGTCGCTGGATGCTTGATTTAGGTATTTGCCTAATAAGCATGCAGCCACTACAACCACCAACGAAATGGGGTGCCATTATAAAAAAAATAGGATATTTAGAGATAATATACCACCAACGCTTATAAATAATATACCCATAATTAATAAATATATATATAGAGAGAGAGAGAGAGCACATATAAATAAATAAATATAGATATATGTATGTATATATAACATATAAATATATATATATATATATATATATATCAAACACAGCCATAAATAAGTGTATATATATATATATATATATATATATATATATATATGTATATACATATACAGTACAGACCAAAAGTTTGGACACACCTTCTCATTCAAAGAGTTTTCTTTGTTTTCACGAATATGAAAATTGTAGATTCACATTGAAGGCATCAAAACTATGAATAACAAAAAAGTGTGAAACAGAAAATATGTAATATTTTAGGTTCTTCAAAGTAGCCAAAGGTGTGCCCTGTCAGGTTTAATAAGTGCGATTTCTTGCCTTATAAATAGGGTTGGGACCATCAGTTGCGTTGTGGAGAAGTCAGGTGGATACACAGCTGATAGTTCTACTGAATAGACTGTTAGAATTTGTATTATGGCAAGAAAAAAGCAGATAAGTAAAGAAAAATGAGTGGCCATCATTACTTTAAGAAATGAAGGTCAGTCAGTCCGAAAAATTGGGAAAACTTTGAAAGTGTCCCCAAGTGCAGTCACAAAAACCATCAAGCGCTACAAAGAAACTGGCTCACATGCGGACTGCCCCAGGAAAGGAAGACCAAGAGTCACCTCTGCTGCGGAGGATAAGTTCATCCGAGTCACCAGCCTCAGAAATCGCAGGTTAACAGCAGCTCAGATTAGAGACCAGGTCAATGCCACACAGAGTTCTAGCAGCAGACACATCTCTAGAACAACTGTTAAGGAGACTGTGTGAATCAGGCCTTCATGGTAGAATATCTGCTAGGAAACCACTGCTAAGGACAGGCAACAAGCAGAAGAGATTTGTTTGGGCTGAAGAACACAAGGAATGGACATTAGACCAGTGGAAATCTGTGCTTTGGTCTGATGAGTCCAAATTTGAGATCTTTGGTTCCAACCACCGTGTCTTTGTGCGACGCAGAAAGGGTGAACGGATGGACTCTACATGCCTGGTTCTCACCGTGAAGCATGGAGGAGGAGGTGTGATGGTGTGGGGGTGCTTTGCTGGTGACACCGTTGGGGATTTATTCAAAATTGAAGGCATACTGAACCAGCATGGCTACCACATCATCTTGCAGCGGCATGCTATTCCATCCGGTTTGCGTTTAGTTGGACAATTACCCCAAACACACCTCCAGGCTGTGTAAGGGCTATTTGACCATGAAGGAGAGTGATGGGGTGCTGCGCCAGATGACCTGGCCTTCACAGTCACCGGACCTGAACCCAATCGAGATGGTTTGGGGTGAGCTGGACCGCAGAGTGAAGGCAAAAGGGCCAACAAGTGCTAAGCATCTCTGGGAACTCCTTCAAGACTGTTGGAAGACCATTTCAGGTGACTACCTCTTGAAGCTCATCAAGAGAATGCTAAGAGTGTGCAAAGCAGTAATCAAAGCAAAAGGTGGCTACTTTGAAGAACCTAGAATATGACATATTTTCAGTTGTTTCACACTTTTTTGTTATGTATATAATTCCACATGTGTTAATTCATAGTTTTGGTGCCATTAGTGCGGGCATGTCCAAAGTCCGGCCCGCGGGCCAATTGCGGCCCGCGGCCAGGAGTAAAACGGCCCCCCAGAGGTTTGATTGAATCGTTAGTATTCCGGCCCCCGGCCCCTCTCACCAGTCACCGCCAGCTCACCGGGAGCCCACAGCTTACAGGAAGAGGCTGCATCAGCAAAGGCCAAATCTCGCGGCGACGTCCGAGATCACGCAAGATTTGGTCTTTGCCTTCACAGAGAAGGAAAGCCAAGATCTCACAACGTCCGAGATCTCGCGGGATTTGGGCTCAGGGAGAAGGAAAGCCCAAATCTCAGATGTCACGAGATCTCTGACGTCACGAGATCTCGGACATCGCGAGATCTCGACTTTTCTTCTCTGTAGTAAGGCCAGAATATATATGTCTTACAGAATAGGTAGGATTATCTTTGTTTTACATTGTAAATTATGGGAACTATCTTATAAATGTCTAGACTATGAGGCCCATATCTAAAGAGTTCTCCTCACAGTCTATAGATTGCACCCTTCTCAGGTTGGCCTCTCTGATTAGGTCAGTTACATAAATGGCTAGGCCAGGCCAGAAACCTAATTCCTCTGTCTTCTTACAGATTAATTTTCCTAACTAACTGCACATACACTATCTCACTCTGACTGAATGGCCAGGAGGATGGCAGCAAATCCCCAATACAGTTCAACCTCAACCTTGTTGCATAGTTTTCTACACAGAACCGGCATAGAGTTCCGTCATCGGGGCTCTATGCCGGAAGAATCCTGATCAGTTTTATCCTAATGCATTCTGAATGTAGAGAAATCCGTTCAGGATGCATCAGGATGTCTTCAGTTCCGGACCTGAACGTTTTTTGGCCGGAGAAAATACCGCAGCATGCTGCGCTTTTTGCTCCGGCCAAAAATCCTGAACACTTGCTGCAAGGCCGGATCCGGAATTAATGCCCATTGAAAGGCATTGATCCGGATCCGGCCTTAAGCTAAACGTCGTTTTGGTGCATTGCCGGATCCGACGTTTAGCTTTTTCTGAATGGTTACCATGGCTGCCGGGACGCCTTTGAACCAGATCTAGCCTATCTGCTGCAGTCCAGATCTCAGTTTCACCCTTCACATTAGTGCAGCAAGATTTTTTTCAGTTGAAATGAATACATTGTAAAATCTCAGTTAAAGGGAACCTGTCATCAACTTTATGCTAATCTCACTGAGGGCAGCATAAATTAGTGACAGAAATGCTTATTTCAGCGGTGTGCCCCTCATGAGCGAAAAGTAAGTGGTTGCTGAGAACCAGCATCATAATCATTACAGCCCAGGCCTTGAAAAGAGTCAAATCTACCTGAGAAGAGTCCTGGTTATTCCTAATCTCTTGCTCTCCCCGTCCATCTGCTGATGATTACCAGTTCTCTCCTAGACAGAAAGGGAACTTGGTAGAAGACGGTCAGTCATGAGCAGGAATCTATGACTAACCAGGACTCTTCTCAGGTGGCCGGGACTCTTTTCCAGGCCCAGTCTGCAATGATTGTGATGTTGGTTCTCGGCAACCACTTACTTTTAACTTATAAATGACAGGCCGCTGAAATCAACTCCCCTGTCTCTACTTTATTCTGCCTTTAGTATAGTATGGGCGGAATAAAGTTGATAACAGGTTCCCTTCAATGTCAGTTGGTCAATCAGTTATAAATATATTTGAACATATGAGTATACTTGGTGTTATGTTCCAGTTCACATTTTTGGAATTTAAAAGTTAACAGACAACCTTGTAAAGTACTGTTTCCGACATATTTCTGCCTCCTGTTTTTTATATTGAAGGCAGAGTGATTTAACACCTGTTTAGATTTGTCATCCAAGTCACAAAATGAAAGGTATGCCGTTTGCAATAAAATTTGCATAAAATAGTTAATTTGCATGTAATTTTCATGGTTCAAAGAATGTTGGGCAAAATGGTCGGCCCTCGCACATGTTCAATTTATCAAATCTGGCCCTCCTCGAAAAAAGTTTGGACACCCCTGCATTAGTGGGAATCTACAATTTTCATAGTCATAAAAATAAAGAAAACTCTTTGAACGAGAAGGTGTGTCCAAACTTTTGGTCTGTACTGTATATATATACACACACATTTATTTATGGCTGTGTATGATATATATATATTTATATGTAATATACTGTATATATATATACAGACGTGGACAAAATTGTTGGTACCCTTTGGTCAATGAAAGAAAAAGTCACAATGGTCACAGAAATAACTTTAATCTGACAAAAGTAATAATAAATTAAAATTCTATAAATGTTAACCAATGAAAGTCAGACATTGTTTTTCAACCATGCTTCAACAGAATTATGTAAAAAAATAAACTCATGAAACAGGCATGGACAAAAATGATGGTACCCCTAACTTAATATTTTGTTGCGCAACCTTTTGAGGCAATCACTGCAATCAAACGCTTCCTGTAACTGTCAATGAGACATCTGCACCTCTCAGCAGGTATTTTGGCCCACTCCTCATGAGCAAACTGCTCCAGTTGTGTCCGGTTTGAAGGGTGCCTTTTCCAGACTGCATGTTTCAGCTCCTTCCAAAGATGCTCAATAGGATTGAGGTCAGGGCTCATAGAAGGCCACTTTAGAATAGTCCAATTTTTTCCTCTTAGCCATTCTTGGGTGTTTTTAGCGGTGTGTTTTGGGTCATTGTCCTGTTGCAAGACCCATGACCTGCGACTGAGACCAAGCTTTCTGACACTGGCTAGTACATTTCTCTCTAGAATTCCTTGATAGTCTTGAGATTTCATTGTACCCTGCACAGATTCAAGACACCCTGTGCCAGACGCAGCAAAGCAGCCCCAGAACATAACAGAGCCTCCTCCATGTTTCACAGTAGGGACAGTGTTCTTTTCTTGATATGCTTCATTTTTTCGTCTGTGAACATACAGCTGATGTGCCTTGGCAAAAACTTCGATTTTTGTCTCATCTGTCCACAGGACATTCTCCCAGAAGCTTTGTGGCTTGTCAACATGTAGTTTGGCATATTCCAGTCTTGCTTTTTTATGATTCGTTTTCAACAATGGTGTCCTCCTTGGTCGTCTCCCATGTAGTCCACTTTGGCTCAAACAACGACGGATGGTGCGATCTGACACTGATGTTCCTTGAGCATGAAGTTCACCTTGAATCTCTTTAGAAGTCTTTCTAGGCTCTTTTGTTACCATTCGGATTATCCGTCTCTTAGATTTGTCATCAATTTTCCTCCTGCGGCCACGTCCAGGGAGGTTGGCTACAGTCCCATGGATCTTAAACTTATGAATAATATGTGCAACTGTACTCACAGGAACATCTAGTTGCTTGGAGATGGTCTTATAGCCTTTACCTTTAACATGCTTGTCTATAATTTTCTTTCTGATCTCTTGAGACAGCTCTTTCCTTTGCTTCCTCTGGTCCATGTCGAGTGTGGTACACACCATATCACCAAACAACACAGTGATTACCTGGAGCCATATATATAGGCCCAATGGCTGATTACAAGGTTGTAGACACCTGTGATGCTAATTAGTGGACACACCTTGAATTAACATGTCCCTTTGGTCACATTATGTTCTGTGTTTTCTAGGGGTACCATCATTTTTGTCCATGCCTGTTTCATGAGTTTATTTTTTTACATAATTCTGTTGAAGCATGGTTGAAAAACAATGTCTGACTTTCATTGGTTAACATTTATAGAATTTTAATTTATTATTACTTTTGTCAGATTAAAGTTATTTCTGTGACCATTGTGACTTTTTCTTTCATTGACCAAAGGGTACCAACAATTTTGTCCACGTCTGTATATATATATATATATATATATATACATACAGACGTGGACAAAATTGTTGGTACCCTTTGGTCAATGAAAGAAAAAGTCACAATGGTCACAGAAATAACTTTAATCTGACAAAAGTAATAATAAATTAAAATTCTATAAATGTTAACCAATGAAAGTCAGACATTGTTTTTCAACCATGCTTCAACAGAATTATGTAAAAAAATAAACTCATGAAACAGGCATGGACAAAAATGATGGTACCCCTAGAAAACACAGAACATAATGTGACCAAAGGGACATGTTAATTCAAGGTGTGTCCACTAATTAGCATCACAGGTGTCTACAACCTTGTAATCAGCCATTGGGCCTATATATATGGCTCCAGGTAATCACTGTGTTGTTTGGTGATATGGTGTGTACCACACTCGACATGGACCAGAGGAAGCAAAGGAAAGAGCTGTCTCAAGAGATCAGAAAGAAAATTATAGACAAGCATGTTAAAGGTAAAGGCTATAAGACCATCTCCAAGCAACTAGATGTTCCTGTGAGTACAGTTGCACATATTATTCATAAGTTTAAGATCCATGGGACTGTAGCCAACCTCCCTGGACGTGGCCGCAGGAGGAAAATTGATGACAAATCTAAGAGACGGATAATCCGAATGGTAACAAAAGAGCCTAGAAAGACTTCTAAAGAGATTCAAGGTGAACTTCATGCTCAAGGAACATCAGTGTCAGATCGCACCATCCGTCGTTGTTTGAGCCAAAGTGGACTACATGGGAGACGACCAAGGAGGACACCATTGTTGAAAACGAATCATAAAAAAGCAAGACTGGAATATGCCAAACTACATGTTGACAAGCCACAAAGCTTCTGGGAGAATGTCCTGTGGACAGATGAGACAAAAATCGAAGTTTTTGCCAAGGCACATCAGCTGTATGTTCACAGACGAAAAAATGAAGCATATCAAGAAAAGAACACTGTCCCTACTGTGAAACATGGAGGAGGCTCTGTTATGTTCTGGGGCTGCTTTGCTGCGTCTGGCACAGGGTGTCTTGAATCTGTGCAGGGTACAATGAAATCTCAAGACTATCAAGGAATTCTAGAGAGAAATGTACTAGCCAGTGTCAGAAAGCTTGGTCTCAGTCGCAGGTCATGGGTCTTGCAACAGGACAATGACCCAAAACACACCGCTAAAAACACCCAAGAATGGCTAAGAGGAAAAAATTGGACTATTCTAAAGTGGCCTTCTATGAGCCCTGACCTCAATCCTATTGAGCATCTTTGGAAGGAGCTGAAACATGCAGTCTGGAAAAGGCACCCTTCAAACCGGACACAACTGGAGCAGTTTGCTCATGAGGAGTGGGCCAAAATACCTGCTGAGAGGTGCAGATGTCTCATTGACAGTTACAGGAAGCGTTTGATTGCAGTGATTGCCTCAAAAGGTTGCGCAACAAAATATTAAGTTAGGGGTACCATCATTTTTGTCCATGCCTGTTTCATGAGTTTATTTTTTTACATAATTCTGTTGAAGCATGGTTGAAAAACAATGTCTGACTTTCATTGGTTAACATTTATAGAATTTTAATTTATTATTACTTTTGTCAGATTAAAGTTATTTCTGTGACCATTGTGACTTTTTCTTTCATTGACCAAAGGGTACCAACAATTTTGTCCACGTCTGTATATTTATATGTGCTCTCTCTCTCTCTCTCTCTCTCTCTCTCTCTCTCTATATATATATATATATATATATATATATATATATATGTGTGTATGTGCTCTTTACACACATATATATATATATATATATATATTAATTATGGCTTATGGGTATATTATTTATAAGCGTTGGTGGTATAGTGTCTCTAAATATCCTTTTTTTTAAAATAATGGCACCCCATTTCGTTGGTGGTTGTAGTGGCTGCATGCATATTAGGCAAATACTTACCTAAATCAAGCATCCAGCGAAGTCACCGGACTCTCCGCCTTCTTACCAGCGATGCCGGTGTCTTCTCTTCCTGGTGTAGGACTGACTTCATTGGCGCAGGCTAACAGCAAGTCCGCCCAACTTGCTGGTAGTGAAATCATTTGCATGTCACAAAAGTACGATTTTTACTGAAATTACAGCACAGCCAGAAGTAAGAGGGGTATATATGGAATCTGCGCACATTAGCAAATATATTAAGTCTAAAGCTGAAAATTGCCGTTTGGGGGGTGATAGAAGCCCTTTAAGGCCAAGTTCACGCTTATTATTTATTTGGTTTATTATTTAGTTATTTCTATCAGTTATTGTGAACCAAAACCAGTAGTGAAGCCTACTCAGAGATAAGGTATAAGAGTCCATTCACACGTTCGTATGCTTTTTGCGAATCCGCAAGACACGGACACCGACAATGTGCGTTCCGCATTTTGCGGACGTCAAATCCCCGGCACTCTCATAGAAAATGCCTTTTCTTGTCCGCAATTTACGGAACGGAAGTGCAAATGCGGATGCAGACAGCACATTCCAGCCCCATTGAAAATGAATGGATCCGCATCTGTTCCGCAAAATTGCTGAATGGATGCGGACCCATTTTGCGGACGTGTGAATGGACCCTAAGGGAAAGATTTGCACCTGTTCTGTGTTTTTGACCCACACCTGGTTTTGGCTCAAAATAGCTGAGCAAAATAAGTGACCAAATAACTGAAGTATGAACTTAGCTTAAGGGCCCATTCACACAACCGTATTTTTCTGTCCGCAACCGTTCAAAAATGTTGCGGATTGGATGCGGAGCCATTCATTTCAATGGGCCCGCAAAAGACACTGTGTGCTTCAGAACTTCCATTCTGTGGCCTGCAAAAAATATAGAACATGTCCTATTCTTGTCTGTATTTGCGGACAAGAAGATGCATTTCTATCAGAACACACACGTCCCGTTTCTATGTTTTGCAGTCCACAAAAACGGATACGGTTCAGTGAATGAGCCCTATATTCGTCTAAATGTATTTTTAATTTATCCTAATTTTCTCGGACCTACACTGTTCTTTATTTCAGCTTTTTATGGTGGACAACGGAGCAGATGATTGGAGAATAGCCATGACCTATGAACGGATATTTTTCATCACCCTAGAGTTGACTGTGTGTGCCATCCATCCCATTCCTGGACAATACTCCTTTACATGGACAGCTCGCCTGGCCTTCTACTATACACCTTCTGTAGCCAATGCTGACATAGACATCATCTTATCTATCCCCATGTTCTTAAGGCTATACTTAATTGGAAGAGTTATGCTCCTTCATAGCAAGCTTTTCACTGATGCCTCATCAAGGAGCATAGGTGCCCTCAATAAGATCAATTTCAATACTCGCTTTGTAATGAAGACTCTTATGACCATCTGTCCAGGCACGGTTCTCCTGGTTTTCAGTATCTCATCCTGGATCATTGCAGCATGGACAGTTCGAGTATGTGAAAGGTAAGTACCTATCTGGATATAGCATTCAACCAAAATGTTTATCTAACAGAAATATCCATTATGTGTCCAGCATGGGTTTGGCATGCTTTTACCCTTTAAACTGACCTCTCTCTTTAATTATAAACTTTGGGTCAAGTAGAACACCACTTTAATAAAGTAAACCCATCTTCTGATAAATGTGTGTATGATCCTATGTCAACTGTCCATCATATTGCTTATGTTTGCTTTTAATTTGTGTATGGCTACAACTGGCTAAAAAGATGAACATTTTAAGCTTATGATAGCGGCAACTCATGAAGTTGACATACTCGTTAAACACACCCTTTTGAGATAGCACATAGTGTTCTTCTCATACATTTTCCTGTATATTTCTACTGGCATAATCCTATGGCATTGTGTGGACAGCCAGTAACCATAATTAGAGAGGCCCATTGGTCCTACTTATTGAGCCCAATAAAGGTTCTAACATGAGTTGAACTATTTGCATGATAAGTTCCACTAATGAACCCTGAGAATGAATCTGTCTTTTAAGGTACACTACCAGCAATGTGAGCTCAGGTTTAGGGTTTTAATGCTAGATGCAATTAAATCTAATAATCGCCAAAGTACGGTACATACTATACATAAGCAAAGGCAAATTTCTCTTCCTTCAAAATTCAGTAATAGTTCATTTTAAATATGGCATTTTAAACATCTAGGCTACACTAGAATTGCAAAAAAAAAAAACTTACTGCAGATATGTAGAACATATTCAGCCAGATGTTAGGCAAGAGTGATTAGGTACTTTCCATGGGCCAAATTTCTCTACATCTATTTTGCACATACATTCTGTACCAAGCTTAAAGGGGTTGTCCAGGGATTTTTAAGTAATGCCCTATCTTCCGGAAACGGCCATACCTAGCTGATCATGGGGTTCGACACCCTGCACCCCCGCAAATCAGCTTGCATAACTATGTCAGTGGAAGTCATCACCTGAGTTACACAGCACTAGAGTTGTTGCGATACCACATTTTTTATTCAATTTCGATACCAAGTATTGCGATACTCGATACCATTTGATACCACACGAAAAAGATAAAACACCAAAAAAGCCATGTGCATTCCGCAATTAAAAAAAAATGTCGAATCACACAGTTTAAAAAAATAAAAATAAATTTCTGTTCTGGCATTCACCGCATAGATTTTTTTTTCAAATATTTTAATAGTTTGGATTTTTCAGATATGTGATATGTTTATTTATTTATTGTTTATATATTGTATATGTAAAATTGGGAAAGGAGGTGATTTATACTTTGGTGGGTTTTTTTTTTACTTTTTATTTAATAACTATTTTCCCCCTTAGGGGCTAGAACCTGGGAGCCAGGTCTTCAGTAGCGTCCTGGCTACCATGGTAACCAATCAGAGCCCCAGGATTACACTGCTGGGGCTCTGATCAGAAGTTGCCACTGCCACCAGTAAGAAGGAAGGGAGGTAAACCTGTGGCCACTGCCACCATTGAGAAGGAGGGGACCCTGTGGCCACTGCCACCAATGCGAAGGGGAGGGGACCCTGTGGCCACTGCCACCAATGATTTTAATACTGGGGGGGTTGAGGGGGGTGGGCGCACTGCACCACCAATGATAATTAACCTTTAATACAGGAGGCGGGTGTCGGCAGCAAATCAGCGGCAGTTAACCCCTCAGGTTCCGCACCTGAGGGGTTAACTGCCGATGATCGCAGTTCCCTGTCAGAGGCAGGGTGCCGGCTATGTGATTCTGCTGCCGGTACCTGCCTCCTGTATTAAAAGTTAAAGACGACCTTTCATGGGTTCGAACGTTGTTAAGTTGCAGGCTAAATAGAGCGGCGCCCAGGGATCTCCCTGCACTTACTATTATTCCTGGGCGCCGCTCCGTGACGCCCGCTGTGGCCCAGTTACCATCTCCTGTATGCTCTGTATGCTAATTACTACTATCGGAGCAATGGGGAGGAGACATCAGCTTCTCTCCTGGGCGTTCCTTCTCCCTGGCTGTGACTTTCTGCGCTGCAATTGGACAGCGCTACAGCAGGGAGAAGGAACGCCCAGGAGAGAAGCTGATGTCTCCTCCCCATTGCTCCGATAGTAGTAATTAGCATACGGAGCAGGAGGCGGTAACTGGGCCACATCGGGCAAACGGAGCCTGCTAAGTTAACGTCCGGAACCATGAAAGGTCCTCCTATCATTGGTGGCGCAGTGTGCCCGCCCCTCTCTCTTTATTGGCAGCACGGCACAGGGTGGAGGGAGAGTGACTCCTTCTCCCCTGTGCTGCTGAGGGGGAACATGAGTGCGCTGACAGCAGCGCGCTAATGTTCTGTGATACTAGACTGCGCAGCAGCACAGCCCAGTATCGAAAAAAATGGAAATCCCGGTATCATATCTATACCAGGACAAAAGTATCAACAACAACCCTACACTGCACCATCCGAAGCTCACTGCTACAGCGCTGCTCCCATTGAGGACGGAGCTATATAAACCAGCTGATTGGACCCTCACCAATCTACTAGTGAAGACCTATCCATTAACCCTGGACAACCCTTTTAAGTTATGTTGAGCCACTGTGAGAAACCTATGGCTCTAATCAAGACAATTTCACCAACAGATGACATTGTTCTTATGTTCAACTGTAATTACTGCATAAACTGTTGAATCAGCTTACATCCCAAATATTCTTTATTAGAAAGTACATGTGTTATCGAATAATTGCAATGTAAGGCTCTATTCACACGTCCGTAGTGTATTGTGGATCCGCAATACACCCGGCTGGCACCCCCATAGAACTGCCTATTCTTGTCCGCAATTGCGGACAAGAATAGGACATATTTTTTCAATTTTTTGGGGGAGTCCGGGGCCGCGCTCCGGAAATGCGGATGCGGACAGCACACTGTGTGCTGTCCGCATCTCTTCCGGCCCCATAGAGAATGAACGGGTCCGGATTCGTTCCGCAACGTTGTGTAACGGATCCGGACCCATCCTACGGACGTGTGAATGGACCCTAAAGGTAAGAACACTGCACACAATGTATAACCAAATAATGACTTTCCTCGGAATACAGGTTTCTTAAAGACCTACCAGAAGAAAATTGAATGTGCTTCTCAACTTACACGTGAAAACCATTGTTTTCCCTTACTTTTAAAGCCTCTACCAGGTTCTGTTGACAACATGTACCCTTCTGATTCCTTTCAAAGACCTTACATGTATTCTAATAACCGAGCAGAGCAACCTCTACGCTATATAATACCTTACTTGAAAATGGATGCTGTATGTCACTTCATTGCGCCCACCATTCTGCAGCCTCGTGAGTGATGGTGGCCTCACTAGACAGATTAGTACAAATGAGACCATCACAGGGTGAGGGGAGATAGGTGGATCATGCTTTATATCAGTTTTGTGTCTATATATCCATGTATTTACTGATTTGAATCTATCCAAAGTCTGCATGACAACACAGCATATGGTACAGTTCAGAGCAGTATGTTGTCATTAGAACCTGACAGCAGTCTTTGGATTTCTAACTTCAAGTAATCATATCTCACAAAAGATATTAAAAGTACTTTTTCACATTTATGAACAGGGCCATTTTGGGAAAAGTTTAAACGAGAATCTGTCAGCTTCAAAACACTCCCCACTAGAGTAAGGGTGGGTTCACATCAGTGTTATGCCTCATTCACACATCAGTGTTTGGTCAGTGATTGTGAGCCCAAACCAGGTGCGACTCGAAACACAGAACAGGTGCAGATCTTTCCCTTATACCTTATGTCTGTGGAGGCTCCAATCCTGGTTTTGGCTCACAAGCACTGATGGAAAGCACTGATCAAAACACTGATGTGTGAATGAGGCTTTATGGATTCCGTTATGGCTTTCCGTTATAACGCGGTTATTATGGAAAATACCGGAATCCATAAGACGGAAGTAAAAACGGAAGCCTTTAAGAGGCGTTCTGTTTTGATCCGTCATAATAGAAGTCTGTTTGCAATCATAACGGATCCTTCTGGTTCCCGTTATGCAAGACGGAAAACAATGTCCTGTCGACAGGACTTTTTTTTCCATTCTGCACAACGGAAACGGGGCGGATCCGTTCTGATTCCCATAGGCTTCTATTATAACGGAAAACAAAACGGAATGCCTTTTAAAGGCTTCCGTTTTGCATTCCGTCATAATACAAGTCTATGGGTAGTATAACAGATCCATCTTGTTTCCGTTATGCAGGACTGGACTCCTGCATAACGGAAACCAGGACGGATCGGTTCTGCTGCCCATAAACTTGTATTATGAAGGATCAAAACGGAATGCCTCTAAAAAGGCTTCCGTTATGACTTCCGTCTCATGGATTACGTTATTTTCCGGTATAATGGAATGCCATAACAGAATCCATAACGCTGATGTGAACCTGCCCTAAGCGGTGAAAAATGTAAGTGATGCTGAGTCCAATTATGCAATTTTATCTTCATATCAACTTGCATTCCAACACTGTGCTCCTACAAACCAGCAGTAGAATGCATTGAGAGGACTTCCAGCTCATGCACATGATGACGAGGACTCAAGGAGGACTCCTCTCAATGGATTTTATTGCTGGTTTGTGGGAGCACGGCGTCGGAATGCAAGTTGATATGAAGATAAAAATTACCTAAAAGAACTCAGCGGACAGACTCCCTTTAAATCTGTGTTTTTCCCACACACTTACTTCTACCCTTGCCACAAATGGTTTCTTACCTACTTCCGCTGCACCTTTCATCTGATCAAAGTATACAAAAATCACCTAGACATTTGGTCCTACTAAAAATTTAAAATTGCTGCAGTGGGACGTAAGGTCTTGGAAGAAGTGTAAAACAAGATTCTTTGGAATGAATTGTTGCATTTTCTTCTGCTAAGTCTATAAAATAGTTGTACATCAACTGTCTGCTAGGCAGTGTTTGGTTAAAGAGAATATGTAATCAGAAAAGGACCTATTTTTTAAATTATGTTTTTCTGTTACACATTGTTTTTGACAATTTTTGGATATTTTTTTTCACATTTTCCATGATACTATCTACATTTAAATATATACTGTAAGAGATCGTTTACTTTTAGGGGGTCACCATCACAAATTACTTCACCAGACAAGGGTAGAATGTCCAAACTCGTGTTTTATTCCGGACGTTTCAGCAAAACAGGTTATGAAGTCGCAGCTTCAACTTATCACCTGTGACATCCACACAAAATAACAAACCCTTGCCCGGCTAGGCTCTAACTAAACACATAAGCGTATCCCTGACTCACCTAGAGAGCCCTGCTCACACATGGAACACAAATGTCGCTTTCCTCAGCCATTCAGTCCAGCAACCTCCAGGCTGTGACACTTCAATACCTTTTGGGGGATTGTGGCCCAGTAGTCCTCCCGACTCTGGCCTTGTGATCCTTGTTTCACAGGCGTCACCGCGTCCCCCAAAGTTCAGGCTATTGCCTAGCCTCATGGCCCCTCAGCCCACCCGGCTGAGACCACTCACACAGAGCCTCACCAGGACTCTGCTTTACAAAACACTCCAGAGTGAGACACACCCAATTCCAGAAACCAGATTAAATGGAATCCCTGGACGCTAGCATGCGCTAAGTCCCGGACTGGAGCATGGGGAACAGGTACCCACCCAACACATTGCCTGTTCCCAGTAAAAACCCGCCCTGGACTAGCTGGAACCAGCTATTCTAACTATTTTGGTGTCCACCAGCTAACTTAGTGGCCACCTATCTGGGGGCCTTTCTCCACCAAGGCCGGGCCACTTGGTGACACCCTCCCGGTGCAAACAACACCCCTTTTATTATGCTTCCCCATGACTTTACTGCACATCTCAATGTTCACATTGCCACAATACATATATATGATCCTGCCACAATTGCACTGGCCGCCAGGCCTAATAATAAGGTAATTCACGTAGAATGAAAAAGAAAGGATGGAGACAGCACGTCCAAAGGTTGGAATTTATTCCAGATGCATCTGGAATAAATTCCAACCATTAGACGTGCTGTCTCCATCCTTTCTTTTTCATTCTTCGTGGATTACCCTATTGTATATGGGATAGCTTACCACTTCCCCAGGAGACGTGCATCCATCGCTTATTTTCTCAGGAGTGCTATTCATCTTGTTCTTTTTCAGGCCTAATATTAAAGAGGATCTTTCACTACAATAAAAAAATCTAAACTAAGCATACAGACATGGAGAGCGGCGCCCAGGGATCTCCCTGCACTTACTATTATCCCTGGGCACCGCTCCGTTCTCCCGGTATAGGCTCCGGTATCTTCATATGTTTGGCTCAACTGGGTGGAGCCTACTGGCGTCTCCTTCTCCCAGGCTGTAGCACTGGCCAATCGCAGCGCTCAGCTCATAGCCTGAGAGAAAAAAAAACATCTCAGGCTATGAGCTGAGCGCTGCGATTGGCCAGCGCTACAGCCTGGGAGAAGGAGACGCCGGCAGGCTCCACCCAGTTGAGCCGAACATATGAAGATACCGGAGCCTATACCGGGAGAACGGAGCGGTGCCCAGGGATAATAGTAAGTGCAGGGAGATCCCTGGGCGCCGCTCTCCATGTCTGTATGCTTAGTTTAGATTTTTTATTGTAGTGAAAGGTCCTCTTTAAGTCATGATTTCCTGTTTTGTACAGGTAACTTTTCAGTAGCCATCACATTATCATCACAGGCAGAAATGCAATGACAGATATTATCTTTGTTAACCCAAGATCCACCATTTACAGTCGGCGATTTCATAGCTTATCTGCATAGCATGGTTAGAAAATTCTCCTATAAAAGAGGTCATCTCCAATCTATCATGTCTATCATGTGGCTGCTTTTAAAGGACAGAAAGTTTCAATATATTTTAGGCCTAGTAGTAAATAAATAATAAAAATATACATGTTTCTGTAATATACATATATATATATATATGTCATGGAAAATGTTAAAGCACCAACATACAAAAAAAAACAAAAAAAAACATTTAACATAAAAATGTGATTTAAACAATAGGTCATTTTCTGATAACACATTCCCTTTAGGATACTGTACCTAAAACTACCGCATAAATTCTTTTAGATCAGGCATGCTCAACCTGCAGCTGGAAATGTGAAGTCTACATCCATATCACTGCTGTTGGCCAATCAACAGCCTCACTGGCCAGGTGCTATTACCGACATATCGCCACTGAGGCAATTAGTGGGCCACGAGCAGTGGCATGTATGTACAGTAGGCAGCACGTCACACTATTGGTCCTGCTGAGAGATAGTGATGAAGACAGAAGCTCGGTGATAGACCTGGAATAATTTAAACAGAAGAGTCTTCCGACAACCCCTTTAATAGTGTTTGATAGCATGTAAACCAGTGATGCTCAACCTGCGGCCCTCCAGCGGTTGCAAAATTACAACTCCCAGCTTGCCCTAATCGCTGTAGGATCTTCAGGCATGCTGGGCGTTGTAGTTTTGCAACAACTGGAGGGCCGCAGGTTGAGCATCACTGGTTTACATGCTATTAAACACTATTGAAGGGGTTGTCGGAAGACTCATCTGTTTAAATTATTCCAGGTCTATCACCAAGCTTCTGTCTTTATCGCTATCTCTCAGCAGGACCAATAGTGTGACGTGCTGCCTACTGTACATATATGCCACTGCTCCTAATTTCCTAATTGCCTCAGTGGTGATATGTCGGTAATAGCACCTGGCCAGTGAGGCTGTTGATTGGCCAGCAGCAGTGATATGGATGTAGACTTCACATTTCCAGTCCTGCATGAACCAGTGGAGATGGGAGCTCGGCGCTGAACCTGGAATGATCTGAAAAGGTGAAGTAAGACCAAGCACATGCCATGGAGATTGGTAGAATAGTCTCAAGGCAACCCTTTTAATACCTCATCTCATTTCCAGTTTTTGTCAAAAAAATATTTTAAACAAAATGAGTCAAGATTTGGAATGAATATGACAAAGAATCTAAAAAGTTAAAATGGGTAAAAGCATCATTTTACATTGCAGCATACATTTTCATACATGGTAATCTAAAGAGTTCAGTAGTAAAAAGAATGAACATGAATGACCATAGCATTTATATTGTAGCCATCTTACATGCAGATTGAGTAGGGCTGCATGTAGAGCATATACGTACGTACTTGTGACGCTGAAGAGTTCTTTAATGTTTCCAGGTTGTAATACTATATATACTGCAGACTTTCTAAAACACAATCCTTGTAACAGAACTTGGATCTTCTGATATGAGTAAAGCCATGTATGTATATGTATGTAAAATGGGCATACCCCTTGAGCATGCATGGAACATTCGCCCATATTGTTTATACTTGTAAGCAATATGGTAATACTGGCAATATGGTAGCATTCAAGATGCATGATAGTGTACTTATCATGCAAGACAATACAGGCTGGAGGTAGGGCATGTATCACCTTTGAGCCACCACCGCAAATGCTTGCCTACTAGATACAATCCACAATTTCCCCAAAAAATATACAGCAAAATTCAAGCTAACATATGAAATATATACCTCTCATCACATCCCCCAGCTGGTTGTGCTGCGTATATGACAAAAAGGTAACACATATATGAACTCCTTTCATAAATAAAAATCCAAACTACTCGGATCACTCCCTAAATGCATGCTGCCATAAGTTCTACGATAGGTAGGCTCTTGTATCTGCTATTTCAAACAAGGAACAACTCTCAATAGATTAGACTTGTGACAAAATACACCAACCCAGTTTCTGTGGGTTAGCTGTATAGACTGCTGTTTTCTTTCACATTTCCCAGCTATGTCTTCTCCAAGGCCTTCAGTCTGGGTAGTGAAATATGGACCATATGTTGACATACATCTTTATTATAAAGCTTCCCCTGAGTGGAAACATATTAGGAACTACTTACATGGGGAAATAACATTACTTGTGTTCATTGCCTACAGGGAAGCACTATTTCCAGTTTCAACGGTGCTAAATTAAAGGGTATTTGTCATAGGGCTTCAGGCACCCAGCCACCAACAATTTGTTATCTAGGACTGTATAGATGGCCTTATTTTTGTCTGGGAGATTAGGCATAACACAGAAAAGAACTTTGAATGCTGTATTAAAATGCTTGAAAGGAGTCAAAGGGCTGGAGCTGCTGCTCAGAGGAGTCATGCTGGTTAGTCCCCCTTCTGGCTTGATCGACATTGCCCAGGCTGGGTACATCATCAAAAGCCACCCTTTGTGACATCCATCCAGTGCATACACAGTGAACCATTGAGAACTGACCTCTGCTTTATTTGTGCACTGTGCATGTGCTGGATGCCACTGGAGGTTACTTATGACTACATATGCCACCTGAGGGATATCAGTAAAGCCTGGAGGGGGCTGTCCAGCATAACTCTTCTGAGGAGCTGCTCCACCCATGTTAATCCTTAAAGTGGTTGTCCACTTTTTTTTATATTGATGACCTATCCTTAGGATACAGTAGATCATCAATATCAGATCGGCAGAGGGGGGTTCACAGATCTCTCAGAACATAGAAGGACATAATTGTGAACCTGTCCTAAATAACAGATGGTGGTGGTTTGGGAGCCTAAATCCTCATGACTGGTTCCTTTTAACTAAACGGTCTGAATTATCAAGGTTTATGCACCAATAAAACAGTGTTGTTATTAGGAACCTTGCCATTTATAATTGCCATCTAACCGAGAGATACACCTTCATTGTATAGGACAGTGGTGTCATGGACATGAAGTGCTATAAAACTATATATAATAGAATTGCAGAATTACTATTACTGAAAATACCAATGACATAAAATGAAGTGGAGAACAATCGTGTATGCAGTTCCTATCACTGACTGCACCAATGATATCATAAAATAGGAATGAAGTAGCTCAAAGCAAGCAGACGACAGTTCAGGAAATTAGACTCATCATCTATTTGGATGCTACGGCTCATTGCATTATTTCACTTCCATCATAAAAGGGGAAGCATGCTTCTGTTCTTTCTCTGCAGTGACTGAGGGACATAGAAAGAGAGAACATTTCTGTAATAACATATACATGATTTTTCATTTCTTAGGACAGTATATGCATGCATTTTCCCACAGTACTATGGGAGCATTCAGTGGCCTATAACTGATAAACATTGCTCGTATGGAAGACTTTAGTTTGCATATTGATGATATGATCCATTGTATGGATCACTTATTAAGAGTGGAATCATGCCTCTGTTATACTTCCCTACAGAATCCCATAACTTTCTCTTTCTGGTTATTTTTGATGATATTTCCATGTACGTTTCCCCTAAGCACTTTGAAAATGGAAGCACTCGGAAAACACATCCTGCAGGGCAGCCTTATACAGGACATTCACAGTGCAGGCCGATGTGGGTTTCTTTGTGACTTATTTTAAATGTCTTGTGTTGAGAACAAAGAACTTATTAGAAAAGTGATCATCCAGTATGATAATCTTAAAGAAAATCGGCAAAAGCTACTAAAAAAATAGAGATAAAATGAGGCCCCGGTGGCTGTGAAAATGTTGCCTCTTCAGTGTAACTGTTTCAATGCTTGTCCCTTTCTAACACCCCTTTTTACCTTCCTATTACTCAGCTTATCTTCCAGCCTGTCAATGCTTTGCTTGTCTACAGCCAAACCTAACATCACTCTCTACAAGTTTCCATCTCTTCTTTCCATCCAACACGTCTCCCACTGTCTTCTCTCCCTCTACCCTAGTCTGTTACATGCTCCTTAACCTGCCGTTGTCTCCCCTCTTTCTAATGACAAATGCTGCTCCTAGGGAGAAACTGTGAGTCAAACTATAAATGAACACAAGGCTCTTTTTCCAAATGCACGACTGCTCCAAACTCTACTAAAGACATAGGGCTTGCTGCAGCTGTTTGGGTTAAGTGGGAGGTAACACAAACCTATAACATTCATTGTGCCTTTTTTGAGGAGCCTTTCTTTCTTCTTACTGTGCAGGACATCAACTAAAGCTTCATCCTCTTTATTAATACTATAACATTTCATGTCATTTAAGAAATTTAGTAGCACTTCTTCAAAATTCATGAAATAAATTCATAAACCAGTAAAAATTTAATTGGAAGCTCAGTCTAATTTTGCAAGTAACATGAGTGATTTAGAATTTTTTACAATGGAACTTCATTATCCATGGCTGCATTGAGAATCACATATTCAGTGAAGCCCTGTGCACTTTTTTAACGTCAGGCTTCTTGTTTATAATTTCTTTTTCAGATTGCGTAAATTTTGTTAATTTTTCATGTTTAGACTGCTGAACTTAGAGAGAAGTAGGATAAAGCATTTTCTTCATATGGTATTCCACAGTGTGAATATTAAATAGATGTGTTGCTTCTTTAAGTGGTCAGTCTGATAACAATTTTAAAATTAAGTGATTTGTTGATTATTCCATATATTGTTGAAATTGATTTTTTTTTGCCTGATCTATGCCTTGAACTTCACAAATAGACTATATCAATTGGGTATGCGCCGAACTCTCATGTATTTAATTACAGATAATGTTGGTGCTAAAACTAAAAATGACAAATCTTTATTGATATATAAATCTTAAACATAATGGGCAAGGGAATTAATCCAAAAGATATCCTGAAAACATTTGGTCTGATAAGTTTGCTTCAACTAGTATCAATATTCCCCTCGTGGTCAGAGCCACAGGGGCAAACACATAACTGCCGCAGTGGCAGAGGCTAAATAGCCACAGGTGACATGGGAGCAATTTCACACCATGAAAAGGCAGATAACTATCTCCACATGCCCCTCTTATTCAGGCAATGTAGCATCGATCTGCCAATAATGCAGTCCTATGTAAAGGAAATATGGAGTGATGAGTGTGGCTACATATGTATCCCTCCCAAGGCTTAGGCGTCTGCATCTTGAGAGAGACCAATCACCCTAAGCATATCCTCCTAAGCTGACTTGCTAACTAATTGTTGAATTGTATCTATATTAACTAGCTATCTATAACATCATCTGGCTCGACACGTTTCTCTATATCATCAGGAGCCCATGGATCAAAAGATAGCATGACCTGCGTTCTCACAGCAACAAAGCGCCCACCACCTGTATTGTGGTGGCGCAACCGGCACTGGAGCCTGCCGAAACTGAGGCTATTTAAGGACCATAGCCCCGCCCCTTGAACAATCTGAAAAAACGACATTAAACGACAACTAACCACAGTAAGAATTTTCTTAGGGTGGGCCACACAGGCAGATTAACTGATCCAGGAGTGGATCAAATATAACTTTTTTTAATTCACTTCTCGTTTTGTGCTCCAAAACTGCATCAGGAAGCCTGACCATTTGGCCGTACCCTAACACAATTGTCAACCGCATATTTACCTGATAGCTGTATCATTGGCTTAAGAGAGTTCTCAATACCTATTGCAAGTGACTGACTTCATGTCAACTTCATAAGAGTTAATTAATAA
This sequence comes from Bufo gargarizans, assembly GCF_014858855.1. Classification (NCBI taxonomy): domain Eukaryota; kingdom Metazoa; phylum Chordata; class Amphibia; order Anura; family Bufonidae; genus Bufo; species Bufo gargarizans. The sequence continues at coordinate 379,931,319 of NC_058080.1, read as the reverse complement.
CATAAATGTTTGCAGGATAAGTACCTTACAATGGACCATTATGGGGTGTCTGTCCTTTAAAGTATGCAGAATTCAATCTTTTTTCATAAGGTAACTTCACATCCGTTTCGATCAAAAGTGACATTTTTCAAACACTGTGAGACAATATAAATAATATAAAGTAGTCAAAATAGAATGACATCAAGTGTGGACATGTTTAAAGAAAATAAATGCTCAATTTGCATCATAGGGGTTAACAGGTCTGAATACTAATTTCTAGACATTGGACATGTCATAAAACATATTAACTAGACATGTCCAAAATCGTAAAAAAAACAAAAGGAATAATAACTGAATGCGCAGAGCTCATGATCTGCCCAGTATGAACAGCTTAGGAGTAACAATATAAGGTTAGCTGAACAAGACATATGCGAGGAGTAAAATACACGATCCCCAAGGAAGACAGTGTATGTAGGTTTACATATCTATCTGGAATAGTCAAGGACATATAGAAATATAGGCCTTAAACTGCACTGAAATTGTAAGGTTAAACATGACAAGTAAATAAAGAAAAGTTAAATAAAGTAAATTGCTAATTAGACAGAGGAACCCGGTGCCCTCATAAGGGGTTGAACTTGCCAAGCTGCCAGAGAAGTAAATGGGAGAAGGTGCATGTAGAAAAACGAGCTTGAGAGTGGTGTATACACACCTATGTATATGGACGCCCTTATGGAGTGAAAGTCACTTAAATATCCCGGGCACCGAAAATGACATCCGTAAATGAGATGTGTTCCAGGGTGGAACGCATGCTAACAATGGAGAAATACAGGCATAAAGTCTCCAAAAGCAGGACTGTGTCCAAAAGAAATAACTCCAAATATATGTTCTCATCCGGATATGGCTGTATGGCATGTGAAGAGGATAGGAGCGCTGCGCGGTGTACCGAGGGTTCCGATGTGTTCCACGGTGGAACGCAACCCGAAGTAGGCAGAGGTACGGCTGACAGTGGCTACTGTCCTCGTGGGGTACGTGCAAGGAGCGTAGCGTTCCATGGTGGAACGCATTGCAGATCTGTGTGACGTGTATGGGAGGGAAATACATGGGAGAATAGCACAGCGCTTGTGGAACGCCCTCATAGAGATGCTTCTATGTTTAACACATACTATAGAGACATAACGGGAATAAGTGTGTATATTGATTATACTAGTGTCACTCGAAGTGTTGTGACAGAGATATGTTACTGATAACTCAGAGTACATGAGCCATGTGAAATAATGTGAAAGGAGAAAAGAAGGAAAATGGAGGGAAAAAAAGGGGGAGAAAAAGGGAAAAGGGGAAAATGTAGACTGCTAAATAAAATAAAAATCCCAAAATAGAAATATACATAAGAATTCAGGAATAAAAAAATAATAAAATAACATGGAAAACAGATCAACAGATCTAACAGAAATCTATGAGTCAACAGGGGAGTAGTAAGATAGGAGTGAGATGATGTATAAAAGGATACATCGAAAGCGGCAAACGAGGTGGGGGTCCGGTTCCTAATGTAGCTGGAAAAAAGAAAACAGTATTAGTATCTCAGATTTTATAGTGGTATATAATGTTCAGTCAATGTATGTGATCAGATGAAGACTGACAATTCGTACTCTCTATTGAGACCCCTCGGTTCCAGCCTTTGTAGCCTGTGTATCCAATAGGCTTCTAGTTTTTTCAGCATATGTTGTCGATTACCACCTCGCATGGGCATATTTATCTGTTCTATGACCTGGAATTTAAGTTGAGATATATTGCGCTTCATTTTGTAAAGGTTTTGGCAGTGGATAGTGGATTTGTGCTGGCAGACCCCATCTCTAACACTTTGGGTTGTCTCGCCAACGTATATCAGGCCACAAGGACATTTAAGGAGATAAATCATATAATTAGATTGACACGTGTGATAACCCTTGATCTGTAGTTTTTTGCCTTTTGGCAGATGATGGATATTATCCCCTTTCATCAAATTAGAACATTGGGCACAATGTAGGCAAGGGAATGTACCCTGTCTGGCCTTCCCTAAAAGACATTGATGCAGGACCCCACGACTGGAGCCAGTGTCTGCTCTGACCAGCCAATCTTTAAGATTCTTTGGTCGTCGGGTACATGGTAAAAACCGTGTCTGGAACTCTTCGATATTGGGATAGGAAAAAGAGAGAATACTCCAGTGTCTATTAAGAATGTTAGTCACTCTATCTGAGTAAGGGTGGTATGTGTGTACGAAGGGGAGTCTCTTTTTAGTACTCTCTCTTTGTTGTATATTAGGTACAAGGTTCTGATCGATGGTGGCCAGGGGATAACCCCTCCGGTGGAATTTTGTGGTCATTTCTAAGAGTCTTACTTGCCTAACATCTTCTGAGGTCACTATTCTCTTGACTCGCTCAAATTTTTGGGTAATGCTTTCTTAGTAGAGGGTGCATGACAACTGCTGTAGAGAAGTAGATTGTTGCGGTCGGTCGGTTTCCGGTAAAGATGCATGGTCAGAGAACCGTCTTCATGTTTGTAAACCTTGGTTTATAGAAAACTTATGGTATGTGCATCATGATGGATGGTGAATTGTAGTTCAGAAAACATTGAATTCAGATAGATGTGAAATAATAAAAGGAAATCCTCAGGGCCATCCCACAGACAAAAGATCTCATCTATGTATCTCTTCCACATTCTGACTTGTTGGAGGAAAAGGGAATGTGAGTATACATATTATTTTTTGAAACGGGCCATGTAGCTATTAGCGTAAGGTGGTGCTGCATGTGAACCCATAGCAGTTCCTTGTTTTTGGACATAAAAGGAATCCTCAAAAATATAATATATTTTTTTGTATAATGATGGTTAGAAGATCAATGTAAAACTCAATCAAACGAGGTGACATATTTGCTTCTTCCAATAGAAGTCTGGTGGCCCTGATCCCTTTAGTGTGCTGTATAGAAGTGTACAGGCTATTTACATCCCAGGTTACAAGCCTGCATCTGTCGGAGAAGGGACCTACTTGCCTAATCAAACTGAGAAAAGTGGATGTGTCCAGTAAAAAAGAGATAGTGGTTTTAATGAGTGGGGTCAGGACTTTTTCCAACAGAATGGATAGGGGTGCTAGGATTGAGTCTATGGATGCAACAATAGGTCATCCAGGTGGTTTGTCTAGTGTTTTATGGAACTTGGGGAGTACATAGAAGATTGGAATAATAGGATGTGGATTGGTCAAAAATGTATTATTTCCTTATTGATGGTGTCCTGTCTAAGGTGATGGGCAAGTGTTGTCTGAATCAAAGTGGCGATCTTAGAGGTAGGATTGGAGGATACTTTTTCATACACCTCTGTATCGTTAAGCTGCCTATTTACCTCTTCAATGTAATCTGAACGATCCATAACAACAATAGCCCCTCCCTTGTCTGCCGGTTTTATGATTAGTTCACGATTCTTGGTTAGAGACATCAAAGTTTGTTGTTCGATATTGGACACATTTGTCGAGACCCAGTATTCTCCATCTTTCATTTCTTTTATGAATGTAGAAACGTCCCTATTTACCAGATTTACAAAAGTCTCAATAGCGGGGGCTGTTTTGGGTGGGGTAAATGAAGATGTTTTTCGTAAACCCAAAGTCTTAAGGGTAACCAGAGGGTTCATACCCGGTTTGTCACTAAAGTATGTCATCAATCTTAGGCTACGAAAAAATCTCTGTAAGTCCATTTGTAGCTGAAAAGTATCAAATGTATATGTCAGACAGAAGGATAATCCCTTCTGGAGTAACATAGATTCAGCTGGACTTATGAGATGTGAGGAAATGTTAATAACTAAAGGTTCCTCCTTACCTGCGTGTAGTAATCGTGCCCCTTTCTCATGGATTGCTCGCCCCTCCCCGTTGGTTTCTATTTTGTGGGCGTTGGCCTAAAAAAGTTGCTGATTGGGTGGATTCCATTCCCATCTCTGTGCTGGATCCTAATGAGATTTGTGAAGAAGATCTTCTGCGGTTGTATGTTGCGTATGATTCTTGCCATCTATAAACTTGGTTGTTCCTGTAGTCCTTTGAATCTCTTAGGAAACTTTTCCTTTTAGTTGCTTCGGCTTCTTTCCTATGATTAGCAAGAGTTGATGTTACTCGTTCATGTAGTTGTGAAAAGGCCTCAGGTGCTAAGGTGGTTTTGAGCTATTGTTCAGCTGTAAGAACAGAGTCTTTGATCGTTTTGATGGACTTTTGTAGATGTGCTATGGCCAGGGTCATCAGGTCCAGGGAACACTTGTTAAGAATCTGTTCAAACTGGTCACAAAAGGCTGTAGACATATGTAGGCCTATGGTCGTGTAGACATATGTAGGCCTCTAGGGATACGTTGTACCCTCACGTATTCAGCCAATGTAACGCAATGCAGTTCATAATTTAGCAGTTTTCTTCATTCCCATTCATATTCACGAGCTCTAAATTTAGATGCTGGAGTCTGTAGGAATTCACTCGGGAGAGTGTCTTGAGATAAGATATATGCTGTTTCCTCTTGGTTATATGAGAAGATCAAACTTGACATTACGGACTGGTGCCACCGTCAGGGAATTCTCAATTGTATAGGAATAGCGCGGTACTCTTGTCAACTCTGTCTTAGATGCTTGTTGTTATGGCTTCCCAGCCTAATATAAGTAGTAGATATAGACAATAGCACTCCAATTGTATGCATAATTCAATCTTTATTTATAAGGCAACTTCACATCCAAGAGACGTTTCGGTCAAAAATGACCTTTTTCAAACATTTTTGAATGTGTTTGAAAAAGGTCATTTTTGACCGAAACGTCTCATGGATTTGAAGTTGCCTTTTGAATAAAGATTGAATTCTGCATACAATTGGAGTGCTGTTATCTATATCTACTACTTATATTGGGCTGGAAAGCCATAACAACAAGTACCTAAGACAGAGTTAAAAAGAGTGCCTCGCCATTCTTATACAATTGAGAATTCCCTGACGGTGGCACCAGTCCACGATGTCAAGTTTGACATTCTCATATAACCAAGAGGAAACAGCATCTATCTTATCTCAAGTAATTTTCCCGAGTAAATTCCTACAGACTCCAGCGTCTGAATTTAGAGCTCGTGAATATGAACGGGATTCAAGAAAACTGCTAAATTATGAACTGCATTGCATTACATTGACTGAATACATGAGGGTACAACTTATCCCTAGAGGCCTACGTATGTCTACATGACCAACGATCTTCAAGGAAGATACAGCTTTTTGTGACCAGTTTGAACAGATTCTCAACAAGTGTTCCCTGGACTTGATGACCCTGACCATAGCACATCTACAAAAGTCCATCAAAACAATCAAGGTCTCTGTTCTTACAGCTGAACAACAGCTCAAAACCACCTTAGCACCTGAGGCCTTTTCACAACTACATAAACGAGTAACATCAACTCTTGCTAATCATAGGAAAGAAGCCAAAGCAACTAAAAGGAAAAGGTTCCTAAGAGATTTAAAGGACTACAGGAACAACCGAGTTTATAGATTGCAAGAATCATACGCAGCATACAACCGCAGAAGATCTTCTTCACAAGTCTCATTGGGATCCAACATAGAGATGGGAATGGAATCCACCCAATCAGCAACTTTTTTAGGCCAACGCCCACAAAACAGAAAGCAACGCAGAGAGGCGGGCAATCCAAGAGAAAGGGGCACGATTACTACACATTCGCAGGTAAGGGGGAACCTTTAGTTATTAACATTTCCTCACATCTCCTAAGTCCAGCTGAATCTATGTTACTCCAGAAGGGATTATCCTTCTGTCTGACATATACATTTGATACTTTTCAGCTACAAGTGGACTTACAGAGATTCTTTCGTAGCCTAAGATTGAAGACATACTTTAGTGACAAACCGGTCACTAGTACCTCTGAACCGGGTACGAACCCTCTGGTTACCCTTAAGACTTTGGGGTTACGAATGAAATCTTCATTTAGCCCACCCAAAACAGCCCCCGCTATTGAGACTTTTGCGAATCTGGTAAATAGGAATGTTTATACATTCACAAAAGAAATGAAAGATGGAGAATACGAGGTCTCGCCAAATTTGTCTAGTATCGAACGACAAACTTTGATGTCTCTAACCAAGAATCGTGAATTAATCATAAAACAGTCAGACAAGGGAGGGACTATTGCTGTTATGGATCGTTCAGATTACATTTAAGAGGTAAATAGGCAGCTTAACGAAACGGAGGTGTATGAAAAAGTATCCTGCAATCCTACCTTTTAAGATCGCCACTTTGATTTAGACAACACTTGCCCATCACCTTAGAGAGGACACTATCAATGAGGAAATAATAAATTTCTTGACCAATCCACATCCTATTATTCCAATCTTCTATGTACTCCCTAAGATCCATAAAACACTAGACAAACCACCTGGATGACATATTGTTGAATCCACACACTCAATCCTAGCACCCCTATCCATTCTGATGGAAAAAGTCCTGACCCCACTCATTAAAACCACTACCTCTTTTTTACTGGACACATCCACTTTTCTCAGTTTGATTAGGCAAGTAGGTCCCTTCTCTGACAGATGCAGGCTTGTAACCTGGGATGTAAATAGCCTTTACACCTCTATACAGCACACTAAAGAGATCAGGGCCATCAGACTTCTATTGGAAGAAGCAAATATATGACCTCATTTGATTGAGTTTTACATTGATCTTCTAACCATTATTCTACCCCAAAAAAAATTATGTTTGAGGATTCCAAAAACAAGGAACCGCAATGGGTTGGCATGCAGCACCACCTTACGCTAATAGCTACATGGCCTGTTTCGAAAAAGAATACGTATACTCATATCCCCTTTTCCTCCAACATGTCAGAATGTGGAAGAGATACATAGATGACATCTTTTGTCTGTGGAATGGCCCTGAGGATTCCCTTTTATTATTTCACATCTATCTAAATTAAATTTTTTCTGAACTACAATTCACCATCCACCATGATGCACATACCATACGTTTTCTCGACACCCAGGTTTACAAACATGGAGACGGTTCTCTGACCACGCATCTTTACCGGAAACCGACCGACCGTAAAAATCGACTTCACTACAGTAGTTGTCATGCACCCTCTACTAAGAAAACATTACCCAAATCCCAATTTAAGCTAGTCAAGAGAATAGTGACCTCAGAAGATCAAGTAAGACTCCTAGAAATGACCACGAAATTCCAACAGAGGGGTTATATCCTAGCCACCATCGATCAGAACCTTGTACCTGATATATGACAAAGAGACTCCCCTTCATACACACATACCACCCTGGAGTATCCTCTCTCGTTCCTATCCCAATATCGAAGAGTTCTAGACATGGTTTTTACCATGCACCCGACAACCCAATAATCTTAAAGATTGGCTGGTCAGAGCAGACACTGGCTCCAGCCGTGGGGTCCTGCATCAACGTCTAATAGGGAAGGCTAGACAGGGTACATTGCCTTGCCTACATTGTGCCCAATGTTCTAATTTGATGAAAGGTGACAAGATCCATCATCCACAGAGAGGCGAAAAACTACAGATCAAGGGTTATCACACTTGTGAATCTAATTATGTGATTTATCTCCTTAAATGTCCTTGTGGTCTGATATACGTTGGGGAGACAACCCAAAGTGCTAGAGATAGGGTCTGCCAGCATAAAACCTCCTACTTCCAGTTCCACATCATTTTTACAAAATGAAGCACAATATATCTCAACTTAAGTTCCAGGTCATAGAACAGATAAATATGCCCAGGCGAGGTGGTAATCGACAACATACGCTGAAAAAACGAGAAGCCTATTGGATACACAGGCTACAAACCCTGGAACCGAGGGGTCTCAATAGGGAGTACGAATTGTCAGTCTTCATTTGATCACATACATTGACTGAACATTATATACCACAAAAAAAATCTGAAATACTAATACTCTGTTTTCTTTTTTACAGATACATTAGGAACCGGACCCCCACCTCGTTTTCCGCTTTCGATGTATCCTTTTATACATCATCTCACTCCTATCTTACTACTCCCCTGTTGACTCATAGATCTCTGTTAGATCTGTTTTCTATGTTATTTTATACATTTTTTATTCCTGAATTCTTATGTATATTTCTATTTTGGGATTTTTATTTTATTTAGCAGTCTACATTTTCACCTTTTTCTCCGCCTTTTTTCCCTCTATTTTCCTCCATTTTCCTTCTTTTCTCCTTTTACATTATTTCACATGGCTCATTTACTCTGAGTTATCAGTAACAACCTCTGTCACAACACTTCGAGTGACACCAGTATAATCAATATACACACTTATTCCCGTTATGCCTCTATAGTATGTGTGAAACATAGGAGCATCTCTATGAGGGCGTTCCACAAGCGCTGCGCTATTCTCCCATGTATTTCCCTCCCATACACGTCACACAGATCTGCGATGGGTTCCACTGTGGAATGCTACGCTCCTTGCACGTACCCTACGAGGACAGTAGCCGCTGTCAGCCGTACTTCTGCCTACTTCCGGTTCCACCGTGGAACGCATCGGAACCCTCTGCACACAGTGCAGCGCTCCTTACCTCTTCACATGCCATACTCGGATGAGAACATAAATTTGGACTTATTTCTTTTGGACACAGTCCTGCTTTTGGAGACTTTTTTCTCCATTGTTAACATGCGTTCCACCCTGTAACGCTTCCCATTTCCGGTTTCCGGATGTCATTTCCGGTGTCCGGGATATTTAAGTGACTTTCACTCCATAAGGGCGTCCATATACATAGGTGTGTATACACCACTCTCAAGCTCGTTTTTCTACATGCACCTTCTCCCATTTACTTCTCTGGCATCTTGGTAAGTTCAACCCCTTATGAGGGCACCCGTTTCCTCTTTCTAATTAGTGATTTACTTTATTTAACTTTACTTTATTCACTTGTCATGTTTAACCTTACATTTTCAGTGCAGTTTAAGGCCTATATTTCTATATGTCCTTGACTATTCCAGATAGATATGTAAACCTACATACATTGTCTTCCTTGGGGATCGTGTATTTTACTCCTCACGTATGCCTTTTGCAGCTAACCTTATATTGTTTTTTTTTTTATATTCGCTTTATTGAGCACACAAAGCCAATTATAATGACAATCTTTGTACATAGTCTAGCATTCGTTGTACATCAGTAAGACTAAATAGGAGCGTACAAATATCATGCACATTATAAAATAAATAAAACAGTAAACACCTGTGCTGCATCTACATACTTGTGTTTTCTTCCCAGACAAGAGGTACTCAGTTTGATGAATAAAACATCATAAAGATTGTTCACATATCGTGGCTTGTCTATTTCACAAAGACCCTCTGCCTCGCTTCCATCAAACTTTATAGCTGTCAAACTTGTTCTGCTCTTAAAGCCTCGGTTAACCTTTGGACTGTATAAGCAGTTCTTGGAGATGCACACCATACCCCCTACACCTTTTGAAACTTGGGCGTACAGCCTCTATTTTTAAATACTTTGTTCTCATATGGTATAATAGTGTTGACCAGTTGTTTTCATTGCGCTAAGGTGGGTGCTCTATCACCCATCCACCTCATGGCTATTGCCTTCCGCGCTAAGAACAATGTTTCTCTCAGAAATATCCTAATATGGTGAGAATATATAGTCTCATCCAGTATTCCAAAGAGACAGGTCTTCGGGTGCAATGGTACTGCACATTCCAAGAGATCTGAAAGTAGTTTTATCACCTCTCCCCAAAATGTTTGTATGGATGGACACGCCCAGATAAGGTGCCAGAAATCTGCGCCCTCTGACGCGCATCTGTGACACTCAAAATGGGTAAGCCTACCCATCCTGTGTAGTCTAAGCGGGGTTAGGTAGCTTTGATGTATTATACACACTTGAATAAACTTATTATTTATGGCAGGGGACACTAGTGTGGGGGATTCCATAATGTCCTCCTCATCTTCATTAGATAAATCAGGAATCATAGCTTTCCATTTATATAATGCTTGGATCGGGACACCTTTCAGTTTGACATCTAGGAGGTGGGTGTACAATGCTGATATGAAGCCACGCGGTCCTTGAGAACGTATAACTCCGATCATTGGAAAGGTGGACAGTAGGATTGGGGTATCTCGGTAGTGCGTTTGCAGGGCATGCCTTTATTGTAGGAATCTATAGAATGCCTGTCTCAGAAGTTCATATTTGCGATTCATGGACTCATAATCATTGAAAACATTATTACTGTATAGGTTTCCCAACGTGACAACCCCATGTTCCTTCCAGAATGTTTCCTCCCGCAGTGTCAACAGGTCAGGTAACATGGGGTAACACTCCACACTATGTAGCCGCTTGCAAGCTGTCCAAACTTGAACAGCCACTCTATGAATTGGTAACAGCTTACGTGGGAATAGTTTAGGTTGCTCTAGAACTGGCCATAGGTTGGTGAGGTCCAGGTAATTGGCGAGCTGTTTCTCCTGCCTATAGAGAGAGCCTCCCGGTGACAACCATGACTTAATATTCCTCAGTTGCCCAGCTAGGTAGTATAAGTAAATATCAGGCAAAGACATGCCCCCTTCTTTTTTAAAGCGTGATAGGTTTGCTATCGATAGCTTGGGCCTATTTGCACCCCAGATAAAAGGTGACAACAAGGAGGTGAGTTTCTGAAAGAATGCTTTTGGAACTAAGTAAGGTGTGTGTTGTAAAACATACAGACACTTCGGCAAGATAATCAATTTTATCAGATTTATCCTCCCTGCCACAGACAAAGGCAATCCCTGCCACACCCTAAATTTTTCTTTACAATATGCTATGAGTGGTTGAATATTCAGAGTATGAAAGGATGTGACATCCTTTGTTATGTATATACCCAGATATTTATAACTATTCACAATAGGTACAGTCATGTGAAAAAATTAGGACACCCTTTGAAAGCATGTGGTTTTTTGTAACATTTTTAATAAAAGGTTATTTCATCTCCGTTTCAACAATACAGAGAGATTAAAGTAATCCAACTAAACAAAGAAAACTGAAGAAAAGTCTTTTCAAGATCTTCTGTAAATGTCATTCTACAAAAATGCCTATTCTAACTGAGGAAAAAGATAGGACACCCTTGCCCCTAATAGCGAGTGTTACCTCCTTTGGCTGAAATAACTGCAGTGAGACGGTTCTTGTAGCCATCTACCAGTCTTCGACATCGGTCTGAGGAAATTTTACCCCACTCCTCAATGCAGAACTTTTTCAGCTGTGAGATGTTTGAGGGGTTTCTTGCACGTACAGCCCTTTTCAAGTCACCCCACAGCATCTCAATGGGATTCAAATCTGGACTTTGACTTGGCCATTCCAGGACTCTCCATTTCTTCTTTTTCAGCCAATCTTTGGTTGATTTACTAGTATGTTTTGGGTCATTGTCATGTTGCATGGTCCAGTTCCGCTTCAGCTTTAATTTTCTAACTGATGGTCTCACATGTTCTTCAAGCACCTTCTGATACACAGTAGAATTCATCGTGGATTCTATGATGGTGAGCTGACCAGGTCCTGCTGCAGCAAAGCAGCCCCAAACCATGACACTTCCACCTCCATGCTTCACAGTTGGTATGAGGTTCTTTTCTTGGAATGCTGTGTTTGGTTTACGCCAAACATGTCCTCTGCTGTTGTGTCCAAATAATTCAATTTTGGACTCATCTGTCCAAAGAACATTATTCCAGAAGTCCTGGTCTTTGTCAACTTTATCTCTGGCAAATGTCAGTCTGGCCTCGATGTTTCTCTTGGAAAGCAAAGGTTTCCTCCTTGCACACCTCCCATGCAAGTTAAACTTGTACAGTCTCTTTCTGATTGTAGAGGCATGTACTTCTACATCAACAGTAGCCAGAGCCTGCTGTAGTTCTCGAGATGACACTTTAGGGTTTTTGGAGACCTCTTTTAGCATCTTGCGGTCTGCTCTTGGGGTGAACTTGCTGGGGCGACCAGTCCTGGGCATGTTGGCAGTTGTTTTGAAAGCCCTCCACTTGTAGACTATCTTCCGGACAGTGGAATGGCTGATTTCAAAATCTTTTGAGATCTTTTTAAATCCCTTCCCAGACTCATAGGCTGCTACAATCTTTTTTCTGAAGTCCTCTGACAGCTCTTTTGCTCTCACCATGGTGCTCACTCTCACTTCAACAGTCAGGAGCACACCAAACTAAATGTCTGAGGTTTAAATAGGGCAAGCCTCATTCAACATGCAGAGTAACGATCTACTAATTATGTGCACCTGGTGTGATATACCTGTGTGAGATCTGAGCCAATTTAAGAGGGAATACATGTGAGGGTGTCCTATCTTTTTCCTCAGTTAGAATAGGCATTTTTGTAGAATGACATTTACAGAAGATCTTGAAAAGACTTTTCTTCAGTTTTCTTTGTTTAGTTGGATTACTTTAATCTCTCTGTATTGTTGAAACGGAGATGAAATAACCTTTTATTAAAAATGTTACAAAAAACCACATGCTTTCAAAGGGTGTCCTAATTTTTTCACATGACTGTAGCTCTCCTAGGGTGAAAGCATCCTCCAGCTGATATAGAGGGCACAGGGTCGATTTGTACCAGTTTATCCTTAGTCCTGAGAACTGGCTGAATAATTCAATTATGGTGATTGCTCTAGGGAGTGTGGATTCTGTTTGTGACATGAAGAGCACCATATCATCAGCGTACAAACCAACCCTATCCTCCTGCTCTCCTATTTGGATCCCATGAAATTGCGAGTCCGCCCTAATTCGCATAGCCAGCAGTTCTATAGCCAAGGCGAATAGCAATGGTGACAGAGGACACCCCTGCCTAGTCCCACGTCCCGGACTGAAGCTGTTCGACAGCATCCCATTCACTAATATGCCCGCTGTGGGGTGTTTGTACAACATTTCAACCCACTGTATAAAGTTAGGGCCGAAACCAAATTGTTTAAGAACCTGAAACAAGTAGGGCCATTCAACAGAGTTGAACGCCTTTGCTGTGTCCAAAGACGCCAGAGCCCATTTCTCCTGCTTCTGGAGTCCTATCTGGGTCACCACTTGCACCCTCCTAATATTGTCAGTGGTGGACCTGCCTGGTAAAAACCCAGATTGATCCGGATGCACCAAGGTGTTAGCTACTTTACCAAGACGCATGGCCAAAATCTTTGCTATGATCTTATAGTCAATTTTTAATAAGGATATTGGACGATATGATCTGCACTCATCCGATTCCTTGCCTGGTTTTAAAAGCACAACTATAGTTGCGTCATACATTGATGGTGGAAAGCATCTATTCTGGAATGCGTCTCCGTACATACGCAGTAGAAGTGGGTTGATGTGGGCAGCATATTTGATATACACTTCTAGGGGAAGTCCATCAGGACCGGGAGCTTTTCCCCTAGCTAACTGTGCAATAGACTCCTGTAGCTCCAGAGCAGTTATTGGGGCTTCCAGGCTTTCCACTGCCTCCCGCGTTAAAGCAGTGAACTCCAAATCCTCAAGATATTGCACGACATCATCTATCTCATAAATTTACTTTGGACTCATATAGATCCCTGTAATACTCTTGAAATCTACCCGCTATAGTTTCCGGGTCAGACAATATCTGTCCATCTAATGCTTTGATGCGCAGTACAGCTGGGGACGTCTGAATTTGTTTAACTATGTGGGCTAGCAGTTTACTGGATTGATTGCCCAATTCAAAGTACGTTTGTTTGACAAAAAACATTTTCCTTTGAGCTTTTTCTTTAAGTAAAGCTAGGTATTGCCTCCCTGTTGTTAACCAAGACTCTCTATTTGTATCACTGGGGTCGGCAATATATGCTGCTTCCAACCTAGAACATTCTGCCACCAATCCTTCCTCCTGTCTAGCCGCTGATTTTTTAATATATGATATAGTAGATCTAAGGCAGCCTCTAAGATATGCCTTCATAGTTTCCCACAACAATGTGCTATCCAAATCCTCTTCATGCCCTTCCAGAAATACCTTCAATTGATCGGGAATGCGATCAGACGGTCCGAACAGGGACAACCAAAAAGGATTAATCCGCGCTGAGCGTCTGATCACATCCCCACCTAGCCTCAGCTTTAGTTGCACTGGAGCATGGTCGGATATACCCCTAGGTCCATACTCTATATTATACATCAAGGAACACATAGATGAATTGCCCAGGGCATAATCTATTCGTGATAACGTATTATGAATAGTTGAATGACATGAGTACTGTCTGATATCAGGATATTTAAGGCGCCACATATCCATCCATCCATCCATCCATCCCACCTCTTCCATTAATGCAGCAAGGGATGCCTTATTATTAAGGCAATTGTCAGCAGCCTCTGCCCGATGGTGTCTATCTAAACCCCTATTTAGAGTCATGTTGAAATCTCCAAGACTCACTATACGGGCTGACGGATATGAGGCTGCAAAGCTCAAAGCCTGCTGTATCACCTGCAAGGAAAAAGGCGGTGGAACGTATATACCAAGAATAACATACAATGTACAATTAATATACGCAGCTACAAACACATATCTCCCCGCCGAGTCTATCTGACATGTTTCCAACTCCCATCTAAGGAACTTATGCACCATAAGAGACACTCCCCTTGACAGATTTGTATAGCATGAGTGTTGAGCCCAGGGCTTTTGTATACGCCTTGTATTTTCGGCTGTCAAGTGGGTTTCCTGCAGGCAGAGAATATGTGGGTTGAAACTCCTGACTGCAGAAAATACCATGGTGCGTTTCCTGGCTGTGCCCAATCCTCTGACATTCCAGGACATTATACGTAATTCTGACATGTTAATCTAATATATAGGACCTCAGTTACCTCCTGTCCCTCCCTCAACACTTCATCATTACTGATACAGCACAGAACACATAACAATTAAACTGTCAGGCTCACCCTGACATATACTGCGAGTGCCTGCATGGTGTAACTTAGAACCATTCACATCACTCTCGTCACATGAAGACAAAATACCTTGTTTGTTAGGTAGCACTTCAAGTAAACGGGGTGTGCTTATGGTAATTTACCAGTAGCACTGTAGATCTTGTAGCTTATATGAAAGTAAACTGTAACTAAACCAGGGACTCAATCCCTAACTTCTAATGGGGATCCGGTTCAGGTCCCTGAGATCTAAGTCAGCGGGGGACGCTTTGTCCATCCGGACAACTCAACTAGTACTCGATATCCTCCATATCGTGTGAGACTACGATCTTATCCATCCCACCTTTCTCCTATCACACGTTTCCATCCCTGACTGACCATAGTCTTACTCAGGTATTCTGATATGAGGATTAATACAAACAGAAACTGAAATAAACCTGGAACTTTCAAAAGGCTGTATACTTTGTCAGTTAAGACGTTACCGCTGGTCCCAAGTACAAGTCCCCGGGTCCCCTTGTCATGCCGTCAGTAACATATGACTGTCCACAACTTTATCTTGGAGCTCTTGCATTTCTTCCCCTTCCATCCAGCCAGTTAGTGGCCTCTTCAGGGTTATTAAAGAACTGACTCACATCCCCATCCACTACTCTTAAATGGGCCGGATACACCATGGAGTAGGGTAAATTCTTCTCACGCAGTCTCCTTTTCACCGTGCTGAACGTTGCCCTGCGCTTCTGCAATTCAGATGAAAAATCTGGGAATATCATGATGGTGCTGTTTTCAAACTTTAGCTCCTGCTTCGTGCGCGACATCTGTAACACATGATCTCTGTCCATAGAGTTTAGGAGTCTTGCAAGCAGGGGTCTCCGGGGGGCCCCCGGTGGAAGGGGTTTGGCGGGAGCGCGATGTGCACGCTCAATAATAAACGCTGCTGAGAAAGCCGCCTCTGGGAAGGAATTACGGAGCCAGGTAGTGACGAACGCGCACGGATTATTGCCCTTTGCTTTTTCAGGCATTCCAATTATCCACAAGTTATTGCGACGTGTGCGATTCTCATAGTCGTCACATTTCTGTTGCTAAAAATTGACCTTCTGCTCCAGCTCTTGCAGTTTCATGGGAAGTGGTTGCAAGCGGTCTTCTACGTCTGAGATCCTGTTCTCTGTCTCTTTAACGCGGTCCCGTATGGCCTGCATGTCATGGCGGAGTAGGGCTATATCTACTTTCACTTCCTCCAGCTTACCCACCATTGACGTGCGGCAGGTAGCTATTGCTTGCAGTAGTTGCTCAGTGATCTGCTTAAGAGATGGTTCGGCAGCTGTGTGTTCCGCTCCTTCAAGCACAGGATCCTCCTTTGCCCCTTCTAATGAGGATGAGCGTGAGCCCGCGCCATCTTGGTCTCCCACGCGGGCAAGCTCTCGGAGCCGGTCTGCAGCAGACTGCGCTCTATTCCGGGAGATGTTTGCGTTGCGGGTCTTTCCCGACCTCCTGCTCGATCTGGAGGTAATTTTTGAGGCAGATAAATAACAGGATAAGTTAGGGATTTGGGTCTGGAGCTCCTCTACATGCGTCCGCTCATATCAGCTTCCGGCCACGCCCCCTAACCTTATATTGTTACTCCTAAGGCTTCTTTCACACTGGCATTTTGGTTTCCGATTGTGAGATCCGTCATGGGCTCTCACAAGCGGTCCAAAACTGATCCGTTTTGCCCTTAATGCATTCTGAATGGATAAGGATCCGCTCAGAATGCATCAGTTTTCCTCCGTTCCATCTCCATTCTGCTTTGGAGGCAGACACCAAAACGCTGCTTGCAGTGTTTTGGTGTCTGTCTGACGAAACTGAGCCAAACGGATCCGTCCTGACACACAATGTAAGCCAATGGGGACGGATCCTTTTTCACTGACACAATATGGCACAATAGAAAATGGATCTGTCCCCCATTGACTTTCAATGGTGTTCAAGATGGATCCGTTTTGGCTACGTTAAAGATAATACAAATGGATGAGTTCTGTACGGATGCATGCGGTTGCATTATCTGAACGGATGCGTTTGTGCAGATCCATGATGAATCCGCACCAAATGCGAGTGTGACAGTAGCCTAAGCCGTTCATACTGGGCAGATCATGAGCTCTGCGCATTCATTTATTATTGCTTTTGTATTTTTACGATTTTGGACATGTCTAGTTAATATGTTTTATGACATGAATCCAATGTCTAGAAATTTGTATTCAGACCTGTTAACGCCTATGATGCAAATTGAGCATTTATTTTCTTTAAACATGTCCACACTTGATGTCATTCTATTTTGGCTACTTTATATTATTTATATTGTCTCACAGTGTTTGAAAAAGGTCATTATTGACCGAAACGTCACTTGACTGTGAAGTTGCCTTATGAATAAAGATTGAATTCTGCATACAATTGGAGTGCTGTTGTCTATATCTACTACTATAATTTAAAGCCAGCAGGGCACTTATGAGAAACATTCACCATTGCCCTAGGCAGAACTGACAGGTACAATATCAATCTTTGAGACTATTTTTAATACCATATAGCACATATTAACATAAACAGCTGTAAGGTACTGGTCCCTAAATATGTGAACAATAGGATACTGTATTCTCAAAGACTGCATCCACCTTTTATTATCCCAATGAATCAAAATTCTATTTGCCTATAGTTTTGTTTAGGTGCGTCTCCCTGGTTACAGACAAGAAACGGACCCTGTGTAGTCTGATTTTACAGTCATGCTTCCCATCTCCCCCTTACTTGCTAGCACACACACGAGTATACAGAGGTATCCCAAAGGCCCATCCTCTTTCATGTCACAATGCAAGAAAATGAAACAGAGAATGTCGCACAAAAATGAGGTGGAGAACCACACAGAGGTGCACCCACTTAACAGACAACACCCAGTCTGAAAGTGATAAATAATGAATTAATAATGAAAGTGGGGCACACTCTAAAAGTATAGGGATCTTTATTAACACTGTTGGTAGTGAAAGCACTCAAATAACAGCAGATATTAAAATAACAGCAGATATTGAAAATAAAAATTACAGAAGAAGGTTTAAAATGTAATAAATGTTGACAGTAAGATTAAACCTTAAATAGTAAATGACCATAAAGCAAAATAGATAAAATATAGGTAAAATCTATTAAATAAGACACTATGGTCAATTTCATGGATCCCAATAAAAACTTTGTGTACGGATAATCGATCACTAAGTGTAAACTCACTTGTTGCTTGGTACAAAGTCCCGTAAGGTTAGTATGTTGTTATATATAGCTTTGCAGAAAGTCCGTGCTTGCCAATATTGGCAGTGATCAGAAGCGTATGCAGCCTGTAAGTTTAGCGTTATACAGTGTTCCGGCTGTTCATGCGCACAGCGACTCAGACTGAGGAAGGGGTCATTTTCGTAAATCCCCGAAACGCGTCTGGTATCAGCCCCCCTATGGAGTAGAGAGACCCTGCAAAACCGAGGAAGTCTGGATAATTGTCATTTAACCAGTGAGCTGCCGAAGTGAGTAACTGCTGTCACGCCGGTGATGAAAGACATCGACACCGCGTGCAACAAACAAATTCCACTGGCGCTTAAAAACTCAAATCTGGACACCAGCTCGTGAGACCGGAATCAAGACAGGTACGCCGAGTCGCGAGTCCAATATCCAGCTCTAAGAGACCCTCGGGTAAGCCTCTCCAAATTTTCGCCAAGCGATCGCATTGTCAAATCAAATACAGCGGGACGCCGCTGTGCGCATGAACAGCCGGAACACTGTATAACGCTAAACTTACAGGCTGCATACGCTTCTGATCACTGCCAATATTGGCAAGCACGGACTTTTTGCAAAGCTATATATAACAACATACTAACCTTACGGGACTTTGTACCAAGCAACAAGTGAGTTTACACTTAGTGATCGATTATCCGTACACAAAGTTTTTATTGGGATCCATGAAATTGACCATAGTGTCTTATTTAATAGATTTTACCTATATTTTATCTATTTTGCTTTATGGTCATTTACTATTTAAGGTTTAATCTTACTGTCAACATTTATTACATTTTAAACCTTCTTCTGTAATTTTTATTTTCAATATCTGCTGTTATTTTAATATCTGCTGTTATTTGAGTGCTTTCACTACCAACAGTGTTAATAAAGATCCCTATACTTTTAGAGTGTGCCCCACTTTCATTATTAATTCACAATGCAAGAAAAGACAGAGATTTCTTATAGCAGCCTTGAAAGGGGGATGGGCTGAACCATGACGATAGATGAACCCATCATGATAGAGAAGAGCAGGCATTTCTTATAGTTTTCCAGCTGGACCCCATAGCAACAAAATATTATAGGAAAAGGTGAGAAGGGCAAATAACTTTACAGACGTCTACTACATTTATTATGCAAGATGCCACAAAATCTCACATACTATAGTCTGTATTTCTGGTTCTGCATGAAGTTCTTTGTTTTGTATAGTTTAGTAATTAAAGTTTCATTTTGATAAATATGAGTTTTACCAGTGACTACCAAGCTCAAGTCCCATCACAACACTACAGGACTTCTTTTAGAAGAAATTCTTTTCATACTAAATGTATATGCTTTCTTTCAGCTGGAGCAGATGTGATTAAACTTTTCCCTCCAGAAAGCTGGTCTGTCTTGTCAGGGTTTAGTTAAAGGGGTTAGCCACTTTCTGGGTTCTGTTGACCAATGTCTTTGTGAGATGATTATATGGCATTTACTAATATAGTCATTTTCTATATTTTATTAGGTATACTCCCTTGTTTGCAAAGTCTTTTGAGCCGTCCACGCAGAGGTCCTGCCCATAAGATGGCCACTGATAGAGAGTCATGTTACCAAGGAAATCACCCCCATGTGATAGCTCTGCCATTCAAACACACAGCACCTGCACTCCTAACAGAACAAGTACAGATGGCAAGTGGAGTGGCTTTGAATGGAGGAGACATCACATGGAGATGATTTCTCTGGTCACATGACCCTCCATCAGTGGCCATCTTATTGACAGGACCTATACTAGTAAGTGATATATAATCATCTCACAAAGACATTGGTCAACAATTACCAGAAAGTGGCCAACCCCTTTTCATTTTGTGTATTTTTTTACATTCAGCAGTGCTATATAATAGTACATTGCAGAATGAGACTTAGCCATGACCTACTGTATGATGTTTCCACTCTCAAATGAATCCTGACAAATCCCCATGGACCCTATTGGTTAATACTGGGTTTCCACAAGTTTGTTAGGTTAATGGTATTTTTGACGACACAAATAACTATTTTTGGTGTTAAAACTAAAAGAAACCCTGATGGAAATCTAAATGTGCCAATGTGACAGTTATTTTGACTGTTATTTTCTTCATGCATTGTAATCTCATACGGTTTGTTGATGCAACTTTGTTTGCCTTCCAAAAACAGCACCAGCCCTGTCCATGTAAAATATGTTGCAATTGAACTCCAGTGGAGTCAGTGGGACAGAGCCACATACTGTAGTTTTCTGATATACTTACAGTAGGTTGGGTTTCCATGTTCATGTTTTTAGATTTATGGGAGTTATAGAGGTAGCCAAATATTGTGCTCGGCTGACTCCTGAACTTCCATAAAAATGGAACGGCTGATAGCAAGCCCTACCAACTGCTCTGTTCATTTAAGGGGCTTCCACATGGCTCCCACTCTTTCCCAGTGGTAGGAACCCCATCATAACTTAAAGGGGTTGTCCGGGTTCAGACCTGAACCCAGACATCCCTCCATTTTCACCCAGGCAGCCCCCCTGACATGAGCATCGGAGCAGTTCATGCTCCGATGCTCTCCTTTGCCCTGCACTAAATTGTGCAGGGCAAAGGCATTTTTTGGAGATCCAGTGACGAACTGGGGCTCTCCATGGGGCTGCCAGGAATCCCTGGTGACGTCACCGGCACTGATGGGCGATATTTAGCTCTGCCCTAGCCAGTAAAACGGCTAGGGCAGAGCTAAAGCCCGCCCCTCAGAGCCGGTGACGTCACCGAACACACTGCCGGGCGGAAGTTACCGCCCGGCAGTGTGTTATTGAAACAAAAGAGCCCGTGCCTTGCGCGATTTAGCGCAGGGCAAGGGAGCACATCGGAGCATGAGATGCTCCGATGCTAGCCTCAGGGGGGTTGTCTGGGTAAAAATAAGGGTATGTCCGGGTTCAGCTCTGAACCCAGACAACCCCTTTAATATAACTGAAATGCTTCTTTAAGTACTGTACAGCTTGGCTGTGCCAATTTAAAGAGGTGAATGTACTGTCATGAAGTTTCTGGGCCAGGTATGATTACCGCCACACTGCCTGGCCGTGTCACTCAGAGCAGGGGCGCAGCCAGCACAGAAATTAACTGTAGCCCCTCATTACCCCAAGGGGCTAGTTTGGATAACATAAAATCGCACATATATCTGGATTCGGGCCACCTATCAACATGGGATCAATAGGGTTCAATTCAGCCGACAAACGCACGTCTCCCATGCATGTCAGTTCTATTTATTTATTTTATGCACTTATATAGCGCTACTATATTATGCAGCGCTTTACAGACCTTAGCATCACACTGTCCCCAATGGGGCTCACTAAGCCCTATCAGTGTGTGCTCTCCTGATGAAGCAGAGCGAAAACCCGGGTCAGGCGAATTGGACTTATTTTATATGTGCTGAACAAGAATCCGTTCTGTAAGTTATTAAAGTGTCTTTTGTGGAACCGATTGTCGCAGATGTGATTTCCCTCTTTTGAGGGAGTGCGTACAGAGGTTTCACCAAGAACAGCTTGTCATGGATACAACGGTGGGAGGTTTAAGGCGGTGAGGCTACATTCTTTGATTGTTTTCACATCTTCCATGCCTTTTTCCATTTTTATTTTTATTTTGAGGGACTTTTCCCCATTAATAAATATTACATTTATCTGAGAGATCACAGAAAACATAATATTTCAATCTGAATCCTCCGAAATGGGTTATAGCAGCTGTCTATATACTGGCTTCCTTTTCTTCAGAAATTCTATATAGCCTGGATAATAAAGGGGATGTGGGCGATTTTAATAATAATTTTAGAACCTGGATAGGATAGATATGCAGTGAATCTGAATAGATGGGAAATTTAGGTCACTTGTACATGAGTTTGGGTGGTATATATATATATATATATACACATACACACATATATATGGAGAATTCTTTTTTTTTTTCAGTAACTGGTTTGTGCTTTGAAAATGTGAATACTCTAAATATTGTTAAACATGTAAGTTATTAAATAAGTTATGATTGTGTACCACTTTTAGATGTATAATTGGGGGGAAACACTGAGGAAAGTATTTGGAATAAATCCTTTTTGGATTTAGTTTATTGAGTCATAGAATAAAGTTGAAAATGGGATACAATTATTTATTTGGGTTATAGAGGCCCCATGTCACAATTAGCTATGTGGGATACTGTAAAGACATTTAAGGGGATTGTTAATTAAGGAAATTAATTGGAAGGATAGCGAAAGAGCAGTTGTTAAAGGGGTTGTCCAAGTTATATTTATTGATGACCTATCCTCAGGATAGGTCTTCAATATCAGATCATCTGGGGTCCAACACCCGGCACCCCCGCCGATCAGCTGTTTGAAGAGAAGGCGCGCACATCTGCAGCGGTGAGCAGGTATAATTACACCCAAACCGTCCCATTCATTTCTATGGGATGGCTCGTTCCTATACACTTGTATAGGAGCGTTCCGTAATTACACCTGCTCACCGCTGCAGATGCAGGCTAGAAGGTAAACAGTGAAGAGGAGGTAGCACTGGGACGGCGCACGCCTTCTCTTCAAACAGCTGATCGGTGGGGGTGCCAGGTGTTGGATCCCAGATGATCTGATATTGATGACCTATCCTGAGGATAGGTCATCAATAAATATATCTTTGACAACCCCTTTAAAGGAAAAATCCCCCACTCCCCCCCCCCCCCCCCCAAAAAAGGGGCTATTAAATGAATGGGCAAACTTTTACTGCCAGAGGATAAAAGAAACAGATTGGCAGTACCCATCACAACTGGAGCGATAACAAGTCTTGACTGCATCCTTCAGTGGGAAAGCTACCAAGTTGGATTCCTTTCCAATAGAAGTATGTAAAGAATTAATAAAATATTGCTGACCTAAGAAAATCATTGGAGGTGGGTTGCCAGTCTGGGGCTGTGGTTGCACTTATTTTTAAAGAGGGAAAGGATCCTCTATTAGTGGGCTCATATAGGTTGATCTCATTAATGAATACAGATACTGAGATTTTGGCCAAAATATTATCTACTAGGTTAAAGAGGTCCTTTCATCTGTTTTACTTATAGGAGCTAAATACCTGTACTTGCGGGGTACTGATGCTGCCACCCTTTTTTTTTTTTTTTTAAACATCGCCCCTGCGCCCTCCTGAAGTTTTCACGCTCAGTATGCTAATACTGAACATAAGCACAGGGAGGAGGAGACGCCAGGGTTTCTCAATGGTTGTCTCCTTCTCCCTGGCTGTGCCGCGATCCAGTCACATCGGAGAGTGTCACAACCTCCCCTTCTGAAAGAATTATACTTATCTGCTCCCCAACTCTCTGGTCCAGTGAGTTGGCTCCCGTGTCTCTTTTTTCTTGTCTGGGGTTTGCTTCCTTTCCTCCCCTTACATGTCTCTTATGGACCCATCACTGCTGAAACCAGTGGTTACAGGTGAACATGCCAAGGATGAAGAAAACAAACCCTTGACCGGAAAATGGAGACATGGGGGCCAGCACAGAGAACCGCAACGTCGGGGAGCAGGTAAGTATCATCCTTTCGATAGGGAAGGCAGGCTGCCAGCACCTGTTAGGAATTATATATTCCTGCACAACCCCTGTAAGCCTTTACAAGACTCCAAGGGGGGCAAAGATAAAGAAGCAGCAGCAGCATGTAGGTAGTGTTCAGTGTATGTGTGTTTATGTGAGTCTTCTGTGTGTGTCTGGGAGTTTGATTATTTTGTGTGTTTGTGTGTGTGTGTGAGAGAGAGTCTTCTGTTATTCTGTGTGTATATATATGGGCATCATTTGGGGTGGATTGGGAACTTAAAGTGGCCCTGGAAAAAAAAAAGGGGGTGAGGTCATCAATGCCATAGCGCAAAATACCATCCCAGCAGAACCATATACCACAGTGCAATGCAATATTGCCTGAAAAGCTGTCCTTCTGTTGTGGCCATCAATAGATGCCATTTTCTGTCCTTCTCCAGTTGTCTTTAAGATATAGAGCAAGGGGCTTAGGAGGTGAGATGTGAGCCACAGCAGTTGAACGATGGCTTGGGCAGCCCTCTGGGAATTGGCCCACTGAGAAATTTCCCTGTAGGGTCTATGGCCAATCCGCTCCTGGCATCACTTCTCAAGTCCTGTATACTGTCTGTAATTACCAATATCTGCTGTCACGGGGCTGCATAGCTTCGGGAGCGAGGATCTGTGTTTGACCTCGTTCCCAGGGCGGCTTTGCTAGCTGGGAGGCTCCCTGCTCCTAGGTCTGCCTTGAGCGCCGAGCTGATCACTCTGTGCTCAACTTGTCTGTCTGTCAGTCATGTGACGCTGGCCACGTCACATGACCCTCAGACCCCACTATAAATACAGGCAGCCTGCTGGCCACAGGTTGCCTGTTAATTCTAGGTTCCTGGCTATTTGTTGGACTACTGAATACTACCTGATCCTGTTCCCTGATGATCCTTTGCCTGCTCCTCCTGTACTGCGCATCTCTCCTAGTATCCTGACCCCGGCTTCCACCTGACGATTCTTTGCGGACTCCTGTTGTACTTCGTTTCTCTCCTGGTATTTGACCTTGGCTTTTCCTGACTATTCTCTGCTCATTCCTTAGTACTGCGTATCTCTCTAGGTATTGACCCGGTCCGTTCACGTTCCGTTATTTGTCTTGTCTGTCTTCCCAGCACGTATCCTAAGTTAGGGACTGCCGTCTAGTTGTCCCCTGTCATTAGGACTTGCGAGGCAAGTAAGCAGGGCCAGGGGTGAGGGTGGAGCGCAGTGGTCACTATACTCCCCTGTGTGTAGTGTACGTGACCTTCACATCTGCCAGAGAAAAGTTCCACTTAGCAAGCTGAAACGTTGCATCATTACATGTGTAGGTGAATAAAAAGAGAATCAATCCATCCACCTATCGCTCTATATATACACAGTCAAGTCACATTATTATTACTACTTCGTACTTTTGACTTTGGCAGCACGTAGCTCATGAAGGAAGTCATGTGTCATGAGTTGGCTTGATGGGTATTTAAGATGTGATAGGCTGTCTGCACACATAACAGAAGATTTATCAGGGTTGCAAAAAGGGAAGATTATTGGCTTTCAGGACCAAGAGCGGCAGTTTTTCTAAAACTGCACAGATTGTGAGCCGTTGGTATACTGTGATTGGACAAATGGCACCATTGCAAATAAGCAACATGAAAACTACAGAGCACCACATGCCATTGATCATTGATGTGAAAGGTGGACGTTGGCTACAAAGTTGTGCGAAGGCGGACCATCTTGCTACACTGGAGCAGCTTACCACCAAAATTAAACCAAGGGGCTACCAGACGTGTGTCTAAAACAACAGTTCAGCAAATCCTACTGTCTATGGGGCTCAGCTAATAAATCGGCAGAAAATTCTTAAATTTTCGCAGCAATATCAGAATTGGACCTCCGCTGATTGGCAAAGTTGACTTCTTCAATGAGTCATGTTTTCTGCTTCATCGAACGGATGGACATTGTCAGGCGAGAAACATCAGAGAACAAACACCCTGCAACCATTGCAGGAAGAACACAAGCTGGTGGTGGCAGCGTTAAAGTCTGGGAAATGTTTTTATGGCATTTTCTAGGCCCACTCATTTATGTGGAAGACACTCAAAACCGATTTGGGTAAAATCCATCCTTGCTGATTGTCTTCCTGGGGCGGATGGGATCTTCCAGCAAGACAATGCAAACATGTCACACAGCTAGAAACATTGGTTGGAGGAGCATGACCAAGACTTCCAAGTACTACCCTGGCCTCCTAATTCCCCAGATTTGAACCCTATTTAGCATCTAAGGGACCACCTCGATGGTTGTGTTCACTCTATGGATCCTTCTCTACGCACCCTTCAGGACCTTATTAAGTCATCCCCAGCCCATCTACCTGCACTCTATGCTGTCCTGTATACTAGGGTGTAATTCTCAGTATCTGCTCTTATTCTGTAAATATGGACACTGCACAGTACCACTTCTCTTGTCCGTTATGCTGGGTGTAATTCTCAGTATCTGCTCTTATTCTGTATAAACAAACACTGCGCAGTACCACTTCTCTTGTCCTGTGTACTATGTGTAATTCTCAGTATCTCCTTATTCTGTATATATCAGCACTGCACAGTACAGCTTCTCTTTTCCAGTATACTGGGTGTAATTCTCAGTATCTGCTCTTATTCTTTATATATGTATGGACACTGCACAGTAACACTTCTCTTGTCCGGTGTAATTCTTAGTATCTGTTCTTATTCTGTTTATATGGACACTGCACAGTGGCACTTCTCTTGTTCTGTATACTTGGGTTAATTCTTAGTATCTGTTCTCATTCTACATACAGTGCCTT